>NC_051083.1:115736912-116065483 GCF_004664715.2 Peromyscus leucopus
ACATTGGGCTGTGCAGAGTCTTGCATACTTTCTTTTCTCTTACAAATGATATTGTGGTAGGCTATTGTGCAAGCCTCAAAAAGTACAAGGTTGTTCTGGAGAATTTAGCAATTACACAGGTTGAACATTCTCTGACTCGGAATGGATTCCATAGGTTTTTGCTCAGGATACTTGTGAGAACAAAGGTTAGAGCTATTATATCCTGCTTCCCAATCTGATACCCACAGAGAGCAAAGAGAAGATTGGAGATATCAAGCATGCTTTTATTAAAAAAAGAAAAAAACAAAACAAAACAAAACACCTGCTGGGCATGTTGGTGAATGCCTTTAATTCCAGTACTTGGGAGGCAGGGGCAGGCAGATCTCTGTGAGTTTGAGGTCAGCCTGATCTACACAGTGAAATCCAGGCCAACTAGGACTACACAGTGAAACTCTGTCTCCAAAACAAACAAACAAACAAGCAAACAGCAGCAACAACAACAACAACAAAATAAAAGTATTTTTGAATGTTTTAGTTTAAAATATCACCTCAATAGCTTATAGCATGAATCCAAATATTTCTATGACTGGATAATAAGCTTCAACAATAATCCAGGTAATTTCCTTTGGTTTAATATATTTCAACAATTAAAAAATGCAGACAGTTGTGTCATTTGCCATTACGTTTTGCACATTTTATATATTTTAACATAGACATTAGGCTTAAAATGTGAAAGTTCATAATGTGAGGCCCTTTCTTTAAATTTTGTGGACTCGAGGCTCACATTTGTCTTGATAAATTGTTGTATTTGAAAACTCTTAGATAATGCCTGGTACATTAGAATGTGCTCAGTCACTATGTTCTAAGCAAACCAATATTTTCCTTAAACTTTTCTATTTGATATTAAAATGAAATCTGCAAGTCTTGTGTATATGGGAGGGGGAGTAACAGCTGCATTTCTTGTTATTATGTTCACTCTTTGGGAATAGGTGGCTTGTGGTACAGTGGTAACATAATAATATTGCTTTGTTTATAGGACCCACTTGACATGGTTTCACATGATTTTTTTTTATTAAAAACAGCACATTGGACTAAAATACCCAAAGAACACTGATTCCTAAGTGTGTTACTTGATTAGTTGTGCCTCAAACAAAGATTGTAGAACATGGTTTCTTAAGCTTTGGCACCACTGACATTTCAAATGAGAGAATTCTTTGTTGTAGGAATTGTATGCACCCCTCTGCTCTGCCAACTAGAGAGAGGTAGCAATTCCCTCATTATTTATTATACCCAAATATGTTTTATCAGAGGGAAAAAATTGCTCTTAGCTGAGAACCTACATATTTGCTGTGAATCAGTCCACTCACTAAATATTTATAAACATGGAGAAAGTTAAATATTTAATATTGAAAGTGTGGTAAATATTGGGAAATTCAATCCATAGATGTTAAATTTTATTTAGTTATTTGTGAGTCTTTGTGTGTAGGCCTGCCCATGCCATACCAAACGTGTGTAGATCAGAGGACAACTCTCTGGAGTTGTTTTTTTCCTTTCACCATCTAGGTTCTAGGGACTAAACTGAGGTCCTCAGCCTTGTTGACAAGTGTTTTTACTGGCTAAGCCATTTCACCAGTGCAGATAAATGTTCATTTTTTTTTTAATTTTGGAGGGCTCATGGATACTTACATGGAATTTATTTGCTTCGCTAATTCTGCACGTAGTCTTCATTTATCTAGCTGCTAAATATTCATAGAAATAAGGTCACATGTATCAAGCAAGTACTGAATTCTGTCTGAGGTGCTGTTACACCCTATGAGGCTACCAAAAAGTAGCAGATGTATTGTCTATCCTCATGGAACACTTTCCATTGAACTGTGGTAATATATTGTAACACACAAGTTGATGATCCCTAATTTGAAGTACAAAATGCTCTGAAATTTTTTGAATATCAACCTGATGCTCGTTTATACAGCCCCATATTTGAAAAACTGAAATCTGAAACACTTTTCTCAAGCACTCAGATAAGAGACACTCAACCTGTATTGTTAGACTCTGGACAGACACCTTGAAGTAAAACATTCAACCATTTTGTGCACGTGTGTGTGTGTGTGCATGCATGTGTGTGTGTGTGTGTGTGTGTGTGTGTGTGTGTGTGTGCATGTAGATGTGTGGTATCAAAAGCATACTGTAATTTGCCATTTTACTTCAATTAAAACCATGAGAAGTAGTGTTGTGTGTGTGGTGGTGCAGGGGTGTCCTGGTACTCATGATATTTGTATAGTTTTCAAACACTTATAGTTTCAAAAGGTTTTATGCATATGTTCACATATAGCACACATGCAATATAAAGCAAGGATAAGCAAAACCATAAGGAGCCCCAAGGAAATTCCCAGATGTTCTTTACCAATAATAGAAACAAGATCAGCATCCCTAAAATAAAAACACTCATCAGTGTCATTTAGGAAGTGTCTCAGTGTCTAGATCTCAAAGGTTAGTGTTACTTTTTCCATTTTACTACATCATTCTAGGCCAGCATGGTGTCAGGAAAGTCATTTCTCTGATATGTTTAGAGTTCACTTGTTTACTAGAACTATACAACATTCTCTTGGGTAGTTATGAAACGTAAGTAACTGGAAAGAACACAGTAGGCCAAAATGGAATGGTATAACATATAAAAAAGTGACCAATTTCAAGGTTAACCAAGAGCAGTGCCTGCAAGTTTAGCCTGATAACAATACAATAAAATATGGTGTCCCCAGAATACAACTAACAACATCAGCAAATTTATAAGGAAGCACATTCACTCAATTAACTTTTTTATTTACTTATTGAGGACCTACTCAGTGTCATGGAACATTCTAGGCTCTGGAAATACAGCAGAAAATAACAAGTAAGATTGCCTTCAGAGAGCTCCCGTTCTTCTTGACAATTTTTCATAGAAGAGAAGGTGAATCTTTGGCCTCAAGCACCTAGCAAGGTTGATGGGCAAATAAAAGGTATGCCATGTCCGAAATACAAAGAAAGAGCAATAGTATAAATATTGCTTCCATGTACACACAGGAGGATTCTGAAAGTGAGCACAGAGGAGCTATGACGAGTTGATAGTGGGTCTAAGAAAGTTCAGTGGACCTACTTGAGGTTGGTCTCTAATAATGGAGCCTGATTCACATTACTAACTCAAAACATGATCTAAGAATCACTGTCTGTCTCACCTCGTCTCAGACCTTGTTAACAGTACAAATTCTTGGGCTAACTCCAGACTTGCATTTTCAAAATCTTCACTTTGAAAAAAATCCTCTGAGCCCAGCATGGTGGCACATGCCTTCAGTTCCAACACTCAGGAGGCAGAGGTAGGTAGATCTCTGTGAGTTTGAGACCAGCCTGGTCTATATAGAGAGTTCTAGTCTAGGCAGGGCTACATAGTGGGATCTTGTCTCAAAAAAAAAAAAAAAACAGACAAACAAGTAAACAAACAAGCCAACTCCTTTGAGATCTCTAGGAACATTAATGTGTAAGTGGCATTGCGGGTAGGCTAGTATACAGTGTGCATTAGGCTAGTGAGAAATAGACACTAGATTGGGGCCTGCCATTGGGTAGAAATGGAGAACACTTAGACTTGGAGAACTATGAGTTAGGAAGATGCAATGGCATCATTTAATAACCTTCCAAGCAAACAGTGACCATATAGAATGTAGTAAGTAGTCGGGGGAACCTCAGTTGGAATTCTCCGATGTATCACTTTTTAATTGCAATATTTGAGTCAAATATTTACTTGGCTGAACCTTTTGTGCTATTTGTTCAGTGAGGAGAGAGCAGTGTGACCCAGGTGGGCTCCTGTCACAGTAACTCATTACAAAACACAAGGCCTGAACTTGGAAGTCTCTGGCCCAACGAAAATGAACTCTATTAGTAATAACCATGTTGACAGTCACCAAATACTTTCCTTGGAGAAAAATGATAACAGAAGAATAGCATTTGTTGAATGTCTACTTAGAGCTTCCCCACAGTGTGTTGGATACATAGGTTCGTAACGACCTGCAAGGTGTGTTCTCATTTTAGACTGACACTTGAATATTAGCTCCTTCTTGTGTTCACAAAGGTGTTTCCCTGAGATCCCTGTGACTGCTGTTATTATCACTGTCACTGTTGTTATTGGGTCCCCGAAAAAGGGCTTGCTTTGCTCCTGGAGTTGAGCTGAAGTTGGAAAAAGGCAAAGAGTTGTGGAAGTCTCTGCTGTGTATGCTGAATTCAGCTATCTGTACTGCCAAAGATCTAATCTCATGCTCCTTGCCTCTGTTATCCTCGTTAATTTTTCTGCCAATAGGTGATTCGTTTTCCAATTTGCCTCTCTTTCACTCACGCAGAGATTGTGAGGAGTTTCAGCTTTGCCATTCCTCAACTGATAGCCTAAGGTAGGGACAGACTCAGGTTAAAGTGACTTGAGGCATATCTAAGGGTAAGAAAACTGAAAAGCAAGAGGGAAGGAACCTAAGGCTTGAAGGAGCAGGTGTCTGGCTCGGTGGCCCCACCCTCGGCCAGGTGGGGGAGCCAAGCAAAACTTTTGCAACTCCAGACCTCTGGGAGGCTACACGCACCCCAGCCTTGCCAGCCTGTCTGCAACGTGGCCGCGTTCATCCGGGTCGCCCTCATATCCCCCATCCTACTCCTGCTCTCGCAAACTCTTCTGTTCTTTCTCCAGGCCCAGTTGTATTCCAATTTTCTTGATCCCGGGCTTCTGCTGCTCTCAGCAACCCCAGAGATCCTCCAGCTTCTCTGACTCTGGCTACTTTAGCCAAACCCCTTTGCAGCCTGAAGCCTCAGCTCCCCCGACACCGCCCGGCAGTGGGGTGGAGGCAGGGCCAACTGCGGAACCGCCCCCAACCGCCTCCCAGGCTAGGCGATCGGGCGGGTTGCTGGGGCGCCTCCACCTCCTCTTCCTAAAGCGGCGAGGCGCAGCCGAGCGGCATCACTGGAGCCCAGGTCCCAGCCACCGCCTCACGTACAGCTCTACATTCAGGAAGAGGAGCAGCTCCGCAGTTGGCTACGACCTCGGCGGGTGGGCGTCTGAGAGGTAAACTGAGTCCCGGGAAGCAGTGCCGCGAACTGCTCACCTCCCAGCAAGTGGGGTGGGGGAGTGGAGGCTACAAGCCACCAGCCCACTAACTCCACTTCTCTGCGTCCTTCCAGGCCCCGATCGAGAAGCCTGGGAGAGCAGCCGAGCTACCCCTGTAGGAGGAGCCAGTCTGAGCCCAAGGCGCCACTACCGCAGAAGCAGCGCGAAGTAGCAGTCGCCTCCATGGCCCACTCACCGGTGGCTGTCCAAGTGCCCGGGATGCAGGTGAGAAAGCCCAGGCCTCCTCTGCCGCCCACGTGACTGCTTCGGAGCCCCGCTCTGGGCACCAGGGACCAGGGGCAGCCACCAGGCAAACCTGAAGGCAGGGCGGGCTCTCTCTCCAGGTGACCCCAAGTAAAGCTCTAGGTGTTTCCTGGCGTCCGGGCTAGAAGGTGCTTTGCACGGGAGAGATTGGGACGACTGGGGCGCGACAGTAAATGGGGGTTGGGGTTGGCAGGGAAGGGGGCACGTATAAAAAAAATAGGCCAGAACCTTAGGCACCTGTGCTTGTCGGCTTGTTGATCGAGGCACGGTTGAGGACTGGGGTCACGGGTGGGGGCCCCAGAACTTAACCTAGATGAGATGGAGGCATCTTGGAATGCGTGGGCTAAAACACCCAAGCGGTGCCCCCAACACGGCACTCACACAGAAGTTGGGGCGGAGCGAGACCAGGAGTGGTGGTGGCATTGAATTGGGTTCTTCCTGTGTGCAAAGAGAGAAGAGCAAGATGACTTCTTTTCCTTTTCAGTGCCACTTAAAGGCAAACTTGTATCTCGCTCCCCCACCTGGCCCAGGGGATAGTGCCATGAGGAATGCAGGTTTCTATTCTGAGTACCTAGGTGATGACTTCCCAGGCCCATCTCCTTGTCTCTCTCATAAAGTGCTGAGTACATGTATTTAAGCTTTTGTCCAGTGCAAAGGACTACTGAGTGGGACCCAACTTCTTATTCGAAGCTATGTCAACAGACTTTTTAACAAATCTTTTTTTAAAAAAAAAAAAAAAAACTACTATAAGATTTTAAACTGTTTACATTTGACCCTCATCACGCGGTAGCCTAAAAAAACCCTTTATGAACAATAGGTCACAGACTGAAAACACTGAAACTGGTTCCTTGTGATCTTATAAATATGCTAAGCCAAACAAACAAACTTTTTTCAAGTTAGAAAACGTCTAGAACATTGCATAGCTTATGTTTCTAGTGGGAATCAAAACTTTGTGAATTGGAGATTCGTTTTACTGCATGATGCATGGGTTTCATCTTTTGCCTTGGAAATTAGTCTCATTTTATGCATGATCACAAAGGTGATTTCAGAACAAGTCTTACTGCTCAAAGGGCCATTTGTGTAGGACATCCATCTACCCTGCATTTAGGGCAGGTCTGGGTTGAGACTCAGGAAGTTTGCCTATATTTAATAAAATTACAGAAGGGGAGGGAAAGAAATGTGAAATAGGAAATAGTAGGGCTTTTTATGGTATTAATCCATTTAAGCTTTTCCCAGTATCCCAAACTTTTTTCTCATGCATTCTCATTCCCTGGCTCTCTTTCCCCTAACTATTCTGCCCCAAACCCCATTCATTCAGTTCTAGCTTTGGTTTTATCCAGAGAAGTAGTAGTTTGCAGTATGAACTACATACGTTTGGCTCTGTCTGATCTGGAACAAAGTGTGAACTTTCCCCCGCATGCCCGGCTTTCTATTATGTGACGAGGTGGAACTTTACATATCTAAGGTTTGTCGCTCAGGGGCTCCATGCTCCTTCATCCATTGTGTGCAGGCGCCTGCCCGCCCGTACACACACATCCTCAGTGCTGCCCCTCATTCATCAACTTTGTGATTCTGGGCAACTCTGTGTGCTCAGGAGAAAATGGTTGCTGGTCCTTATTTCATTTGTCTTGACTTGATTTGATTTATGTGGTTTCTGGTCTTTATTTCATTTGTCTTGACTTGATTTGATTTAGATGGTTTACGAACTGCTTGCTGCTCAGCATTTTCGTCTTGCTCCCTGCTTTGTTTAATTATCTGAGCTGGCTATTTCTTGGATTTTGAATTCTTCCTTAAGGTGGGTTCAAATGTGAATCACGGGTTTGAAATGATCAACTTGGCCTTGCATGGTTTGCCTTCCCAGAGTAGTCGTTACTTTGTCAAACCTTAGGTGCATAGAGCAGGCGTCTCAGTTTTAGCCAAGATGCAGTGATTAGTGATTTGCCACCCTCTTCATCTAAATGAAACAGCAAATTCTTCAGTTATTTTCATTTTTCTTTCTAGATGTGGTTCTGAAGCAGTTGCTGTAACATTAAAAAAAAAAAAAAACTTTCCCATACTTGAAATTATACAGTGACCTAAAAAAAAAATCCACAGTATGTAGCATGACCCTGTAGCCCGCAATACTTTTGTTTTCTTTTGCAAAAATATGATGTGGAAATACATCTTGGGACCCTAATTGTCTCCCAGAGTTTTGTTAGAGTTAGGAACAAGCAACTTTTAGGCTAAGTAGCAAGAAGACTTGGATTGCCATGTGCTCTTCAAATTAATGTGGAATAGTTCCCCCAATCAGGGAGAAGTGATTGACCAGCCTGTACGTTCTTAACTGTTTATGTTGGAGCGTTATGAAGATTGATGGGAGAAATGAGTTTTCCAGAAATTAAAGCAAAATTGCTTTCTCTACCGTGTTTTTCTCCCTCTGAGGAGAGACGTGGCGCAGAAGCCCAGCTACCTGCCCTGCCACTAAGAGCCAGCACTGCAAACTTTCAAACAAAGACACCGCTGTTGCCACTAGCGTACACTATAAGAGAAACTTGGAGTACAGGAAGACAGCTCAGCATCTGGTCCAATTCAAATGCATCCTTTATGAAATTAGTTCCTCAAAATTTATATTGTTATTTCCCAGTACTGTAGTAATGAACATTTTTGTCCTATTATACTCAATGTCTAGGATATGATTTTTGTATTTAACTTGTTCCCTTCTTTAGGTTTGTAACTAAAGGAATTTTCCATCCCAGGAGCTGTACTCCTAACCACATTTAAAGTACAACCTTAAAAAAAATAAACCAATAAACTTGTTTCTTTCCACCGAAATATTTACTTTTTAGCGATTTAAAGCCTGTTTTTGTCTTTAAAGCTAAAGCTTGCATTAGTGTTTTTAAACAAATATGCAAAAGCAATTTTCAGTCTTTCATAATGTTTAGCTGAGAGAATCAATTTAGTTGTTCAACTGAGTATAACAGCTATCATGTTTGTTAAACTTTGTGTTATGCCTCTCACTAAAGAAATAAATTTTCTTACTTAAAGAATTCTAAAATTAGCTCCCATGTATCTACAGCTTAAAAATGGCTGTTTGAGATACCAATGGAAATAAAATTTTAGTCTTAATAAACACTTTTGAGGACTTTTAACTAAGGAGCAAAAACATTTCCTGACATTGATGAACCTAGCAGTGGCTCCTGGGAAGGACCAATATAGATATTTACGACCTGCCCTTAAAGAACTGTCAAGCAATACGAAGTCTGTGATCTTACCTCTATAAGTATAAAAAGCATTTATGAATAGAAGAGTTGAAGGCCCCGATCCCACTGCCTGGGGGCCCCCTAAACAGTTCAAGCTAAACAACTGTCTTGCCTATCCAGAGGGCCTAGTCCAGTAGTACCATGGGTGCTCCACAGCTATTGGTCCACAGTTCATACACTTCCACTAGTTTGGCTGGTCGTCTCTGTATGTTTTCCCATCATGATCTCAATGCCCCCTGCTCATAGAACCCCTGTTTTCTCATCAATTGGATTCCTGGAGCTCGGCCTGGTGCCCGGCCATGGATCTCTGCTTCCAGAAGGTCAGCTGACCCTACGGTATTGTTAGGATTTAGAGTATACATTTCCAAGTGAAGAAACACCCTTAGCTAAGGTATAACTACACATATAGCTAAGGGCCCGCCTGCATGTTTAAACATACATGCACAGTGCACATACACAGTCTTTGAAAGTGGAATAAAATTATTTGGGTGATGATAACGTATTTCTCTAGAGAAATAATTAATGGTAACTTTGGAAACTGGAACGGGACCAGATTGTGGTGGTCTTTGAATGCTATGGAAAGATTTTAGCCTTTGAAATAGCCACTGAACATTTCCGTATAATGGTACCCAATAAAAACAGTTATGTATAGGAAGAGAAAACTCCATATTGGATAAATGAATGTACTGGAGAGTTATGATATTTAAATCAGTTTGGTCTACAGAGGCTACTTCAGTGGGACACTCATAGCCATGCAGATGCAATGGATCTTATATTAACAGCTTGCCTTCCATATATATCCCCAGGTGCCATAAAGAAAAAAGACATTGCCAGATTTAATAATTAGCTAGTTACAAAAGAAGAAGTGATATAACTACAGTACATCTGAAGGAAATAAGAATGTACCGCAAAAGTACCAGACCTGGCAGGAAGCCAGTGATTTCTGCTCCATGCTTGTGGATTTTGAGGTAGCAAAGGGATGACACCATAAGATCTCCAACATAGGATTGGAGATGTAGAAGTGGAGCTTTAGCCATTCATTGATTGTTTACTGAGCATCTACTATATAACCCAGCATTTTACTTAAAGATAAAAAGATGAAAGAAGTCCGTAACGTCAGTGAGAATATGTGGAAGTGAAGGCCCTTGTGGTACAGGAAACACTGGCTGTAGGTGAAGATGCTTGATGGGAGGATGAGAAAGTATGGCAAGAAAAAGAAGGAGTGATTAGCTGGGGCAAATTCTTTATTAACTGTCACCCAGAAGCTTGAAGTGAAGGGATTACTTGTGGCACAGATTCCAGTATGTGGAGTTATGTTTTCCTCATTTCTTTCTCAGTCATCAGGCAGATTTGCTACGTGAGGTAACAAGAGGTTGGAAGCATTGTCTTGAACTTAGGAACCCTGTGTTGAGAGGTTGAGACTAAAGCATTAACTATAATGATAATAGCTGGAACAAAATAATCCAATCCAACTGTTATCTGGGAGGAGTAGGGGTAGGTGTAGTCTGAAGGCTCAAAACTAGGGTCTGGAGGCTGGGGGCTATTGGGGACAGTAAATGGGAATTGGACAGAGTACAGCACGTGAATCGAATGGCAAGGAGGGTCTAAAACTGGTACTTGAATTTAAAAAAAAAAAAGTCCTTAATGTACTTCGTCTTCTTGAGCCATAGAAAATGAGAGCTTATAATTTGCCTGGTGCTTAGGAGCCAGTGAGCATTTTGGTGCTGTATTGCTTTTATTCTGCCTTTCTTTTATTCAGTGACCTTGTACAAATTGTCTGCAAAATTGAGAATACTAAAAGCTGCATTGCTTTGCCTCAACGAGAGGTTGTTACGATGGAGTGATCTGTGGAGTATACTTAGAGCTCCTGTGGGCAGTGCACCCTGCCAACACTGTCACCATCTCACCTCTCTCCGGCTTGAGATCAAATCCTGACCACCCCACCCCACTGCCCCAGTCAGATCCAAAGCCCTAGGCTCACTTTCCCGTCTCTTCTGCTTTGGGCTGCTTTCTATAGGTCTAAACTTAGTTTAACTACTTCCCACCAAGAAATCCCATCGAATCTGTTGCGCTAGTTCCAATTCACTAATCACCTCTTGGCCAAACCTTACCTGACTTTTAAGGTCACAATCTTCCTTTTTCTGTGGACTTCCTGAGAATGTGCCAAGCTATAGAACCAGCCATTTTCACACAATTTGTGTTTGCTGTCAGCAGCAGGCAGTGCCCAATTTATGTCCTGCCTTCCATTTTCTTTAAATATGTTTGTTAGAGCTGGAGAGATGACTCAGTGGGTAAAGTCTTTGTCACCAGAGGACTTGAGCTCATACCGCAGTACCACATGAATAGGTGGTGGGTGTGACAGTCTGTCTGTAATGGGAATAGTGTTCGGGATGCATACACACACACATATGGAAAAATAATAAGCTGTGTATGTCTTCAAAACTAAGTTGTTCATTTGTGAAGTTCTGGAACATGCATTTTACTTTTCTTTATACCATTATTTATGAGTTTTTACATAGATAAAATAATAATCAATAAAAATAATAGTTATTAAAAATACATCTATAAATCTTTATACACAGAGTTGGCTATTGAACATGCTATAAAACTAGTCCCACTTTTTAATGTCTGGATGTTTTTTAAACATGTTGTGGAATGCTTACGTTGTGTGGACCATAAAGACACATTTAAATGTGTACAATAGAGACTTTACACTCTTTAAAATGATTTCACGAATAATATATTATGTCAAGCATGATGTACTTCAGAATTAATCAGCTGTCTACACTCCAAAGCTGTCATCCACTTGCCTTCCCAGGCCTTTGGGAGAAAAGGAGAGTCTCATGGCCTTCCTTCTAAATGGGACTGATTTCAGGCAAATTTTTGTCTTTGGGAAAGATGGCTTCCTCTGTCCTCATGTCCTCTTGCCCTTTCATTTGAGTTACCCTTTCCATTGCCCCTTTAGGACTGTTTGCCTCATCATTGGGACATCCCTACCCTATTTGTGTCTTTGTTCTGTTCTCCTCCTGTTGCCTAAACTACTTTCTGAGGCTTCATTATTACTAGCCCTGCTATCACATTGGAATCTGATCATTTCATTCATATCAATGCATTTTTAAAAATATTTATTTTAATGTGTGTGAGTGTTCGGCTGCTTGTTTGTCTGTGCACCACATGTGTGCCTGGTACCCCAGAGGTGGTAGATCCCCTGGAGTTAAAGCTGATGGTAGAGCCTTCGTACAGGTGTTGGGAACCAAACCGAACCAGGATCCTCTGAAAGAGTAGCAAGTGTTCTTAATCACTGAGGCATTTCTTTCTCCTGTATTAAGGAATTTTTGACCGAGAGTTCAGTGTGTAATGCTCATATTTTATAGGGACTCATGACTAAACTAAATGGAAATTTAATAGTAGAATTTCATCCATCTGTATACTACTTTTGATTTAGTTGTGTCTTCTGAAAGAGTGGCGATATAACTGATTCTCTTTGTTGCTAGAAAATGGAATTTGGAGAGTTACAACTAATATCATTATTAGGCGTGATACAACAAATTTTTCATTTCTCATAGTTAAGACTCAAAGACTTCCCACCACATGTACATAAAACAATGTCTTTGGAAGAATGCCATGAAGTAATTTCATTATTATTTATTTATTCATTTAATTTCTGCAGCACTCATGCTAGAACCCATGGCCTTCTGCATGCTAAATAAGTGCTCTAGCATTGAGCCACATTGCCAGCTCCTCATTTAAAATAAACAACAATCAATAAAATACCCACAGCTAAAATTTTAAACCCATGTTAGATACATATTTCTTATTTGGTCATCTGCCTCTTTAAATAAGGTATTGTGTTTATAGGAATCAGATATTTAAGATAACAACTAATTCCCATCAAAACTCTTAATGAAATAAAAACTGTGATTTTCTGAAGGAAAATGCCTTCAAAATGGAATTTAAAATAAGAAGTCTGTCATCATAGCCCTGGCTGACTTCATTCATGATGTCATTCATTCATGATCCCCAACCTTCTTTACAACGGGCAAATAACCTGATACTAGTGTTCAGAAAAATGGGCAGGCTTATTTCCACAGCAAATCCTGTCTTCTATTCTTGCCTGCCTCATTATAACACCTCACCAACATATCCCTGCTATGGCTAGAGAAAGCTGAAGGATGCTGCCAAGAACTCTCCTTAGCCTGTTCTGGACTTGTACAGCATTCCCTTGACAGCAGCCTACTGGCTTTTCTTCTCCCTCATTTATCATAAGATCATGGATTTGAATGATTCATATCCCCAAATATCAGATTAGCCATTAGAATGGCATACTTTCAGATACTCTAGCAAAATTAGAACACAATTGTGGTTCATACTTCCTGAGCCTTAGGGAAAAACTGAAGACAGCTTACATGAAAGAGATGAAAGATTAAAAAACATGCATTGCCACCCCCCTTCCCCCCCAACTCTTATGCATCAGTCACAGTGCCTAGTACATGCTAGGCAAGGGTTCTACCATGGAGGTACATTCCCAGCCTCTGACTATATTTTAACTGCTGAATCTCCAACTATTTGATCAAGTTCCTTTCCCAATGTGTTGTTGAGAAAACCAGGTACCATATCTTTGTGCTTTCAACGTAGAAAATGTTTACATAAAAAAAACCTTCAACTCTTTCTCTGTGGTCCTTGTAACAGGGATTGTGTGTTGATGGTATTTTCCCTTTCTACGCACAACTTGTTAAGGAGAAAGTTGGGAGGAATATATAAGACCATCCTGACTTAAAATTCAAAACACTGAAACAAGTGAGGTTGAAATCAACCAAGATGATTTTAAAAATTTGTTTATTAAAGAACAATAGGGTGTCTAGCCAAAGAATAACAGTTGCTTTGCATTATAGGAGCAGCTTCCTAGCATCAACATAATACAGTTTCAGAGGAAGTTGAAATGTATACTGCACTAGATGTGTTCAGTCATTTCCAAGTATGCTGGTGAATTACTCTACCAGATTTCAGTATTGCCTGGTAACATAATCTTAGGAGTGAATTGTTGGCAGGTGGAGGAAATGCTTCAGGGACATCTAGAAGCATCCAGAGTTTTCTTTGAAAATGCATTTTTGAGCTGCTCTGTTCCAGCATTTTTTAAAAAATATCCTCCCCTAGATTTCCATTAAAGCGCTGGATTTGGGGCATATCACTTTACAGCGAGTATATTAAGCTAGGCTTAGCTATTTGATGCAGTAGAGTTTGGATAACAGAGGAACAGGTGATGGAGGAGGGGTGAGCAACATAGACAATCAGGTGGTGGTGGGGTGTTGTTCTTAATGCAAGAAAATTGGAAGAAGCTGAACCAGTCAAAACCATAAAGTCAGAATTTCTTCCCAAACCCTCTGCCTACCAGAGCTGGGCAAGTTTTTGGATTCCTCAGTCTCAATTTCCTGCCGCCTGTCTCAACTTTAAGCAGAAGCACAAAAGAAACCAACCAGGCAAGCATGCACACATGCTACTAAGTATGGCGATAGAAAGTAAAACTTTGACCTCTTGTGGTTAAAAAAACTATAGTCAGAGTGTCTAGCCACCCTGGGGAAAGAAACATTTTTCCAATGTATGCTTTTAAATGCTACTGACCCCATGGGGAAAAGGGTTAGCAAACTCATTAGCTCAGAACTATTCTACTTCTCCAGTTTACTTCCAAATCCTTTGTTTGAAATTAGCTCAGAGCTTTCCTGTGCCACCCAGTAAATGGTTATATATCAGACTTTCCGTGGTGGGTTGTGCTGCCCCAGATTTACTGTTTTTATATTCTCACTCTTCAAGAAATAACTGGTTCTGACCTCAGGTAGAAAGGAGTTACCAGCTGTTTCCAAAGCCTATTTTGATTGGGGCATAGGACTTTGTGCTCATCTTTTGAGACACCAAACAGAAAAGATTTTCTGGCTTCAAGAAGTTTATAAACTACAATGACTGGCCATCTACACATTGAGAAATTTTACAGTACAGATTGAAACCTTGAATCTTAAATGAGATAGACTGCTACAAATGCACCCCAGAGAAGATAGATTACGTAGAATACTGTCATTTATAAAAAAAAAAAAAAAAAAAAAAAGGAAGAAGAAGTTCATGAGAGAAGAAATACATACACCAGAGATTTGAGGTAGGTACTAGGTGAATGAACTGTTTTGGACACATTATGAAAAGCCTTGAATGCCAGACTAAGACATTTATTTACTTAGTTAGTCTTTAGTCGGTTATCACAAGAAGTTATTTAGCAAGAAGAGTGTTTGTTTGGAAGTTCCCTTAAAACTATAAACAAACAAACAAAAAAAAAACGGCAACAGGCCGGATGGAGATAGGGAAGGTCTGAAAGCTTTAATTGAAAAGTGTTTGATCTAAGACAGTGGTTTTCAACCTTCCTAATGCTGTGTGACCCTTTAAGACAGTTTCTCATGTTGTGGTGACCCCCAACCAAACATTATTTTCATTGCTACTTCATAACTGTAGTTTTACTGCTGTTATAAATCATAATGTAAATATCTGATATGCAGGATATCAGATATGCAGCCCCCATGAAAGGATCATTTGACCCCCAAGGGGCCAAGACCCACCAGTTGAGAACCGCTGATTTAGGGCAATGAAGGTCAAATTCCAGCCTGCTAAGAAACCACCTGGAGGGGTTGTTAAAAAACACCCAAGGCTGGTTCCATTCCCTCTATTTCTGATTCTGGAGGTCTGAGGTGGAGTCTGGGAATTTGCGTGTCTAATAAGTTCACAGCTGCTCCGTTGGTTTGGGGACTCTTCTGAGCACCACTCAAGGTATTTACAGACCTTGGTGACTAATTGAATGTGGGAATTGGAGAAGCATGATGAGAGGGTCAAGAATCAGATATACAGCTGAGTTTTGAAGAGAATCAGCAGCAGGCCAGATTTGAAGTGCTGGTTCACACAGCCAAGCAGAAGCAATTAGTAGCTGGTTTGTTCAGGAGAGAAAATGGAAACCGGGAGGGAACTGATAGAAGATAAATGCGTCAGAGATGAAAATAACAAGATTCCACAGTTAGCCCTCCAAGGATGTGAATACAACTGTAACCGAGTTCTACAGCTTCAAAACTAAACAAACAAACAAACAAAAATAACAACCAAAAACCCTTACGCTTCATCCATGGTTTGTTTCCTTCCTCGAGGTATGTTTGCATTATTATTATTATTGATCATGGACTCGTGTGCTGTAAGTAAAGAATTTCTGTTTTTATTATCAATTTATAATTTAAATCTTGTTATGTATAATATATATATATACATACACACACACACACACACACACACACACACACACACACACACATATATATATATATATATATTTAGCTTCTATCTGAGAAAAAAATTTTCACTTAGTGACAGTTTTTAATTAGCCTGGTATTAACCTAATTGGCTTCAACAGTGCCATGTTACAATGCATTCTCGCTCTGGGTAAGATTCCTTAGGTGAGAAATTCTTGCAAATAGAAACTGTGGAATTCTGATACCATGCCCAGTGAGGTTCTGTGTTGTCTGTAGTAAACAGCTCAGCAAATTCTCTTATTTGGGATGCAAGCACTTATTAAGAACATGAAATCTGGTTAAAATGAGGTAGAATGCCATGATTATAAATGCCAATATTTTCCCCTAAATTAGGGATTTTTAAAGACCTTTTGCAATTTTCATAAACAGCACCACTTTTTATTATTCAGAATCCTCCTCCGGCTTGCTATTTTGCACCATCCCACCTACATGGACCCCCTTAATCAAACAAACTGAATCTAATATATCTAGGCTGCTATTAGAAAAAAAATGTTTATTCATAATCATGGCACTCTGAAGCCAACTTGTGATTAAATATGTAAATTTCTGGAAAGTAGAGGAAGTTAATTCTGAATCATTAAGGAAGTATCAAACCACTTCCTAAATGGCCTTTCTGCTCCGTAACACATTCCCTATACCTGTCAGTTTAGTATGTTAGTACTTGCCAACAGGTACCATGAAGTAAAACCAGAGTCAAGTTCAAACAAAGTATTAGAACTGAAAACAAGGGAAGCAAATATTTGATGAGTTTGCTGACTTCAAACAATGTGAACCAGCTTGATTACCCACTGTACCAGTTTTGTATTAGATCATTTTTCAGTTTCTAAAATGAACAGAAGTTAACCACAACAAAAAGAGTTCATCCTTCAGAAATAAAAATTGACTATCCAAAACAGCACATATAGCAATTTCTCTTAATGTATTTTAATCTATGTTTATTAGTCATTAGAATAAACCCATATAATCACCTGTTTTCCCTTTAGTGAATACAATTTCTTAAGATGTAAAAGTCAATGTTTACCTTATGCCCCATGCTTTAGTGAACACCCATTAACTAGGGTAAAGATTGTTAACCTTAATTTGTGTTGGTGAAAATGATTGATGTATAGATGGATGCATACATGTATGCATGTATGTATATATATAGTTACACATATAAGGGTATTGCACAGGAAATATATTTTGCATTTGAAAACACTTTATTTAAAAAGAAGGCTCAGTATAAAGTGGACAAAATATGACATGGTCACTAAGTTCAAGAAACAGACAAGTATGACTTGATAATGACATTTAAGTAGGTTTACTCATATTGGAGGGGAATGAAATTTATGAAAAAGTGTATTTCTGAAAATTTGTGGCATTCCTGGTGTTAGCAAATATTTCTGTTATTTGAAAAGTCTAGAGAATGTAGACTGTCATTTAGAATGTTCAGTCTAAGGTAAACATAATGTATATACATACCTGTATTGAAAAGCTAGACACTTTATTGTGACACATGTTAGTTACACTTTGATCGTGGCTGTTTCTTTCTGATTTTGCTCTCTTGCTGTTTAATCCCCTGTGATTCTTAAAGAAATTGAGCTCACAGCAGTCTGTTCCATACAGATTATGAGAATTGACTTTTAATGAAATTCAATGCCAGTGTTAAGCAGTTTTAGAGAATTAGAATTGAACATTATGTGGGATTACATTTATCAAGATTTCCAATATTCTGCTTAATTTTTCCCATAGAACAGTCTCACAGAGAATCATTATATCAAAGGACCTGCCTTTGATAAACACAAATCTGTTCACCTGTTAGTAAAATCAGAGATTCTGGGCAGTATGTAAATGATTTGTAGTTAATAGAAACTTGTTGTCATTGTCCAAGCTAGTTCTGAAGCTAAATGTGTTACAGATGTTTCACACTATGGATTCTAAGGTGACAGGGAATGGAGAGAACCAGAGATTAGAGTCTGACTCAGTCACAAACAAAATCTTGTACCAGGAAGCTGCTTTTTCTTCCAACTATTTATTTCTTTATAAAAAAAAATGACTGTCACTGAAAGATCTTTTTTTACTCTGTCACTGACTTCCCAAAGGGCAGATAAAATGAAAACGTGGGTTTCGAGTAGTTAAGAATGACTCAGTTTTGAGACTTTAGCATAGGTGACACCTCCCTGGTCGTCTTTTCAGACTGTGATTTCTGATACTAGCAAGTGAAGTAACTATTACCTTTGCTGCTCTGGGTTACCTGTCTTCCGAGGTTCAGGCATCGTTTTTGGACGTCCTGCTTAGGGAAGGTAGCATTTCCTAATTAATACCTGAGGATCACTGCTGTCTCCTGAGTAAACAGAAAATGTAGGTGAAGGAAAGCAGTGCTGGACTCTGGGAACACAGAAAGACAGCATTTCCAAGGAGGGTGCAAGTAGTCTTTTGCTTCAAAGACTGAGAATTTTATCTATTTTTTAAGAATGGGAAATTTCCCTACTTTCTGCAGAGTGGAGAAAAAGCAAACAGAAAAGGAGACTGAGGAGGTAATAGTTAATTTTTTTTTATTGTTGCTTATGACTTCTGTGATGATTGATTTGTAATGGCAAGAAAATGTCTGTAAAAAGGATTTGGAGGGTGAGAGAAAGCTTGTGAATGATTGGGGAGAGAAATAATGACAATAGGGTGGTGATTTTAGCTGCTTTTCTGATTAAGATGTGCAAGTTTGGTTGCATGCTTATCGATCTAAATAATTATTTCTAGATACCTGTAATCATTTTAGGTGGTCTTATACTTGTGTTTAGCTAAAGGCATACTTTCTATTTAAGCAATTTGACTCATTCGGACTGCTGTTTTGTGGGGAGGAAGGACAAAAGAATGATTCTCACTTTCAAATGATTGGACTTAATATAATAGTTACATTTTCAATAGGTTCTGGCATTTAGAACCAGAGGAGGGATTAGAATCGTTCTTTGGAGTACTTCAAGACTGAAGAGCATCTCTGATTTACTTTGAAATAAGTTTGCCTAATGACTATTTGATTTGTGTTTTGGCTGAGAAGAGTTCAACCTGTAGTCATCCAGGGTTTGTTTCCTTTGTAGAAATAAGTAGGGAAACAAAACTGAACCCACTTGCTTCTCCCGGGCTTTCAGTGCTGGCTCCAGCTTCAGGACAGTCAGCTCCCTTCTGTTGCTCACCTGCATTCCTCTCTCAGTCTGGATAACAAGAAGCATTTTAATCTGATTGCTCTGCTGTGCGTTTTTTTTTTTTTTATGACAGTTTGACATCCAATTACAATGTCAGGGATCGAAATTCTGGTTGATAGATAAGGCACAGTTTCAGATTTGCTAAAATACTCTGTTAGCTGAAAAGATGTGTTCATTGTGAAAGAATATTCTTGGGAAACATAACCAAGTATTTCCCAAGCTTGAGGATTGGATTTTTCAACCCCAGGGGGTCACTAAATTGTTTCATCTTAACTCCGAGAATGAAGAAGGCAGTCCACTCTGTTTCCCGATACTCTAGCATCTGCCCGACTGTGATGTCAGGAGACAGCACGAGTATCACTCACGCTATGAGTTTGGACCAAGACAGTGTTATTGTTGTTGTTGTTGTTCAATCTTAGTGAGTTTCATTACTTTGCTTTAGTTTACTTTGTTTTGACACAGATTCTTAAAACATAGCTCAAGATGGCCTGGGATCTGTAGCAATTCTCCTGCCTCAGCTTTCTAGGTGCTGGGATTATGTGCATATCTGATGCATATTTGTGCATCAGGGGCATATACAAAGACTTATATATTGAAGAGTGTTGATACCCGTTCCAGACAAATTTTGAATGAGATGTTGTGTGTTTTCTGTGAAGGCAGTTAATATACAATTAATTTTTGACTGAGAAATCAGTTTTTCTAGTAAGAGGCAAGGCTATAATGTTTGCCTTGTAATTGAGACAAAGGAAGGGGGCTTGAAATTTGACATTTTTACATTCTCCCTTGGTAAATATTTATGAATGGCTGTGTATTTGGTTTTGTGTTTTTGAGGCAAGGTCTAGCACGATAGCCCAAGCTGGCCTCTCATTCACAATTCCCCTGTCTCCTCCTCCTAAGTGCCCTCCCATGCCCCAGTCCTTGACTGTTTGTGTTTTTAAAATATTTATCATTCACCTTACAGTGGAGCTTTTGGAATTTTCTCAAGTAGGACTTTGTTATCTGAATCATGAAACAAAGGAGGTTTCCAATTCTCCTTTGAAGGACACATGACTAAGGCTAATTCTGTTTGCACTCTAGAGCAGTTATAATTGTGTGTGTGTGTGTGTGTGTGTGTGTGTGTGCGTGCGTGCGTGCGTGCGTGCGTGCATGCATGCATGCATGCATGCATGCATTTAACATATAGTGGGTTCCTGATGGCAACAAATACCACACTATGACTGAGGACCAAATTTTGCCACAGCTTGTTTATGTGGCCTGCAAACTAAAATAACATTATTGCTGATAATAATAATAATGAATATAACCATGCTGGAGATGGAACCCCACACATGCTCGGGAAGCATTGTAACACTGAGCTCTGTCACCAACCCCCACTTGAAGGAAGAAAAAGATGACACTCTTTATGTTTTTAGAGAATTGTTTTTAAAAATATGACACCAGGGGCTGCAGACTCCATCTGACTCATAAAGCCCTTTTCAGAAAATGTTTCCCAACTCTACCTTAGGACCTTGACCCCACTAAAAGTTGCTGATCTGGAGAAAGAAAGGGTTTTATATTTTTTCCCTCTAAAGGTAGGTGCAAAACACCTGATTTATATGCAGTCCTATTATTAAAATGAAGTCAAGGAAAGACCTTAGATTATAGTAAATTTAACTTATTTTTCTTCACTTCTTAAAGATAAATTTTAGGCACTGAAGTATATAGAACGTTGGATTGGTAAGAATAATGAAGGCTGAGCATGCGTATTTATTTATGGATGCATTTAACTCTTTTTCTCAATTTTAACACAGAAAATAAAAGAATGTAATGCAGGGCAGAAGATAGCGTTAATTGCTTTTGTTAGTATTTTAAATTAAACAGCTGTATCTGTTCAAGGAGGGAACTGGATAGCAAGTGTTAAGTGTCAGAAATAATCACATTTGTTTCTTGCTTGTACTGAGTAAGTAAGTGTCTTCCCCCTACAATTAACATCTCAGGTACCTCGTCAGCAGGAAGGAGAAGAATACTTAATCAAAAATGCATTAAAATTATTAGATCATAGCTTGTGAAATAATCAGGCTCTACCAAAAGCCACTTAACTGCTTGATTTCGTGGGGGAGGTGACATCAGCCATAAAGCATGTATTGGCAAATCACAAAATGATCGAGACCAGCAGGCATTATGTATAACTTGCTGCAGATTTCTTTTCTCTCCACATTTCGTTAATCATGAGGCTCTATCAGCATTTTCCCCCTGGAAAGTGTCGGATATCATTCTTGCTTTTTATCATGCCCTTCTGGCTTTTGTCAGTAACTCGACGCAAGGCTGTGTGCAGACATGATGGAATTACCTGAAATACAACATTTATTTTAGCCCTCATCTGCTGAAAACTGTCAGTGGCTCCCTACCAGCCTGATCAGAAATTTCAAGGAAGGATAAGTCGGGCCAAGCTATAGAAATGATCAGGAAAAGCATTGCCCGATAGCTGAGCTGCCATTAAGACTGGGTATGAAGAAGGGGAAGAAAAAGGGAGAAATAATTTACCTAAAGCAAGGAAGATCAAAGAGACTTCTCGCATTGTATTTTTAATTTTTTTTTCAAACTTTTTGAGGTGAGCAGTGATATTTCCTTAGTGAATGGCACTTTCTAGTTAGGGCTCTAAAGAGAGAGGCTAAAATTCAGCTCAAATTGGAGATTGTGGATCTTTTTGGTAGACATTGCTGAAAGCATTTTAATTGCTTTGAGTCAGCCATCAAGATTATGTTGATGACAGCAATAGAAGAACTGATTAAGGGACTTTATCATCTGTGTTCAACCTGGGGTTCCTTGTTTGTTACAGCTCACTACCCCATCCTCCACCTAGAAATTCACTACAAATCAAAAGGGCAAGTGCTTCTCAAAGCTCACGTCTGCTCTAAAATCTTACCTCCTTTCCAACCCAAAAATAGACCATATGGCAGTTTTTAAAGGGAGAAATTTTGATTCCTATGCATATAAAACTTTGGTACTGGCTATTGTTTATCCTAATTGGAGAATGACAGTTTTGTTGGATTGGTTGTTAAATAGACAAAGAGTATAAGTTTCAAAAAATAAAATGGTTTGCATTTACATTAGTTTAAATGAGTCATATTTGTAGAGAAAACACAGAAACAGCTTCTTGCTTACAATATTAGTTAAAAACTAAAAAATTAGCTCATTATTATGTAACTCAGAACTCAGTGATATTTTCCCTTTTATTTGACATTTAATCTATCCAAAGATTTAAATTGTGCTTTGGTAATAGGTACCAATTTTGGTAATGTCAGCAAGACCAATGGATATAAACACTGGTGAATCTGTACCTGTAGGGAGACACATTTGATATCCAAAATGTCAATGACAACTGGGATAACAACGGGGGTTTTGAGTGGGATTCAGATAGATTTGAAAATTTTCAGTTCAGGAAATGTTGGTGATCTTCCAGAGATTAATTTAAAAGAAAAAGTAGAAGAATTTTCATAGCTCCATTTCTTTTGGAAGATGTTTAGTTTTTTGTTTTTTTTCTTAATGAATGTCATTCAATGTGCTGGGGGAAATGACAATAATAAAGTCATTAGAGAGGATCCAGCCAGCTCTGTCCCCTTAAATCAAGCTACTTATACAAGTTGCATGTACACACACAGCTAACTATTTAGCTCAGTTGTAATAGTTCTTAGCCTAGATGTTCAGGCATAGCTATTGTATTTTACTTGGTTTCTGAGTGTATTCTTTTTCAGAAACATTTTTATTCTTGTTTTTTTTTTTTAGGAATTTCATACATGAATACAATGTCTCTTCATTATATTCACACCTTCCCCTCCAGCTTCTGTACTGTCACCTCACATCCTCAAATTCATGTCCTCTTCCTCTCTAATCATTATTGCAAGATTTTATATATATATATATATATATATATATATATATATATATATAGAGAGAGAGAGAGAGAGAGAGAGAGAGAGGGAGGGAGAGAGAGAGAGAGATGTAAAACCTATGGAGTCCAATTATTGATTAATGACTTGTTCCAAATCTTTTTTTAAAGCATAAAAGAACAAGAAACATTATTTTAACCCTAAACAGGTATGTACAGAGACTCCAGTGGTATTTTTTTACTTTAGGGAAATGAAAAGGAATTGTCTATCATATTGGAGGACCATTCGTTTTTTAGTTGACTCCATTAGTAGTGTTTTCCATGGTTAAAATCATTTGCTATTTGATGTCCTCATGCCATCAGCATCATGTTCTTGTGATTGAAGAATGTTAAAGCCAGCAGGACCCAAGAGATCATTTTCCTGAGCCCTAAGATTCCTTTGGGCAACTCCTTGCAAATACTGTTTGATTAAATTCATTCCAAGGATAGATTTGATTAAGGAAGAAAATGTTGGCGGGGAATTATTCTACAGCCACTTTTTCATTAAGAATGAAAAGGTAAGGCTATGCAAAATTCCACTTTTTCAATCAGTGTTAATTTTCTAAAAGAACTCATGGTGTTAATAATTTAGTGCTGTGCTTACAAGCTTCAAACCTATTGATTTTAATTGGAGTTCTGTATCTAAAAGGAAGCCAGAGCATGAGCAAATCAATTTTGTTTTAATTCAATGCATTTTAATAAGTGTGCTAAAGATTCATCATAACATTATCCGGGACAGCTCAATATCTACTCTAACAGGCTACTGCCCTAGGTGCTAAGCAAAGGTGCCTGTTTCTGGAAGTACTGTAATGACATCCTTTTATTTAACTCTCCTATGGATGGCAGAATGAGCCTCTCATTGTCCATCACTTTAAAGTGCCCTGTGTGGGTTTGATGAAATAATAGCCTGAATAAATCAGGCTACCTATTTTACCATTTATATATTAGCAGAATCCCTGTCTTCCTTTCACTGTGTGGCCTTTTCCTCCTTTCTGAATGAATATTTTATAGTTAGAGCTTATTATCAATCCCAGGCCATATTTATGTAACATCCTGTCTAGTCAGTAATAATCCCTCTCATTTTAACGTTAATGTTCATGGTTAAGCCTGACCCTGGCTGAATTGTGGATTTTTATGTGTTTAGCCCAGCTAAATTAGAAGAGATGTACAATACAGTGATAAAGCAAGTGGTTCTTGAAGCCTCTAATCTTTTACATTAGAGTATAAAATGGCAAAACAGCCCCAGGACATGCAGGAGTCATGAGCTTTGCCTAATTGCTGTGCAGATGGGTTCACAGAATCAGATTTGCATATTCTACTGATAGGAACCCTTGTGTTTGTAGCTACTCCCAACTCTTCCTTGGCTGTAGATTCATACTATTTCCCAAACTGCTGTTTGCCAACTCTAATGATGTCTCAAACTCTCAACCTTTAGGGAAAGGTTAACCATATATGAGCACAGGGATTACCTGAAAATTTCATACCTATTTCAACACCCTTCAGCTTAATGTAATCTCCCTTGTACCAAAAGTCAGAAACCCAATTGCAAATGAGAGGATAACCTGATGCTGAGGATTCCTTCCCTAGGTGGTCCCTAAAGTAAACACTTTGTGAACATCCAAAGACTACAATGTATAAAATATTGTACTGGGGTCCTGTGAAGCATACCTGGTACTGAGGAAAAGAGAGCCCTACCCTTAAAATTACTTTCCTGATGAAAATCAAAAGATCATGGCAATGAAAGAGAATGCAGGCATAATACAAAGCGTACTCTAATTGAGGTACAAAGAAAGGACTTTGAGAGGACGGAGGATGAAATAGTTTCCACTCGGAAATTGGGAGTTGGGAGAAAGTAGTGTTGTCTTTATTAAAAATAGGAGATAGCTAGAGATAGAAGAAATGCAGGATACTTTCATTGAGAAAACTGCGTGGTTCAGATTCTCAAAAATAAGAAAGGAGACTCAGGCTACTGGACCATTGCGTTCAAATGTGTATGTCTAAGCTACTATCTGCAGGAAACACTGGGCTTGACATATGGTAAACTATCCCTGGAATTTTCCCCTTGGGTGCTTGGTTTTGTTGGATGTTAATGTTCTATTTATGCTCAGTATAACTGTGTCACCTTTTGGAATACTTTTTGAGTGAATGTTGTCCTTCACAATTAAGAGAGAAATTACTTTTAGGTTCTATTATCTGTTCCAGTCCTGGCTGTCTTTACATCTTTGTGGAGAGACATTTATATATAATGGGGATGGACAGAGCTCAGTGGATGCATAGTGATTCACTGTATTGCTCTTTCTCTATCGTTAGCTTTGGGTTCTGCATCACTATGCTGCCAGGGAGTTGGGACTTCGGCACACAGGGCTAGTGATGCTGATTTTCTTACTGGCACGTGGTAGTACATGCTTTTCATTTCACTCACTATGTACTACTATGTGGTCAATGCCAATTCATCCCTTACTTTGTTTGGAAACCAGGGCTGGTGACTGTGAGTGAGAAAGGGAGAACAAAGGAACTTGGTTTCTAATACTTTACAGCCACACAGCATCTGAACAGTAAGGAATTTAAAGATCACTGAGTCCACCCACTCTCCCTCATCAGACAGATGGAGAAGCTGACATTTAATTGTGGATGTCTTGTAATTTTCAGGATAAGCAAAATTAAGCCAATTTTGCCTGACCTCTCTGCTCTCTTTCCCTTTAGAATGCTAGGAGACACCCAACCTCCTTTTTCCTTCAGACTGGATTGAAGGTCAGGGAGAAATGAGCTAAATGATGTGATGGAATTTGCATCCAGCATTTCTTGTGATGATAGCCTTGGCTTTTGGTTTATCGAGAGACGAATGTGATTGTTTGCAGGATCCCTCTTTACCCTTACCCATGGCTATAATTAAAGGTTTCAGGAACTTTGGATCCCACAGTTAGTAAAAAGACAAAATTAGTTATTTCCTTTCGTTTACAAGCACTTTAGGCCCAAGGATGATTTACTTGGCTGGACAAAATAATCTGAGAAATGTCAGTTAGAATAACAGGGATGTAGAGAGCTCTCTAGGTGGGAAAGGGAGCTAATAAAAGTGCTGCTTCTTGGCTTTGCTTCCTGTGTGTGCAACTGTAAGGTAGGTAAGTATGGTAAAGTGCTGATCATTATTTCTGCATTTCATCTCGTGGAGAAGTGACAGGAGACTCAAAGGTTTCATTCTTCCTCTCCCCCCTCCCCCCATTTGCAATTTGAACTGTCTCACAAACATATGTAAAGAACTTCATTCTTCATATCTCTGAATGTGTCCCACTCACTTCATTTTCTTTTCTGTCATCTGAGCCCTGGGGAAAGAGCAGAATGCAAGTTATGGGTAGAGGAGGCTCTTTTCTCTCCTATCCTCTCTTGAGTAGGCGGAATTAAGATGAAGGAATATTATCAATTATTCTTTTGTTCTTAAAAGTAAAGTAGACTCAGAATTACTAATCATGGGAAACTCCTCAAACTGCTGTGTTATGCATGCAACTATGTCAAAACCTTTTGTAATAATTTTAATGAAGTTATCCTTTACCAATATATTTACACTCTCACTAGTTTTGCTAATGAGATGCACTTAAAAATAGGAATAATAAAATAAAAGCAAGATGAAAAAGTACTTAAGAATTTAATTGTATTTCTGCTTTATGAGCACATTTTTCTTGTTGCTAAGCACAGAATTGCTGAAAGTTAATGCTTGCCTTAAGAGTATAAAACAATGCTGCTCAAGACCTTTGACTCCATGCTTTGCTAAGACCAGGGTTTCTGTGCTGGCCTCATCCATCTCTAAACTGGCTTTTAAGTGGGTGTACAAAGAAAGGGACTGGACTGTGAGTGATTAAATGCTTTCTAATGACCATGGGGAAGCTCAGAGTTGTTATAACTGCATTTCTGACTACATTCCATTTATCTCATTGCATACCCATGAAAGATGGCAATTGGAGTCCTGCTTTATTTTGCAGAGGCAAGTTTAATAACCTTTGAGAGAGACATAAAAATGTAAGTACACTATAAAAATAGATAAACTAAGAACGTTTTCTTTATATACCTACATAAATATTTTGAAGTCTTATAAACGTGGAAATGCAAACTTAAGCAACTGGCCACCTAAAGGAATCTAACCTCAAGCCAAATTCCTCATGTTTAATTAGAAACATACTTAATTTTGATCTCAGTTCTTATTCTGTCATATGTAAAATATAGTCAGGTTAAGTATTTTACTTCAGAAGTATAAATCATAGAAGTCTCTAAAGTTTTCCATGAAGTTTTATCAGATCCTTGTAATATGATCTTGACGTTGTGCACAATAGAGAAATGTTCCACTCACAGCACATTCTTCAAGAGTTTAGCAAAATTTATAGAGAGTTTGTTTAATCCTTCTCATTATTGAAGTAATCTGAAAACTCGCACAGTCATTTGAACCATTCTAGACCTACACAGTACTTAGCACAAGCTTAATAATTGATAATAAATATTTTAATCTTGGTTCAGTTCTTTAGTTTGAGGGGATTGTTTATGACCTGAACTGAAATCTGCATTAAATCACTGATTGGAGCTGTTGCCAGGCTGACATTGGACCCTATGGGAATCATGAGACAGACTATCACCATTACTTTGCCTTGTACACTCTGGAGGTTAGCTGCTTCCATCCTCATTATTGCCATGGGAAAAAAAATCAACCAAGTGTAATAACAGAAAATCAAGATTATGGGATCATCACTTTTTTTTAAAGATTCTTTAAATCAAAATATAAGATAGTTTGCATACACACACACACACACACACACACACACACACACACATACACACACAGAGGGGAAAGTCAGACTACTGCAGATTGGTTCAGAGATTATTATAAGAAATTATATTATTAACAATATTTCTTTCATATCTACATCTACCCTCACCAGTGGTCTTAGTCACCAGTAACCATTCCTCTATACACTGATTCTATGAGAACCATTTTTTAAAGTTCCACACATGAATGAGGTCTTTTTGTCTTTTTTCCTTAGTTTATTTTGTTAATGTCCTCTAGACTTTGCAAAGCAGTGAAAGTGGTTGGTAAAGGGATACAAAATTTTAGTTAACTATGAGGAATAAGTTTATGAGATCTATTATACATTGTGTTGACTGGAGTGATCAACTATATATTGTAGTCTTGAAAGATGCTGAGTAGCCATTAAATGTTCTTAGCACAGAAATCATAGCCATGTGAAGTGGTGCATGTTCATTATATAGATTTAATCATTCTAAAACATATATACTTCAAAACAGTATAAATATACGATAAACATGGAATTTTATCCATCAATTTAAAATAAAAAAAGAAATTATAATAGGAAATCCTGTGTTAAAATTTGAAAACTCTTTTAATTTTTTAAAATTTCTTTAAATGATGAGCTATTACAAAGTTGATGTTGGCACTTCTTTGATCTATTTATAGTGGAAATAATTTTTGGTTTTATGGCAAAAAGGGAACACCATTTAAATTACAGATAATCCCAAGCTGTAGAAAGGAAACTTTGGACATGAGTCAGGAACTCTGGATTTAAGTTTGACCTTTGCCACTAGCAAAATATCTTGTATACTTAACAATTTATCATCTGTCTAGGCTGCGGTTTGCTCTGCTACAGAAAGGTTTTGACTCAGATGTCTTGGTAACTTCCTATTTATCTCAAAGGTCCTCTCTTTCTTTGAATCCCAGGATTTTGTATCGCCCTTGATCTCTCACTATCTCTGCTGCGCCTTAGATAGTGGTTTGGGACGCAGCAGACACACCACAAGTCCCTACATAGTTTAGATAGCAGTGAGAAGAGATAAGACTTTCCAACTTCTGCATTTCCTGCTGGCTCAAAAAGCCTGGGACTGAAGCAGAAGGCAGTTGGACTTGCATGTGTACAGTCCTTGCAAAAGGTGGTGCCCTGTGATCCCGAGTGCAGCAATACTAGAAAGCTTATGCCTGTTCATTTTCAACCGTTTTGTTTGTTTGTTTGTTTGTCTGTCAGTATCTTGTATGGGAAATCCACAGCAAACTTTTTTCTTTCACAATGTTCACAGAGAAAATGAAAGTTTGTAACATGAGGGAATAGTAATTTAATTTGAGGCTCACAAAGCCAGTGGAAAATGATTCTTATTACTGTACATTGTGCTTGTTGGGTGACAGGTAGCATTTATTGACATGAGAGTAATCCAGAAAAGCCTATCATCATTTCTAATTTAGAAGAGTTCCTCTAGGAACTGTGTGTACAGTTGGGCTTTAGTATATTGTTAAGTGCTGTAACCACAGGCCCCCGTGTTTGCTGCACACCACTTGAGGATTTTTAGAGGAATGAAAGGTGCCTTTCCTTATCATCCTGGAGGAGAGGCCAAAACAAAACCTTGCAGTAGCACTTCTCAACCTTCCTAAGGCTGCCATCCTCAGGTTGTGGTGACCCCCAAGCATAAAACTGTTTCTGTTACTACTTCATAGCTCTGATTTTGCTGCTGTTACGAACTGTAATAGAAATGCAACCCTTGTGTGGTTGTGACCCACAGGATGAGAACTATTGCCTTAGGAGATCAGCCTGGTTAGTGAAGACTCTAGAACACCCAAGCTTGGCCCTTCTTAACCTAACACACTGAGAAATCTACCTTCTTTACATAAACTTCTTATGATTTCACTCTTTGTCCCACAGTGGCAAGCTTTCTTAGCTACCTCAGATTCAAAAAAGTAGTTAATATTGACTTTTGTTCCTTTTTCTCTTTTTTTTTCTTTCTAGATTCCTATTTTGCTAGGGCCCAAAGTGTATTTCAAATTCTCTCTACAGTTTTTTCTGCACCCATTCTCAGTGTCCCTCTTTAACAAATTGGAGCCATTTTCTACTGCCATATCTAGATCAAGACTTTTATTCTTCATCACTGTTGGATTTTAATGTAAATAGTATCATCAGTTACATTTCAAACTATTATGTGTCCCAGAGACAATGTTGGATAAAAATGTTTGAGAAGAATTATAGGGGAATGATGGCCTGTGCTGGACAAATGTTTCCATGTTGATAGTCTTGTGGAAAAGGGACTAATTTTTGAGATGTGCCCTTAGAAATGTTTCAGACTTCATTTTTAAAGTATAGGTACTTAAGTACATGTAAGCAACACAGTGCTCTTGCTTTTGTTTTTGTTTTATCATGGTGGTGAAGATAGAGCCCTAGTCTGCACATGCTAAAAAAATTCTCTATCACTAAGCTACACATAAACCTTCTCGGTTTTTGTTTTAATTCCCAAGTTGTTCACTTTAATGTGCATAAGTAGATGAGACCTAGATGCTTGCCTGAAAAAAAGTAGGGACAATGAGTTCTCTGTACCCAGCAATGCAAATTTAACTTCTGATCTCAAGACTCATGCCAAAGTGTCTTTGCAAGAATCACTTATGCTTTAAATATCTATAAATAGATTGCAAAGTCCCAGTCTCAGGCATTTTGAATCAGAAGTTCTGGGATGTGTCCTAGGTGTCTGCAGTTCCTAAGGCTGTACAGATGATCATGACATATAGCCAAGGTTGAAGGATATTCCAAGAATCTTTCAAAGTTCTACTAGCACTCTGTCCCTATAGTTTGGGAATTCCAAAAGCCTCCTTCCACATGACCCTGGGAAGGTGGATTTGCATGCTTTACATGCTTGTCATTTATTTATTTGGCATTATTCTAAAGACAAGAAAGAGCTGGATATGGTGACATACTCCCAGTCTCAACACTCAGCAGGCTGAGGCAGGAGGATCCCTGTAGTATGGAGGATATCTTGGGAAACATAGAGATTCCCATCCTGGGCAGGACAACATGGCAAACCTCTATCTAACAGACAAAAAGAAGGAAAGAAAGAAGAAAAGAAAGCAATGATAGAGAAAAGCCTCTATGAAAGAAAGAAAGATGAAGAGAAAATGATGATAGTAGAAACAAAACCAGCCAAAGAGTCAAGAAGAAATCTGTCTTTGGATGCTATGGTATAAGATATTAAAGAGGAAATTAGAAATTGGGTGTTATTTATCAGGGATTCAGGAATTGGCAGTGAGACAAACGTTTCTACCCTTCAGATAGTTAGTGAGGTTACAGTAGAAAAAACCGTTGGTTTCAGATTTCTTCTACTCTGAAAGTCAATGTTTTGCAGAAGTGTAAAGTTTAAAGCCCAGAATTAGAGTTGAAGTATAAATACTCTGTAAATGATGGTTCTGTCTGTTTTGATGTCTCCATCTTGCTGTTCCTCAATTGAAATTCTTAAACTATATTGTTAAGGTCGGATTCACTACATAGCTTCCTTAAGAGGTGAAATGTGACTTGATTTTTAAATCTATCATTTACATATTTGCAAGAGCCCATTTATTACAGAAAGCAGTGAACAGCTGTGTCTTCCCTAGGGTTAATAGCTTCACTTAAAGCCTTTTAAAACACCAATTAAGAAGAGTAGAATTTAATTTCTGTTTCTTATTAGATTCTTATTAGTAAGTTATCTAATAGTATGCCCCTCAGACTGTATTATTAGATGGTATATCCAATATGTATTGTTAATCAAGTCTGTATTTCCAAAGTTGAGATTTCTTTTGTAAGTATATCAAAAAACCTGAGGAGCTGGGAGGATAGATTCATTAAAGTAAAGTGCTTACTCTGCGAGCATGAGGACCCAAGTTTGATCCCCAGAACCCATGTAAAAGCCTGCTGGTGTGGATGCAGTTTTGTAGTCCATGTGCTGGGGCTCTCTTGGCCACACTGCCTAGCCTACTAGGTGAGCCAGCGAGGGACCATGGTTTTGTTTTCTATTTTGTTTTGGTTTTGCTTTTTCGGGACAGGGTTTCTCTGTGTATCCTTGGCTGTCCTGGAACTTGCTTTGTAGACCTGGCTGGCCTCGAACTCACAGAGATCCACCTGCCTCTGCCTCCCTAGTGCTGAGATAAAACGAGTGTGCTACAACACCCAGCTGAGAGACCATTGTCTTCAAAATACAAGGTAGGGACCAGTGAGATGCTCAACCGCATAAGCCTGGTGACTTCAGTTCCATCCTTGGAAGCCACATCAAAATGAAAGGAGAGACTACCCTACAAAGGTTGTCTGACACACATGCACTGTGACACTTGTGCTGCCCTCGTAATAATGACAATAATAATAACGATAACAATTTTCAAACTTAAAAACACAAACAAGTTGGGAAGCTCCTGAAGAATAACACCCAAGGTTGATCTAGCCTCCCCATGCAAGCATCCACATGCACATGTACCTGTACTCAAATGTGAACCCACACACCCATCCACATGCATGTACACATATACACCTAAAAGAAAGAAAACAAAAACTTGACATTGAATTTTTTTTCTAAGACCTCTATATTTAGGAAGTTATAGTGAGGTGAACTCATCCCCAAATTATTTCATGACGATTTTCACCACAAGCTACTACAATGAGAAAAATTATCACACAAACTAGAGAGAGGTAACTGTGGGTTAGCCACCATATGTATGGTAGTAATTACAATACAGTGTTGGTAAAAGGCTTACGCTGAAGAAGCTATGCCCGGTTGTTCACACCTGTAATTCCAGCACTCAAGAGGTCCGAGGCGGAGGACCACAAGTTCGAGGGCAGCCTGGGCAATGAAATGGGAAGAACCACAAACAAAACCGAGAACAGGAGAAGCCAACAGTGCTCCAAAGACTCTGTAATGTTGGTAATCGGGTTGTTGAGAAGAAATACTAACAATATGTGAGCTTGGGAAAGTCACTTATAACCTAGTAGAAGCCTGATACAGCTCCTTTGAGAAACCCTATGGGAATTTCCAGGTGTATTGGCTCCATCTAAAGATGGTGACTAAAGGTGGGTAGGATACACACTAATCTTAAAGTAGAGAAAAAGACCCCCAAAAGAAATTTAAACCTCATAGAGGAGACTATGTGAAGCTTGGAAGGTAAATAGATCATGTGCTAACTTTATTTTAGGTAAGATGCCAAGAAGTTCAAGAAATTCTTCAATGGCAGTGCAAAGAACTTGATAGGAAATTTCAGTGGTTTCTTTGCCTAGTAAAGTGAAACACGAAGGACATGCAGACTCTATAATTGTCTCCTGAAATCCACGTTGAGATGAAACTTGGGGAAACTATAGTAAATGAACAGATGCTTTAGGATTAGTTGGCAAATTTGACTGATTGACTAGAACTGAAAAGCATCCTTTTAGGTTTGGAAGAAGCTCCAAGTAAAGTTGTAGATTAGCAGGTCCCTCAAGTATGCTTTAATAATATTCTGTTTGAAAGGTTTCAAATCTTAATTTTCGCCTTGATCAGCAGTGTCTCTTTAGCAATAGCAATAAGAATATAAAAAAGTAGTCTCATGGGATCAATTTTGCATCTTTTAAGGTAAAAGCTATCTCTGTATTAAGAAAGGTCAGTACATTTATATATCTAAGTTTTGGCAATGTACATATTTATGCTTAGTTCTAAATTATATTGTGTTGTTCTAGTTCCCTTCTCTATGATGACTTGAAAAAATTTTATATTTTTCTTTAAAATTATTGTAATTATGCACATGATTGGGTTTTGTGTGATAATTTGGTACACACACAATAGTTTGTAACAATCAAACTGGGGTAGTTAATATTGATACCTCCTTAAACATAAGAAATTAAAGACATATAACAGTAGTATATATTTATATGGTATGATGTAGTAGTTCCATGTGTATACTATATGTGCAGAGCATATCAGGGTAATTAACATTCCTATCTCCTGGCTATTACCTTGTGTTTGAGTTCTCATTATTCATAAAACTTATTAGCTTGTTGTGAACAATATCAACAGGGATGAGGGTGCACATGTCGCTGATACAGTTGCTTCATTTCCTCAAAAGATATACTCTAGTGTGTAATACCTGGATCAAATGGTAGATCTATTTTTGGTGTTCTGAAGACTGTCCCTACTATTCTCTATAGTGGTTATACCAATTCACATTCCTATTAACTGTATATAACAATTTCCTTTTCCTATAGCCTTAAGCAACATTTGACATATATGGGGGGGGATAAAAAATGAAAACTCACATAAAGTATTCTATATTTAATCTGATTTATTTTCCTCTATTTAAAAAGTTTGATTCATGGGGCTGGAGAGATGGCTCAGTGGCTAAGAGCACTGGCTGTTCTGCTGAGGACTCAGGTTCAATTCCCAACACCCATGTAACAGTTCACAACTGTCTGTAACTCCAATTGTGGGGAATTCAATGCTCTCTCCGGGCCTCCATAGGTACCAGGCACACATGTGGTATACTTACATACATGTAAGCAAATAAAAATAAACACACAAAATAAAAATAAACCCAAAAGGAAAATTGATTCAAAGCATTTGTGTGTTTACTTTCTTCTCTCTTCCCCTTAGAATACTGTAGCCGATCCAGAAGAACTGTTCACAAAATTAGAGCGCATTGGAAAAGGCTCCTTTGGAGAAGTTTTCAAAGGAATCGATAACCGTACCCAGCAAGTGGTTGCAATTAAAATCATTGACCTTGAGGAAGCCGAAGATGAAATAGAAGACATTCAGCAAGAAATAACTGTTTTGAGTCAGTGTGACAGCTCATATGTGACAAAATACTATGGGTCCTATTTAAAGGTAATGTGCTTATCATAAGGTATTCATACTATGCTTTTTCATAAGGTGTTTTCATTATATTTTGTTTCTTTTCATTCTATTTTTGAAAGGTGGTATTTTCCCCCCTTTTTATTGTTGTTTTTTGAGATGGGGTCTCACTATGTAGCTTTGGCTCTCCTGGAACTCACAATGTAGAACAGGCTGGCCTTGATCTCATAGAGACCTGCCTGCTAGTATTAAAGGTGTGCACCACCACACCCTCCTCAAGAGGCAGGGACTTAAATTACCCTCCGGGCAGAATCCAGCTCTGTTTTTGGTGTCAACTAAACCATTGCTAGAGTTCAACAGCTCCTTCTTGACATTCCTCCAGAGCTCAGCTGCACTCTTCCATGAACTTTGGGTACAGGGGAGGAGGAGAAAGGTCTGTGGTCTTTAAGGCCGTGTTGCCACATCAAAGTCATACCCCTGGGTTTCCACACGCTATTCTTAATAGTATAATCTATCTCAACCTCAGAATGATGGAGTGCATGGTATTGAGTTATGGTAGTTATTTATGCATATTTCTCTCACCAGGTTGTGAGCTCATTGATAACAAACAGTTTAGCTTGACTGGTCCTCGTTTTTATATCCCTTAGTCCGGCATATGACTCATACTAAGCACATGATATAGTTTACCTGCATCATCCCCAGGTTCTTGCTTTCTTCCTCTGCAACACTCAAATCTATATGATCAAATCCTTCATTCACATAAGATGGTGCAATATTTGCAGAGACACTTCCCATCTTACTTAGAATGATGTATTCTACCCCAAAGTGATATATGTCAAGTGTGTTCATTTACAGTGACTTGCAAATGAATTCTTTAATAATTAAATTTTTCCTCATTGTCAAAAATAAAAAAAAAAACAGAAAAGAAAGATAAAATAAATGAGAGACCAATAAATAAGAAAGAAAGAAACTACTTCCAGCCCAGTACAAGCCAGATTGCTACGGTGGGAGCATAAAATCAGAGTTGTAGGTGGGTACATTGCCACATTGCCACGGTAGAATGGGTTCCCTGTGTAGCTTTACTACCACTGCATAGCTTTGCCTCAGGGGCAGGAGTGCACGTCTGGAGCACAGGCATGCACAAAGACTTCCGGCTCTCTGTAGATGGAAGTCCTGGCTTGGTATGGTGGTGCCTAGGTTGAGATACAGTGACTACAATGTGGCCATGAAGACTTCTAGCCTCCAGAATGCTAGCTTTCCCTCATGGCCACCAGGTTGGTGAGTGTGTGCAACGCAGGTACACACACAGAAACTTTAGTTCCACCTGAGTGTGAACTAACAGTCTGAGGCAGTGACGCCAGAGCCGAGGTCTGGACTGTGGACCCTCATGGGGCAACCGTTAATCCAAGGATGAGGAATTGGCATGATTTGGGAGAAGGGAGGCTCCTTTTCCCAGTGCCTCAACAGTTAGCTGCCTCATGAGCAAGGTTGTGTTGCTCTTCGTGTCCTCCCTGGAGCTCCCTAGGAAGAGTGGCTGTTGATCACTTCAGCACTAATGATGTCGGTATCTTCTGGAGCAGTCCTCTTGGGACCACAGTGGTTCGTTCCTACTGCATGGCAATACTGATAGCCTCCACCTTTCCTCTTCCTTCCTAGCCATCCCTCAGCTGCACAGGTATGCCGGTCTCACCAGTGACCCGTTCTGTGCAGAGATCCTGCTGCCTTTGTGTCTCCTATGTTGCTACAGTTAGGGCTAGTGAGCTATTTTGGTTTGTGTGTATGTTCTCTCTCATTCTCTCTCCTTCCACCCCATCGTGTGTGTGTGTGTGTGTGTGTGTGTGTGTGTGTGTGTGTGTGTGTGTGTGTGTGTGATGAAGACTGCTGTCTTCTATGCCTCCATCTTGGTGACCTGGATGTCATTCTTTCTTGACCTTTATGTATTTATATTAGTTTATGTTGATAGAAAAATCATCAACTTTACTCCCTTTGCAAAGCTTGTTTTAGTCTAATATTATATACATTAGATCAAACAGGGAGTGAATTCACTGTAGGGTCATTCAATGGCTAGACACTGTGTCATACAATGTACCACATGCTGGAGATATAAAATGAATAGCATACTCCTGTAGCTAGAGAGCACTCAGTCCAGCATTGTATATAAAAGTACAGATTTTGTGATAAAAATATATATGCCAGGTTACGGAGGAAATGGGCAAGAATGTAGCTCATTGGCAGGGAGTTTGCCTAGCATGCTTGTCCTATTGAGTTCCATTCATAGGACTGCAAAATTTAAAATCAAACAAAATCTACGTATTAAGAAGCACAAATAAGCAAGTGTTTACTTGTGTCCTTTTCATCAATAATAACTTGAAGAAACGGCCTTAAGGAGGAGGTGATGAGGATGGAAAATTCTATCTAATTTCAGCATTTCCACCTAAGAGTTAGCTGTCATATTTTGCTACATATGAATAATTCTGGTTCTTTGTAGCATAATGTTTGCTTTCGTATTCATTCCTAAAACATCTAAGTTAGCAGGTCATATTGTTTTATGGCATGCTTTGGAGGGATTTCTCCATCTCCGTGCCTGTGAAATTCTTCCCCTAATTCCCACAATGGGCTTTGTTGTAGGGAGCCCTGGAAATTTTCTGGTCATATGTGTTACTGCTCTTTCTGGTTTGCGCTTTCTGGGTAATTCCAGACTCTCTCTAGAGCAAACTTGAAACCTTGTTATTTTTAGGTACCTAGATCAGATATGCTATTTTTGGTGACTGGCTTAAAATATTAAATAAACCCTATTTAAAATTGTTTTTCATATTTTATTTTAAATCAGCAGTACCACAGTGGCAAAGATTTTAGTAGTCACTAAGAGCCTATGTTTACTCATAGTTCTCTTGCAGACAAATGTATTGCAGCTGCATGCGTTTTTATTTGTAAGATATCATATTTTAAAAATACTCCCTTCAAACCTAGCCTAGTAGTATCTACATACTAATCATCTAGCAATTACTTAAGCTATTAATAAGTACAAACTAATGCTTTATTATGTCTCAAATATTGACTGTAAATGTATTTAGATCATTCCATGATAGAAAACTAATATACAAGATGTTTGTTAAAGGATAAAACTGAAATATTTTAATCACCTTTACCAATATTAATGGAAGTCCTGAAAAGGGTATTTGAAGAAACTTTTCCTTCATGATAAAACTGTATAAATGCAGTTATAGGTAAATGGATATGCATACAAAACTTAGAACTTCTCTCCAATTTTAAGTGTGTGTGTGTGTGTGTGTGTGTGTGTGTGTGTGTGTGTGTGTGTGTGAAACCAGAGCCTTGCACATGGTTGGTACATATTACCACTAAGCTAAATCCTAGGCCTAAAAGTATAGTCCAGGCTGGCCTTGAACTCATGATCCTCCTGCCCTTACGCTGTGCTGCTTTTAGATTACTGTTGTGAACCACTGTGGTGGGTTAAGTATTTTACTGAAATTAACCAACTCATTATTTTCCATTTATATTGTCATACTGTGATTGCGTAGGCATGCATTTCTTATTGTAAACTAAAACCACATCAAATCTAACAGGGTTCTGTTTAAAGCAGTCAGCATAACTTAAGACCACATCCTGTTAGTGCTTTGTCAATTGACTTAGATATGTACTAGGGGCCTGTCCATGCATTTCAGATGGCAATGGAATTTGTGAGTCAGCTTAATTGAGCAACATAGGATATGGGATTTACACAGGATATCATACATAACCAAGAGATGACTGTAAGCTGGATAAAAAGTGACTTGACTGTAAGCTGGGGTAAGAAGTTATTGCATTTGAGAGAAAATTATATGTTCTTTAAAACTGTGTGCCGTTGTAGTGATTTCCTTCAGACATGCAGAAATGTACGAGGTATTCATTTTGACTGAGCCCACTGTGGAGCTCCATCTTGAAAACAAGAGTAAAGAGCAGACAGACACATCAGTGTGACCACAGTGTTTCCCTTTCATTTTCGTTCCCTGCACAAGTCAGTCTTTATGAAGAGCGCTAAAGTACACAAACCCTTTCCTTCTGATCTCATAATAGTGCAAGAATCTTTTATAATCTTTAAATATTTTGTTAGTTCAATGTAATTTTTATATGAAGCTCATTCAGGCATTGAATAGAATTTGAGTCATGCCTATATTTGCCTGAAATTACCTTTAGATTTCTGTTTATGTTAAGGGAATATGGCCCTATCCACAGGTCCATATATACTACAACCAGTATTTGTTTAAGAAATTGAGTCAATGAAGTGAAATATTCCAGAGCAAAATCTATAGTTGTATAGCCTTAGTGGTTTTTTAAATCAAAACTTCGTGATTTCATCTAGAGTATGTCAATGCCTCTGGAATATTCTTTTATTTGAAAATGTGTTTGGTGTTTTCTTATATAGCTTGAAGTCCATTTCTTTCTCCTTTGTGAAATGTTCTTTTCTAAAAATAAAAATGGCTTTAGGCTTAACATAATCCATCTCTAAGAAGCCCCATATTTCAAAAAATGTGTATTTATTGATGCCTACTATGTGCATTCGCCTCATTTTGCATAATTTGCCCAGTCTCGTCCACTTTATTCTGACAGCTTCAAAAGTCAGCCTCCCTCCTCAGCCCCAAGTACATGTTTCCAATTTGTCTGCTGTTACCTACTTAATATTTGAGGATATCAAGAGCAATAACACTAGCCCTGGGGAAGCAGCATTGGAACTACTGGAGGTATGACTTTGTGAGGCATGAGTTATGGACAAAGGATTCACAACTGGAACAAAACCATGTAGAGGAAATAAAATTTCTGGCCACATTCTTCATATAGCTATCTCTGCTGTCCTCTGTAATTCTATAGAATCAATCATGCTACATTTAAAAATCATGGTTAAAAGTAACGTTACCATTTTATCCACTTTTCTGTATTCATTTTTAATAATGTTTTTATTTCCTTTCATATTTTACCTTTCCCTCCCTCAGCCCCTCCCAGCTCCTCCTCCCCTACCTCCCTATCCCTGCCCAACTTCATGTTCTTTCTCTTAAAAATAAAAACAAAACATAGAGTCCAATTTGTGTTGGCTGACTATTCCTGAGCATGGACTCTGCCCTGGATATATGTTCAGTATCCATTTTTAAGAGTGCCATTTTTGTACTGTTGTTCAACTATCACCACTATCCATTTCTAGAATGTGTTTACCAACTGAAACCCTGTACCAGGACACAGTAACTCCCTATTGCTGGCTTCCTTGGCAACCACCATCCTAGGACCTACTTCTATGATCTTGACTGCTCTAGGTACCCTATACAATGGAACCATACAATATTTACCCTTTTGTGACTGGCTTATTACAATTATACATTCTAGTTTATGTCATTAGTGTAATAGACTACCAGAGTAGTAGACCACCCACTTGTGTCGACTTGTATACAGTATAAATAAACCTCGTGTGTGTGTGCATGTGTGGTGTGTAGTGGGTATCTTAAGTACTATTTGTATGAACAAACAAACTCAAACTTCATAGTAGCATTTCTCCCCACTTTGCCCAACTGTCTGCTTTAGTAGTAACAAATTATTGGGGTCTACAAACCTCAATGAATAACAGAGTTGATACTTCAGACACCAGTAATTTGGTAATAATAACTTCTTTCCATTAACTAGTAAGACTCTAGAGTAGTTCCTTATTTTTACAATTGCTTATTTATTTTGTAAGGATGTATGAGAGTGTGGTGTCTCTCTCTGTGTGTGTGTGTGTGTGTGTGTGTGTGTGTGTGCGCGCGCGCGCGCGCGCGCGCGCGCGCGCGCCATGATGTGCATGTGCAGGTCAGAGGACAGCTTGTAGGAGTCAGTTTTCTTCTTCTGCCATGTAGATTTGGGAGATCAAATTGAGGTCTTTGGGCTTGGAAGCAAGAGTCTTGACCCTCTGAGCCATCTCGCTGGTCTTAGAGTAGTTACTTTTCTTATGACTAAAATTTTCTTCTTCAAACCATCGTTCAAATGCATGGCTTCTTTTATAAGGGAAGTGGAGGTTTTCCTACAGAGATTTCCTGCCCTTAACTGTGCTAGGTTTATGGTCATGAATTATAATCACTTGGCACTTTTGGAATTATAAACCAATATGTAGATACCATTTTAATCTAACATATTTATTTGCATTCTGCAACACTGACCTGTTATCAGGAATCAAATGTGGAAGCTATCTTACCCCCAAATAATAATATTTAAGTTGTTTGGGTTTCAGTTATTTGTGATTGGTGTTTCATGGAACCGTTGGGCCCAGCTGTGTACAACAGAGCCCCTGTGAGATAAGCTTCCTTGGTATTTCATTTTTTCCTGTGCTCCCTCAGGCCTTGCCCTGGCTCTTGCCTGCTTAGCAGGAATCTGGTTGTCCAGAACATCGTCCTGTGAAGCTTGTCTCTAGAAATGGAGAGATCTAAAGAAGGCAGCCACAGAAACCTGTTAAGTCCCCTGGTTATTTCAAAGTTGCTTGCTTACTGGTAGGAAGCCTTATTTTCGGATGTAGAAGTTACTTAGTTGTGACTTTAGAAAACTCAGCCATATAGCCTGCTCTGTGAGGTCACTGCTTAAGTTTTCTATGCATCCATTTTGGTGACAGTTGGAAAGCTTCCATTTTGAACTGGTGCAAACAAAATGGCATGCATTGTTTTTTAACTTGAAAAACAGGTGCTTTCATTCATGCAGAACAGCAAAATAGAAGCATATTTTATAGGGACTTTCTTTTAAATGTCAGGCACGCAGGAAGCATTCTGAGTTCATGTGGTAGAGAGAGTAGAGTTACTTATTAGGAACAAGTTTGTGGCAAGCGAACAAATCTTAATTTACAAGTCATTATAAGAACTTTTCCTTCCTCTTAAAAACATGGAAAGATGTATCACATTCGCACTTGTCAGGTTCTCAGTGCCTAATTGCTACACATAAACACAAGTTACACGAATCACTCCTAGACCTCTGCTTCCTCCCCTACTATTGTGGGCGTTCCCGGCTTCTTTTCTAACGTGGACATAGGACCCTCAGTGCTTTGCTTCCTCAGATCAAGCTGGACTACTATGGCAGAACAGAAGGAATGTCAAGATGACTGGATGGGGGAGAAGAGGGCAGGGAATGCTTTCTCTTATATATCCCACACAGATAGAGCACCAAGGAAAGATGAACAGGCTTGGGGGGGGGTGGCTCAGCAGGTAAAATGCTTGACACACAAGCTTCAGAACCAGAGTTCAAATCCCCACAACCCATGTACAAGTTCCATAAGTGCATCTGGCCTATAATCCCATCCTGCAAGGAGAGACAGAGAATCGCTAGAGCAAGCTGAATAACCAGACTAGCCAAAACTGTAAGTTCAAAGTTCAGTGGAGAAAAACATAAAAAACCTGCCTTTGTACATAAGGTAGAAAACAGTGCAGGAAGCCGTTCAACTTCAGGCCTCTATACATGTTCACACACAAGTGTTCCCAGACCCATGAAAACCAGCACACATATATACATATACATATACATATGCAAGAAAAAGACTTCCTTTGTGTCATATATTTGTTCTATGTGAACATTCTCTCCCTAGTTCTTAACTCTAAGCTACATGCCTGCTTCCCGACTACACTGTCACCCCAACTCCTGACTCCTTAACCTTCTTCAGCTCATCAATGTTCGTATCTCTAGAGTCCGTTCCCTGCCTTGATAAAGTTCCAGTCTCGTGGGAATATTGCACATTTAAAATTAAACTCCTGACTATTACTGAGTGATGTTAGGAGTACGAATGCTAGTAGCAGCGGCCTGAGAATTTTCCTCCTACAACTGGGGCTTTTATGTGACAAAAATAGTTCTTGTATCATAAGCTGGAGCACAGCAATTTTCCCCTAGAAAAGTGGTTAATGTATAAACCCGTGGGTGGTGTCTCTGACACACTTCACGCTATGCTATTATGGACGCATTTACGTTAAAATTGTCTTTGGCTGCATCTGCCCGCCCTTCTCCTGAAACCTAGACGTTATTTTAGTGAGGAAAGGCAGGCTTCAAACACTCAAATATTTTCCTTGGAAATGGGCTCACAGAACACAATTCATTCCCCGTGTGACCTGCTGTCAGCCTAGTTAAACCTGCCTTTCCACCTCCCGTCAATTCTGTGGTCTCACCAAGTGTCAGCAAATACCATTCAAGAAATACTGCAGAGAAAGGAGTGTTTCAAGCTAGGTCTCAAAGAAAGAGGAAGTTGGTGATTTATTTAAAAAAGGTTTTATTGGGGGTGGGTGTTGGTGCAGGAGATCAGACCTCATGGGGTTTAGGCAACTCTGCTACTGAGCTGTGTTCCTAGTCATCCAGTGTTGATTCAGTAGAACTGGATGGCATGCGCGCGCACATTTGTTTTGAAGTCCCAGGTTTGGAACAATCTGCAGTGCTCATATTAAACTATTTACTTCTTTTTTGGGGGGTAGGGGATAGTTTTTTTTTCTGTATTCCATGTGTGTGCAAAAAATATCTTTAATCATGGCTGGTAAAAGTTCTAAAATGTATTGAAACAAATGGAACTCTGGGCGGTGGTGGCGTGCACCTTTAATCCCAGCACTTGGGAGGCAGAGGCAGGCAGATCTTTGTGAGTTCAAGGCCAGCCTGGTCTACAGATTGAGATGCAAGAAAGGTGCAAAGCTACACAGAGAAACCCTGTCTCGAAAAACCAAAAAAAAAAAACCTGTCTCAAACCCCCCACCCCCAAAAAATGGAACAATGCAAAATGCCTAGTATCTTCAATCGCTAAAATTATACAGAAAGCATTCACAGATTTCCATAGTATCTACTTGCCTCCTTATTTTTTGATATAATTATATTTTTCCTTCAATATTCCTCCAAATAATGACTTAAAGTGATTGCTCCTTTTCTGTATTTTATAAAATCTAGTATGGTTACATAATGACAAGTGGTACTTGTGTATAGTTAGCTGTATTGTTTAGATAAATTTGCAGGAGGTACAGGCTTAGAATCTGACTCTTTGTAGTTGTCTATGGAAAGACAATGTATGTTCTGGCTTCCAAACAACTGTGTTAATGCCTGTATTTATAACCAGTGGACTGGTTACTATGTAAGATTTAAAGTTTTTTCTAGAATGTGATTTGGGGACAGGCATGTAACTGTTAAATTATTTATGTCTTTACAGGGTTCAAAACTATGGATAATAATGGAATACCTAGGTGGAGGTTCAGCTTTAGATCTTGTGAGTATTCTAAAACAGTTATATACACATATATAAACTTACTTAACTCTTTGTAATTATGTAAACAGTAGCTTTTGGGCAAGCTAAGTTATGTGGGTGAAATGTCAATTTTAACTCTGTTTTGGGGACTTTGACTCTTACGTGCACAAACTATATTACAGATTTGATCATACTGCTGATCATACATTCTTACTGTATATAAGAAATGCAAATATCTCAGTAAAGTAGAGCCCTGAAATTCACAGTGGATGTTTTTCAATTGCTGTCAGTTTGACATTTTCATGCTTCCCTTAATACTGAGTATATGTGGACTAAGAAAAAAAAACATATTGGCTGATGGTGGTGGTGGTACATGCCTTTAATCCCAGCACTTAGGTGGCAGAGCCAGGCGGATCTCTGTGAGTTCAAGGCCAGCCTGGTCTACAGAGCGAGATCTAGGACAGGCACCAAAACAACACAGAGAAACCCTGTCTCGGAAAAAAAGAAAAATACATCGTAAGGGAAGGAGAGATGGCTCACTGGTTAAGAGCACTGGCTGCTCTTTCAGAGTACCCGAGTTTGAGTCCCAGCACTCAGATGGCAGCTCATACTTCCAGGGATTCTAAGGCCTTCTTCTGACCTCCATAGGCACCAGGCACATAAGTAGTACACAGACCTATATATGCATACACATAAAATGATAATTAAAGAAAAGCTTTAAAATACATTGTTGAGAGACCTGTCACTAACAGTTATCATGAACCAAAGGTTTGTGTCTTTGAAATTTATCTGTCAGTACCCTCCCCACCAACATGACGGTATCAGGAAAGATAATGAAGTCATGAGAGTGGGGCCTTCAGGGACGGCAGTAGTGTTCTTGTCAAAGTGATCCCTGGAGGACTGTCTAGCTCGCCTTCTGTTATGTGAGGCTATGAGGAGAAGGACCATCTGGAAACCAGGAGAGTGGTCTCAGGAGACACCCAACTGCTTAGACTCTCCAGAACTGAGAAATCACTGTTTGCTATTTAATTCAGCCTGTCTGGGATCCTCTGTTATAGCAGCAGCCTAAGGTGATGAAGACTGAGGTGTAGGGTTTTAATCCAGTTGGCCTGTAGATACAGCTTTCTACAGAGGGCTTTTTACTCCTTAGGAGGTCATTTGAAAATGTGGTGGTTTTTTTTGGTTGTTAAAATAACTGAAAAGTGTTACTATCTTTGTATCATTGTAGTTTTTTTAATTTTGAAAATCATCATTATCTATGCATTTATTATGAGGGTGGAGAAGGGGTGCACACAGTCCATGCTGCACATAAGAATATCAGAGACAAGTTATCGAAGTCTGTTCTCTCCTCCTACCATGTGGATCTGGGAATGGAATTTAGGTTATCCAGTTTGAAGGCAAGTGCGTGTCCTCACGGAGCCACCTGCCGGCCCATTTTTCCAGGCATATACTACAGTGCTAAAATCTGGTGGTGTGGGGGAAAAGTTCCACCCATGGAAAATGCCTCTAACAAAAACTGATTGTTTTTCCTAAGTTGTTATGACAAAAAAAGTTGATTCCCTCCCTTGAAAAATTACGAATGTGCAATTATATTTGCAATTCAATATAAATTATAACTGTCAACTTGTTATAGATTGACTGCTGGACGGACATATAGTTGCTTGAGGTTTTCCAGCTGGCTCCAGTCATTACAGTCTGTGACTTGGAAACAGGCACATAGACTTTGGACTTGAAGATCCTAGAGCACAAAGAACTTACACTAAGTGGTTCTAACTTCTCTTACATCTTTAATAGTATGTGACATGTTTGAGGGTTTTGTTCTTTTACCTTTGAGGCCCAGGATGTCCTGAAACTCATAATCTTCCTGCCTTAGCCTCTTGAGTGTTCCACCTTGTTTTGAGGCAGGATCTCCAAACTTTCCCATATACCCCTCCTTACTCCCTTTCAGGCCATGGCCTCTTTTTCAGTCGTTGTTCTTACAGGCATATAGGTACATGTATATGAATATGTATTCCTAAACATGATTTCCATCTTCTACCATTTTCAATATTGAAAATATTTTAATATTTGAAAATATCCTTTCTTCAATATTTAAAAATGTTAACTGTCGAATTCTTTCATGTCCTGGGTTAGGTATATAAATTATAACATATTTGATGTCTTTGAAACAGTTGTGGATGAGATTACTTCTCTGCTTTCTTCTCAGCATGTTTGCTATTGGAATATATAAAGGACATTTATTTTTGTGTGTTAAAGTTCTATCCTGCCACGAAAGTGATGGGGCTGGAAAGATGGCTAAGTGGCTAGGAGCACTGGCTGCTGTTCCAGAAGACCTAGGTTCAATTCCCAGCACCCACATGGCAGCTCACAACTGTCTGTAACTCTAGTTCCAAGGGATCCAACACCCTCACACAAACATACACGTAGGCAAAACACCAATACACATAAAATAAAAAACAAAAAAGCCTTAACCCTGACTGCCAATGACTTAAACTTTCAGGTAATGTTATGACTAGAAAGCTATCTGAAAGATTTTCTTTAGGGGGTGGGTGGTCCATACTTAAACCATTCCAAAGAAATGCCAGTTCAACTCAATGGAGAGCCCCACCTCCTAGGAATTCATGGCAAACTGCAGTTGTTCATTCTTCCTTGACCTTCTCCTTTATCTAGGGTTCTCTTTTTATTTCTCTGTCCTTTCTAGGGAGGCAGTTTCTTGTAGAAACTGTATGTTCATGTATGTGACTTTAAGCTCTGTTTTCTTCTTGAACATAAATGATCCTATTCCCGTAGCACAGGGTCTTGCAGTTGCTCCATTCTTAAATACTGACAGCCCTTTACAGATGCCCCACTTACTTTGTTGGCTCCCCTAAGATGCTCACCGCATCTTTTACCTATGTTACAGGCACTGGGAAAGCTGCGCTCACTAACAGTAATGTGATCCATTGACTGCTGGACAATCCGAGCTAGCAACCCTAATCTGTATCCCTACTCATAGTTTGGTCAGTTTAATGTAATATCTGAGTCAAACATGCATACTTCCTTTATCTCATATTGCTTCCTGCCTCTTCATAATAAGACAAATGGCAATTAATATAAACTTAATGAATTAAAATGTAGTCAGCACCATATTGATTAAAAGACTAGTGGTCTAATCCCAGCTCTACTAAATAGTTCACAGATACTGAGCATGTCAGTCACTCTGTGACTTACTTTCCTCATATGTTCAATTAAATAAAGAAAATGGGTTAGGAATGTCTACTTCTGCTTTTCTAGCTAAAAATAAAATTGACAATACCGTGATTTAATTATACAGCATAGAAGATACTGAGAAAACATGTTGCTCCTTTTCAATGTATAGTCATATACAGATGGATGCAATTGTTTTTGGTTCTCTAAGAATTTGTTGTAGGGTAGCAAGAGAAAGCAAGATGGATTCTGAGCAGAGTGTTTCTCTATTCAAACTGGCACCCTACTAATTGAATAATGTGAGACTATGAATTATGATTTATTGTTAGAATTATATACTGTACACCTCCAGAGTCATATTCCAGGAAGGTCATTTGTTGCAGATGAACAGACTTTGACCATATTAGATGCAATTTTATGGATTTATTATTTACTGCTTCTTTCTAAAACATTTACATTGTCTTGCACAAAGACACATAATGGGATAAATAGGATAAAGCATGAGCACCACGGAAAGAAGACTGGAACAATATGCTAGTTGTAAAAGAAGGCCTACTGTAGCATGCTGCCTTAGGGACTGGCAGGAAGTGAAAGGAATGTAGGGAAAACCCTTAAACTCACAAGTGCAGCGTCTTTAAAAGAGCAATTGTCCCTCTTCTGCATCTCCTTCCTTTCAAACCCAGGCAGATTATATGAGGCAGGTATGTTGCTCTGGGGCAGAGGCTTAGAATGTTGCAGAGCAGTTTCAGTTAAGCATTCCAAGACCTTGGCATTATATCTCCCAAGGTTGTATTTGAAATTTTAAAAGAACAAAGCAAACAAACATTTCCTCTTCTATTCCATCTGTGTGACATTCCTTCTGTTTCTAGCATACCTTGTTTTCTTTTCTTCCTGACTGCCAGCACACCTTGGGAAATGTGTGTACTACAAGTTTTGAGGCCATTTTTGGTATGGTAATGGTCCAGAAAAATCCACCCACACCCACCATCCCATATCCTTCTCCTCCCTCCTGCCATCCCCCCACCACAAAATATTCCCTCCCACTCCCTTTCAACCTCCAGTTGAAATTTTACTTTGAATTTTCAACTAATCCTAAAATATATCATATATGGTAATGAATCCTTAAGATCCTTTTTGTTGTTCTTACTGAAATGTTTTAAAAGTTCTATGTTAGGAACCTAGAAACCATTCAAAATGATAGTCGGTGCCCTTAAATTGTCCTTGCCCAATTTCTTAAGTAGCCAAGAGTATGCCTCTGGCCCTGCTGATGTTTTATGATTATGTACTAAATTCTAGTCTTAACTCATATGATGTATGTCCTTCAGTTATTTGGTAGTTCCACAGAATTTCTTTGCCAGCCATCAATAAAATAATGTCTCATTTTCACCTTTAGAATAACGTTAATCACTAACCTTTACATTAAAATAAAATTGAGATAGTTGATAGATTTGAAAGTAAATAGATAATGTTACCTAGGAACGGGATCTACTGAATTACAGACATCCCTGGAGGATACAGTTTATACCCAGACCACTCTTAATAGTGAGTACAAGGTCTATTTTAGGCTGTTAAATTTTGACATAAAAGTGCCCTTTATTCAGAATAAATATGGCATTCATGGAAAGATGAAATACACAAGGTGCCAAAGAGCTGTGAATCCCTCCCAGTGTGAGGCAAAATAGGCAATGTATGATTTGTACCACCTCTTCCCTCCTTCCAGCAAACAGAACTCTACCTCCCTCTGACTTCAGCTTCCCACCCTTCCTGTAATAATATTGTACAGTCCACTGTTTGTGCTTTATGAGGTACCAGAATTTTAAAATGACCATTTATTTTAAAGAGATTTTTGGGTATTCCATTACAAGTTCTCCTGAAACCTAATGATTGCTTTCCTTGTCTTCCAGTTGGAATGACTGGCTTTGGTACAGGGGTGGGGAAAGAAAGGGAAATGTGTTATATTTATTAGAAAAATATTATTCCTCCATGATCTGAATTTTTTACAATGAGCGTCTGAATAGTTTAGTTATTATATTCCTGGCTGAATTTAAATTAGGAGTGTCTGATTGAAAAACCAGTTCAGTATTAATACGTAGTGACTGTTTAAAAGCAAGTACAAAATTCAAGTAGCTGACTTCTTTTTGTTTTTGCGTTCTTCTTTTATCTAGGGCATAGTGTAGTGTGGCATAAGGACACTAGCATGCACACATGCATTTTCTACACTAAGTGTATTCCCTTCAGACCCCTAAAGCCCTTCTTCTTAGTCTTTCTGTTTGTCCCTGTTGTTCCCTTACAAAGTTGTACTCCTCAAGTAACAGACTCATTCCCCTTTCCCCATGTGACAGCGCTTCTATCATCATTTGCATCTATTTGTTAAATCTTGGATGTAAATTTTAGAACCCTCAGAATTTGGAGCTAGTATGTAGGGAAAATTGCTTAGCTGAGCTTTGAAGATAAATCATTTATTTATGTGTATATGAGTGGCTTAGCTTTAGACAAGATCTTACACAGCCCAGGCTCTCCTGCAACCCAGGTTAGCCTCAAACTGTCTGTGTAGCCAGAGATGAACTTAAACTTCTGACCCTCCTGCATCCATCTCCCAAGCGCTGGAATTACAGGCATGTGCCTCCACACCCAGTTTATGGGTGTTGGAGATCTAACTCAGGGTTTTGCTCATGTTGGGCACATACTCTACCAGCTGAGCTGTAGCCTTATCCTGCAAATTCATCATTTAAAAGCCTGCACAGCATTTGACGTGACTTTTTTACTGTTTTTTCTCTCTTTTAAGTTTTTCTCCTCATTTGTTCTTTATTAATCACTTGTTTAATGAGCTATTTCAAATCATTAAGGGATCCCTATGTTTCAAAAATACAAATTTTGAATTTTTTTTCCAAATTTTTTAAAGTGTGTGAGTGTACATGTGTTTTCTCCTTAAGCTCCGTGCTGGTCCATTTGATGAATTCCAGATTGCCACCATGCTCAAGGAGATTTTGAAAGGTCTGGACTATCTACATTCCGAAAAGAAAATTCACCGAGACATTAAAGGTATACAAAAGTCCAATAGAAACCTGAGAAAAACACACGTTTTGGAGAAACCGAGAGATACTCATTTTGTTTTTCTTTGTCCCCTAGCTGCCAATGTCTTGCTTTCAGAACAAGGTGATGTTAAACTTGCTGACTTTGGAGTTGCTGGCCAGCTGACAGACACCCAAATTAAAAGAAACACCTTTGTGGGAACTCCATTTTGGATGGCTCCTGAAGTTATTCAACAGTCAGCTTATGACTCTAAAGTAAAGTATTCCCTATACAGATGGAATTAATTGGATATAGCCTTGTCAATAAGCTTTTTAGTTTTCCCTTCCTTCACAAGTGCTTCTAAAGGAAATTATGTCATATTTTGTTTCTTAATTATAAATCCCATTGGTGTTGGTAATATTTGAACCCTATTTATTTCGATGGCTTTTCACCGCACTTGGACTAGAATCTCCAGTCCTTAGAGTCACATACGGGGCCATTGATAATCTGGCCATTGTCTGGCTGGCCACCCTTGTCTTCCACTGCTCTCATCTTTGCTTCAGCCATCATGGCCTCGCTGTTCCTCAGACACAGCACCTTTTGACCTCAGGACTTTCTCTTGCTTTCCCTGAAATAGCCTTGCTCCCGATGAACTGTCTGTAAGCACCCCCTGCACAGAGCTGTCTCTCCCAACCATCCCACATAAGCATGGAGCTCCCGTCTCTGCTTTGGTCATTATTTCCTTATTCTGCTTCTTGTTCCCCCACAGAACTTAGTCCCATCTGACATTATGTCACTCGTTTATCTGTCCCTCTTATTGGAATGTGAGATTCTTCAAGGCAAGGACTTTCATCTGGTTTATTTATTTAGCACTCAAGTAGTGTTATGACTGTACAAAATATGAGATTTCAATTTTTAATTCATGAGTTCCATTGATTAAAATTATTGTAATTCACCACATTTCTTGATATGTCAATGCAGGGATTTGGGATCAGCATCCTAGAAAGGAGTTTCAAGGTGATAAACAGTTTTTGTTATTGTTTCTTTTTCAGGCTGACATTTGGTCTTTGGGAATTACTGCCATTGAGCTTGCCAAGGGAGAGCCTCCGAATTCTGACATGCATCCAATGAGAGTTCTGTTTCTTATTCCGAAAAACAACCCCCCAACACTTGTGGGAGACTTTACTAAGTCTTTCAAGGAGTTTATTGATGCTTGCCTGAATAAAGATCCATCGTTTGTGAGTATATGTTGTTATTACCACTGTTGGTTTCCTATTGTCCATCTACTTCCAACAAAGGTGGTGTTTCCTATGCTGGAGAATACAGCGCATGTGAAAAACATCTGTGATCCACTCATGAAGCTGGCTTCTCCTTCTGTATTGCTAATTCCACTCTGTTCTTAACCAGATCCTTGGTCCTTTTTTGTCTTCCCTGACATCTTCTTCTTAGTCCCCAGCTACCTGATCATTTCCTATTTCAAGGACAAAATTTGTGGAAATAATTAATGAACGTTCTGTTACTTGTTAAAAGTATACACGTACCTGTTAGTGATGGAAATGACTACATTTATTATATGTCTTGGTGTTGTTCAAATAACCCTGCTTGTATTCTTGGCGATTAAAAAGACAAGAGCACTTTTCTAAGTTGAATGTAACTATTTTTATTTTGACAGTCAACATTCCAATATTAATGAAATACTGAAAGGAGCATATTCCCCACAGCACTTGGTGTTTGCATTTATAGACAATAAGAATTAATGTTTGATAGAAAAGCATATACTAAGATGTGGGCAGATAATGACAAAATTAGGGATTCATAAGATGTGAAGATGATAACCAAATTACAGCAATCTTGCTAGTTTTCACAATTTTTAAAAAATTACAGTCAATATAATAAAGTGTCTTTAAGTGTTGTTTTGGCATTTTAAATGTTTACTTTCTATGTCCCACTATTTCTGAAATGGCTTTGTTAATTGGCATGCTGATGAGGTATCCTAGCATCTGTCTACCGTGCTTTAACAAATTTGGCTGCTAAAATGGCGAATTTAAAGTGGCTACCTTGACCCACTTCAACAAATAGAAATGTCAGCTTTCCTATTACATTTTAATTGTCCTTGTGTCTATAGATATGATTTTGTAGATTTCAGTTTAATAATTCAAATGATGTTTTACCACCTATCTCCAAAAGATCCTCAAAATAGTCATGTGTCCTTCTTTCTTGTGTGTGTCTGTGCCTTAGCGCCCTACAGCTAAAGAACTTTTGAAACATAAGTTCATTGTGAAAAATTCAAAGAAGACTTCTTATCTGACTGAACTGATCGATCGCTTTAAGAGATGGAAGGCAGAAGGTCACAGTGATGATGAATCTGATTCCGAGGGCTCTGACTCGTATGTACACATTATTGCTGTTTTTATGTAGGCAGCCCGATTTCATACGCTCTGCCTTTTTTCAATGACCTTGTATGCTTGTTTTAGACTAAGTTATAAATCACATTCCGAGGGCCCACTTCAGCTACTGTGAAGTTTCTTTTACAGTCTGTGGAATACAATGAATTTGGAAACATGCTTCGGAGGAGAAAAACTCTGCTTTTGCATGGTCTCGGTCTAACCCCTAGTGGATACTTGAGTATATTACAAAATTGTGGAATACAATTTGATTAAAGGTGTTCTATTAGTTCACAAGAAGCAACAAGGAACAATGTATTCTCACACTGTGATGGCAATCTGCAGAACCCTTTGGAGAACTGATCTCATGGCCTTTCCTACTTTCTGGTCTCGAACCAAACTGATCAGACTGATCTGTGAACTGCTACATCTATTTACTTATGGTTGATTTTTACCCTGTGGACAAGTTAGTCTTTTTGAAAAATAGCAGTACTTATGTTAATAATTCTGCTTCTGTGTGCTTATCTTAACTTGATTAGAAAAATCCAAAGGCTGTAACAGGATTTCGTCTTTTGGTAGGTAGACCTCCACGAAGGCAGCAGGTCTTTCCACAGTGTCCTCAGGTGTCTGCATTTATTAGAAATTGCCCAATATTTGAAACGAATAAAATGTACCAGGATAGTTTGTGCCCAATCTAAGGCTTGTTAACCTTAACTGAAAACCCATGAAAACTTCTTGATGGAACTTTAAAAACACAAGGCATTCTCCTAGGGTTCATGATTCAGGCGTCGGGGAATGACAGTATTAGCATGTAGGGCTATGCACATAGGGTTTGGGTGCTCACTTAGGGCTGAGAACTGCTGCTATTCTTGGGTAAAATCAAGTACTCACCTGAAACTAAGGTCAGTTGTTGTCTGGTGAGTTTGTAAACACTGACACAGTGAGCTCTTCAGATTGGCTGTTTTTGCCATGTCGAATTACTTAGCATCTTTGGAATTTCTTTAGGGAATCCACCAGCAGGGAAAGTAATACTCACCCTGAATGGAGTTTCACCACTGTGCGTAAGAAGCCTGATCCAAAGAAACTACAGAATGGGGATGTAAGTATATGGAGCTAAGCACTTTATTTATTTAACAAAGTAGTAGATTTCATCATATCATCTTCATATACCTATCATTCTAATTTTTCTCATCTGATCATACCCTACGTATAGACTTTTTAAAAATGGTATGATGAGATTATAATGTACAAAACTGAGAATTTAATACTCCTGAATGCCTGTCTGCCTCACTATATGCATAATAATGTTCATTTATCATTAATTGTGACCTAATTAAGTCATAGAAGTCATTTAAATGGCCACTGTTATTTTTAAAATTCATTTCCATGTAGAGAGGTAAACCCAGGGAACCAGATATCTATTGGAATTCTAGAAGTTAGGGGGCTTCGACTGATGGATGAGAAGTTGTGACAAAAAGAAAACATAGGGACTAGTCTTATCTTGAGTCTTTTGAAGGGAGAATTCAAATTGATTCCCATTTGTTATCAAATATCTAGAAAAGGCCATGAATGATTATTTTAATTTCATGTGTGTAATCTGTATCATTTCTTCAAAGGAGCAAGATCTTGTGCAAACCTTGAGCTGTTTGTCTATGATAATCACACCTGCATTTGCTGAAGTAAGTGTGGGTTATTTAGCATCCACTATCTGTCTCAAGTGGCAGGATATTTTAAATGTTATAGCCATCTTTCTTTGTCAGCTTAAACAGCAGGATGAGAATAATGCAAGCCGAAACCAGGCAATTGAAGAACTTGAGAAAAGTATTGCTGTGGCTGAAGCTGCCTGTCCTGGCATCACAGATAAAATGGTGAAGAAATTAATTGAAAAATTTCAAAAGTAAGTTTGAAGTATCATTTTCAAAATTATGTTGACATTTTGGATGTTATTAAGATGGAATATGGCTACTTTGATGCAATCATTCATATTTTCCTCTGCAAAATTGCTTCTTAATAGTTGTATGCTTGAAAACAGTTTTGTTTCTTGCCCATCTTAAACATTGCTTTTTGTAAATGTATATGTGTGTGTGTGTGTGTGTGTGTGTGTGTGTGTGTGTGTGTGTACACGCTGTATATGTACATGTGTATGTGGGTGAACTATCTTGCACATGGGTCTGTGTAGGAAATAGGTCAATATTGGATTTGTTACCCTATTACTTTCCACCTTATTTTTGAGGCAGGGTCTCTCACTGAACCTGGAGCTTGTCCTTTTAGCCAGGCAATCTATCAAGTTATCCCCTGGAATACTCCTCTCTGTCCTCCAGTGCTGAAGGTATGGGGCTCGGTCACACCTGACAAGAACATGGGCACTGGGGATCTGAATTCAGATCCTTGTGCTTGGACTTCAAGCACTTTACCCACTGAGACAGTCCAGTATGTTTAGATATGGAAAGGTAGTTTTCTATTGAACCAAACAGCCCAGGGTTTTGCCCTTTCTCCGTTAGGATGAGATTTGGGTACATGTAACATTACGCCTATTTCCATTCTTGGCAGTACTCTTAGTATTTGCAGAAATGCCACTATTCTGATTATTTCCAGTAACAAAGTTCCTTCATTAGACCGCTTATGAAATGTTGATTAAAAGATTTAGAGAGAAAAGTCTAGACCAGTTGTTCTCAACCTTCCTAATGCTGTGACCCTTTAATACAGGTCCTCATGTTGTGGTGACCCCCAACCATATAGTTACCTTCATTGTTACTTCATAACTGTAATTTTGCTACTTTCATGGATAGTAATGCAAATATCTGTGTTTTCCAATGGTCTTAGATGAAACCTGTGAAAAGGTGGTTCAACCCCCCAAGGGGTAGTGACACACGGGTTGTGAACTACTGATCTAGACACTAATAGAGGCTTTGTGTTCAGTTTCTATCTTGTCTCCTACTAGTTTGATTTTGTTCAACAAAGTTCTTACATTTGATTTGAAGTTTCTTTTCTTAAACAAGACTTGTATGTATACATACATATTCATTAGCTTAAGTGAGTTCAAACATGATTGTACAAAGCTTAACATTAATCCCGTATCTCTTCTTTTCCCATCTTTAGATTTCTTTGGCCAATTGAGAAACTAAATATGTGGCCTATAAAATCCCTCTTAATTATCTTCCATCTAATAAAGCCTACTGAGGACTCGGGAGCTAAAGCATTCTTAAGATCCCCCAGATTCTTATAGGAAACTCCTATCTCTTTTCTTGTTTACAAACAGATTCGTTGCAAGTTGTGAGAGCAGATGCAGAGGAATTTTTGACCATCTTTGCATCTTTTAACATCCATATACATAAGATTCAATGGAAATAATTTGTCTCCATTTGTAGAGTTCATGAGTGAGAACTATAGATGACTTAACTAAAATTAAACATTGATTTATACTTTTCTTAATTTTATAGGTGTTCTGCTGATGAATCCTCTTAAGAAATTTGTTGTTGTTATTGTTGGCTTCTGTGTCATATGGACCCAGAGAAAGCCACCAAAGCTATGTCAACCTTAATAATGCTTAACCCATGAGCTCCAGGTGCCTTTTGGATTTTTGCGACATTGAAGATTTAGGAGAAGCTATTCAACTATTTTGTGATGGTGGCTATCATTTTGTATTTTAAAGAGATTATTTTGTAAGGAATAATTTTAATACTATAGTTTCACCTGTATTGTAGTAAATGTTGAGATACAGTTTTTTTTTTAAATTTTAGTTACCATTATTTCTTATGTTACTAGAATGAATAGTGTTTGATTTTCAATCTTTAGTTAACTGTACACTCATGAAACATACAGGTCTTTCAAAGTCATCCTAAATATTGAACATCTGTAAATCATCAAGCTTAAAAAAAACATTCTTTTTTTCTTATGTAAACATTCTAAAAATGACTGTAGGGAGGTAGAAATAAGACATACCTTCTTAAAACCAATATTTTTAATAAGCTCTTGGATAAAACACCTAGAAAAGTATTGATTTTTCTAGCGAGGTGTTCTGGATTCCAAGCAGCTCCACATTTATCACATTTGAGAACCTTGTGTTTGAAGCATTTCCAGGCAACATGTAGCAAAAGAAGTACCTCTTGGTGTTTTTATCTTCTCTTTCACACGGAAGGAGCAATGAACCCTTATTTAACATGGTTAGACATTTAAAGTAATCTCATTTAGCCAAGAATGAAAGTTTGGTTTAACTGGAGGAGTTTGTCTGGCTTCAATCTTTAAATCTTCAGCTCAAATAACGTAGTACATGTTTGGATTTAGAAACCTTTTAACTACCTTGTTGTCTTGTGAGTAGATACCTGATTGATAGGTATGAACATAACGACACCAGCAACTTTTGTCATGGTAACGCATTTTCGTAGAAACTATTTATACATTTTTCTTTATAATTATCCACACATAAGCATAGTGTGTTCAGTTTTGAAAGGGTATTTAAGTGAACATTGTCTAGCTCATATGAAAATACCATAGGGCACGATCATTTCTCTTCATGCAAAGGTAAGATAGACTGTACAGTTAATTTTCAGTTCTATTTATGGTACTGTTAAGTGGATAATATCCTTTTTTTTTAGCCCAATATATATATTATGCTTGCCTAAGTGCTGATCTGGGGCTATAGTTTCATAGTTGTAGACATGTTGGTACTGATTAATTTCAACAGTTAAGATTTTAATGTTTGTATCTGTGCATTTGATTTTTGCACAAATGATTTTTAAAGTATCTAGAAAACTGCCAAATATTACAAGAAAGCTGTCGTACAAGTAAACAATACAGTTTTTAGTTGAAGTGGCAATTACATCCCTTCTTTGAAAAAAGAAATACAGACACTTGAGAAGATGTAATGTCATGTGCTAAGAACATTCTTGTCACTGGTGCCTATACTGGAACAGTTGCTTGTCTTTGTATTTTGAAGTAATGATTTGGTTAGATTTTTTTCATCTGCTCTGTAATTGAAACTCAATTACATTTTGTTCTCCACAATGCTCTACAAATAATTGTGTGACTTGAATCATGGATTACATTCGTATTTTTGTAAGAATAAAATCAACAAGTTCATCAATTGATTGTGTAAAACCTTACCCCATAGCTGCATCCCAAATACAACTTGTATTGCTTACTCATTATAGCTTTAGTCCTGTAGACTGTTTCTAGGTGAAGCATACTTCAGTGTTTGGGGGATTTAAAAAAATAAATATTTAAATTTTATGATCCTTGATGTTTGTTTTCTTGAGAGTGGGTCTGATTAGTTATTCTAATTGTTTAAAAATATTCTTCCTTTTCCTATTAGAACGTAACCAAGGTTTCCATTGAAATGAAAAGTTACTAAGAATTGACTCTACTTATAGCTGAACACATATATCCTGATTTCTGTCTCCTACCTTAACAAAAATGTCTTCAGACAACCAATTCAATGATCTCCCTAATTACCATTTTAATAAAATATCACATACAGATTTGAACTATATAGTTCTTAAGGAAAATATATATTTAGCCAAAGTTTTTAAAAATGAAGATGAGATGAGAAAAAGCATATAACATACACAATTTTGAATTTCTTGTGGAGAAAATATTACAGGTAATTTATAAAAACTAATAAAGATCTGTATAAATGATGAATAGGTGGTCAGGCTTCAGTATATACTTAGTTTTAAAGAACTACTCTATGTCTGTGACTTAGTGGATTTGTGTCCAGGAACAGAAAAAAAGGAGTGGAATGAAGCATGTAAAAGTTGTTTTTTCTGATGTAGAGAATAAAGAAATGTGTCATCTACCATTTCTCTTATTAAATTACATATGAAGTTGTTTATGCTATCACATCACTTATTTGACATTTATATTTAACATTGTCCTGAAAATACATTGGACTTAAGATTATCAACAAAATTCTTCAATAGTCTTCCAGGAGGATTGGTAGACAAATATTGAATGGGTCAAAAGTAGAATTTTGAGGGTTAGATAAATTGCTTAGTCCTTAAGAACACTGGCCACTTCAGCAGAAGATCTGGGCTGGGTTCCTAGCACCAACATGGTAGCTTACAACTGTCTGTCACTCCCATTGCAGGGGATCCCACCCCACCTTCTGGCTTCTATGGGCAGCAGGCATGCACATGGCATGCATACTCATACACATAACATTTTTAAAAAGCAATCGAATTGAGCTTCACACCGCGTCACATCCCTGTAAGTCCCGGCATACCGGAGGATTAGGCAAGAGGAGCATGAGAACTTTCATTCCCTGTCAGAGCCTGATGTCAGTGTTGTCTTTGTCTCAGCCATTGCTTATTCCCACTTCACCCTGGCCATACATGCTCTCTTGTCCCTGTCCTTTTTCCATTCTCTAACGGTCCTGTTCTGTAGCTATAGGCCAGAACTACCTACTTCCAGACTTTATTAAAACAAAAAGAAGGCCATACATATAACTTCTGTTTGAGTGGATTTTCCATCACTCTTTATTAAAATAACACCTCAGATCCTTGCCTACATGCATGCAACCAAGATATGGCAAAAATAAATTCCGGCAGGAGAAATTAATAAACAAACTTGCTTGTTAACATTGATTCCTACCATATATAATAAGTAGTTAAGAAGAGAGAAATTAGAAATCAACATCATAATGTCTTCATCAGGCACATTATCTGGCTTGAGAAATGAGCCTAATCCATGAATATCCAGCAGTGAGATTCTGTCAAATCTTCTATTAATTCTAAACATGTTCTGCTAAGAGGATCTATGCCACCCACCTATGTATATTAACATTCTTAGTATATAACAAGACTGTTCACTGGGTCCCAAACAAGTCATGAGGAGAGAAACCATAATTTAGTGTTACATAAGCGCGTGCGCTTGCACACTTGCACACACACACACACACACACACACACACACACACACACACACCCAACATAATCATGGACTGCTAAATCACAAAGTGGCATTAGAAGCCAGTCCATACACCAACCACATCATCGTTCTTCAGCATTGAAGAATGGCTCTTCATTTATTATATCTGCTCAAAGAAATGTATAATGGTGGTGTCATACACTTCCCTCACACTGCCATAGTGCTGGGGAGAAGGCATGTTCAAGAGTCTGTTTGGAGGAAAGACAAGAGTGAAGCTCATAGAATGAGGCAGCAACTTTATCTTTCTTAAGCTGGGTGCCTGAAATGAGAAGAGTCTCTTGGCATCAATTAAGAGGACTAAGGAAACGGTGTATCAAAAGGTTCTTATGTCTTACCTAAGGTAGTAACATGGAACTGGCCAGGAACATTCACAGAGTTCCCTCTTTCAAGCTAAGAAATAGTTGCATGGCTTTAGCAAAGTTCTGTCTTCAGCACCTGGTGTGGTGAAAGAAATATCTTCATCCTCTTCATCTAGCTGCAGACTACCAGAAGACAAGCGGATTCGGGCCTTAGGTGACTTTGTTCCTTTGCCATACAAAGAGTAGTAGTCTGGTTTAAGAATTTCTGATTCTGAATCACTGGACTCACTAGCTACATACCTCTCTGCTGAGCTCTGGTCCATTAGAACTGTGGGAAACTCCTGCTCTGCAAATGTACATGTAAACGGATCTGTTTTACGAGTCAAAGCAGGACAAGGTCCTAAAGGTCTAAATTCTGACCCAAAAGGAAAACGGATAGTTTTCATGTCCGATTGGCTCTGAGATCGTTTAGGAGTTTGCTCTTGAAGGTTATATGCAAATGCATCATCTAAATGTGGGTCTTCCTCCCCTAGGTCTACATTGATATTGCTCCTACCACTAGTTCTAGCCATAGCTTCTTGGAGTTCTTGAAGGTCTTGCTGTAAGCTTTTTATCCTGGTATTCCTTGGGCTCCTTTTGGCTGGTTTTATTGCACTGGGATCTATACAGCTGCCTGGTCTCACACTTTCCTCTGCCATGATTGGAGACCATCTGGGTACCTGGGGTGGCTTGTCCACATAAAAAAAGACTTGAGGAGGCATAATATCAACCTGTTGACTAGTACAAGGAATATAGGGCACATCGGTGTATGTTAGCTGCCTTGCTGGACTCACTTTGCTTGTGAAACCAGGAGATGTGCTTATGTGATTGTCCACAAACTTGGAGTTTGTTTGGAAGGAGCTTAGAGGGCTCCGTTCCTCAAAGAAGTCTATGGGATCAGGGTCCGTGCTAAAGACAGGATCCGCATAAACAAAGGTGAAAGAGGAACTGCTTTGGGATGGGTGGAGCGGTGTGGGATCTGCCTCTGGTTTGGAACGCTCCAGCTCTGCTGCAAATGTCACCTCGACTGCTGAGTTCCTCCTCCTGCTGTCTAGCATAGGCTCAGATGCGTGCACTCCATTCACATTTCGGTAGTAAGCACTGCCATATGCAAGCCTCAGATCTTCCACCTTGAAAAACAAGACACATTGATATCAGATGAAAAGAAGCTGTTTAGTTGGCCTTGGGGAGGGCCTTACAGTTAATCTGCTATTATGAAAGGCTGATTTTACAAAGTCATTTAAATCCATGTTCTTTTCCACAGCAGATAAATATATGTAATGACTTATACTGTGCCCCAAGTTGTATGTTAGAAAATATATGTAGCATTCTTCATTCTCAGTGACATCCTATTTCTAGCTTCCACATTTCATGGGTCCTGCAGGTACCATTGTATTTCAAGCAGTTCAGTTTGGTAGCTATATCAACGAAATAGGTGGGATTACCCCTGACTGCCTTTGACTAGCTATATGGACCTTAGGCACTGCAGTCTCATGTTCCTACTCCAGCCTCCTCCATATTTTCTGTAAATAAAAGGTAGAAAGGAGAGCTGTGAATGGCCTGAGAGATTCATAATCTAGATGGTCCCTTTCATCAGTTTCCCTCTGATGCCTTTGGATAAAAATCATCTGTGACTTGAGTGAAGGCATGAGAGTTTATGGTACCTACAATTAATGTTTGTAGATAGTGCCAAAGAAAAGTGATCAACAAGTTTCTTGATTGAAGTCTCAAATGAAGCCATCATCTTACAGTTCCAGGGGCATAACTGTATCCAGAAATCATGTCACACAAGTAAGCAACAACACCATATACCTTTCTTGAAGACTTATGGTTTCCACTGGTAAAATAACAGAGCTTTGAATTATAAAATTATGAAGTCCTAGAAATGTATTAGTATCTGGAACACCAGGGGTTTCCCTTGTGCACAGTACACAGTTAGTTGTAAATGGCCTATTAGCAGGAATAACTATGCCAAGACCTCTCCAACTGGTAACCTCACATAGAGTGACCTTGGTACACAGTGGATGGTTCTGGCAAAATATATTCTTAGAAGCGTTTGAAGACTAGATGACTTATACTTATCTAAAATAGGGCTTTTCAGAAACCTTACTTGTTTTGACACATCAGAGAGAATGTCTGGTGATGACCTGCACTGCCGTTCATGATACTGAGATGGATACTGTTTCCTGAAATCCCCAAACAGAGAAGTCATTGAAATGCTCATTATGAAAATTATTATACATGTCTCTAAATTCAACTTCCAATCAGCATGAGAAGAGAGAAGGAAAAGGGTGCACCTTTCAAACGGCAGGCTCTTTAACCTCCCCTTTTTCCCATATTCCAAAAGTTGCCTTTGAGTTCTTCCACTATCAAAAATAAGAGACAGAAATCATTAATTCCATCATAAGCCTATGCGCCACTAAAACCTGAAAACCTCACCTTTGTTCGAAGCCTAAAGTGTCTCAATGAGTAGCATACCTTGTGACTCTCTATCATATTGATGCTATACCTACTTATCTGAACACCAACGATAGAGCAGTTTCAACTATCCAAAACATAGGCTTTAAAAACCCTTTAAAATACCAACTGACTCTTATTTTACATGTTTGTTCTAAGGAGGTTATTTATTTAGATTCCCAACCAAAGGTAGGTGCAAAGCAGCTAACTAAACAGTAGAAAAATTGCTGCAGGTAGGCTTTTATTTAGATTCCCAGCCCAAGGTAGGTGCAAAGCAGCTAACTAAACAGTAGAAAAATTGCTACAGGTAGGCTAATAGCAGTAAAGAAATCTAGCTGACTGCTGGGAGAAACACAAGAGGCAGAAAGAAGTTACAACAATAATAAGACCCAAAGTATCAGGGCCCTTTAACCAAAGGGCAAGGCCTGACATGCCTCTTCTACCTAAGGCCATTGTCACATTACAGCTGCCTGTAAAGGATAAGAAGGGAGTTTCATAAGAACTTAGGTTATTAAGAAAGAGAAAAATGTGCTCAATATCATCTGTTTAAGAAGACAGAGATTTGTAGAGCACACTTTGGAAACATTCCATCAAAAATATGTTTTTAAAATATCTCTATTCTTACAAGGGCAGGTTTCCAGAGTCTGCAAAATCCCTTATGTGGAAACATTATGATTAGAGTTATTTTTGTAATCACTAGAGTTTTGTAAGCTTCTCCCAATGGTTTTCAAGGCTAGTGTGTTCAAATAGTAACAAGATCTCAATTCTACCTCACTTCAGTTCCTCTGAGGTGGGAACTGTATTGAGAAGCCTCCAGTGCAGGATTGCTCCATCTTTTGAATCCCTTGACCCTCTCCAGTGTTTGCTCACTCTGTCATTTCCCCTAAATGCCATTAATGGATGCTGCTGAGCCTTCCTTCCACATCTTGCATATAAGGGAAACAGTAAGTTCATTGAATACATATTTTTTTCAAATACCCTCTGCTACCCTACATCCTTACTATGATTCTGATCCAGCCCCTTTGGTTAGTAAATACTGACCTAATGCAACATACTAAGAATGAACAGTAAGGAATATTTATCATCTTTCAAGTGAGTTGAATGGATTCTTTATTGCTTCTGGAATTCAGACTCCTCCCACTGCTTCCCATGTTATTGAAAAGAAGCAGTGTGCATGGTCTTCCCGTATGCAGTGTGTAATTACCTGTAGCGGAAACTGGAACCCTTGCTGCAGAGTAGTGTTTTGGGCTTTGATTTGGGCTCTTCGGAAAGCCTGAAGAAAGCATGGTACTCCACACAAGTCTTCCAGAAAGCCTTGCATGCATCTCGGCTAGACATGGTGAACTCCAAAGTGTCTTTGCACAACACCTGTATAAACCATTTTCTATCAAGCAAAACATCCTGCAAGAATGCCAAAGACCTTCCAACCTCAATGCCTTCTAAACTGTCAATCCAGCAGCCCAGGCAGTGTCTGGTTTTCCAGTTGGCTCCCCATAGGCTCCACAGCCCTGAAACCAAATGATTAGCAGCCTTCCGAAGACTAGACACTGCCTCCACTCATACACCGAGGCTTGTCTAAGAAGCTTTCCACGTTTCCCCTCACCTTAAAGGCTTTTCTGCCTTGCCTCTTTGCTGCCAGAAACATTTTAGGAAGTTGTAAATTAGGTTAAAATGAATATCAAAGGGCTTCTTTTTTCAAGGTGGCAAGAAGATATAAATGACCAACAGGAAAGGGGAGGGGGAGACTTCATTCCCTCTGTAAGGATGATTGAATGTATACAAGTGTTTTCAATGTTCCAGCTAGAAATACACCTTCCTCTATATACTTTCTCATACTACAGCGCTTTGTGTTTCTCTCTTGGCATAGTCCATATTTTAATACGTCCTAAGGGAACTTGGATTTACAGTTCTAAAGTACAAGCTTTTCCCATCTTGACTCACCACATACACTCACTGGCTCAAGGCTCCATGGCACGTTCCCAGCCCTCTTTTCAACGGTGCCACCAGCTCTCAGAGCTGCCTGGCCCTCCTCTCGTGTCTTTCCAGCCCCCGAGGCTTCCCACAAAGTTGACACTAGGTCTGCTACCATGACCTATTCGAATGAACACCTTTGTATAATACCAAGAGCCAGGCAATACAATCTAAACCAGATCTTCTATGGGCCCGTGTTAGTTGATACACATACAGTGTGTTCCCGTCATGGTCAGTCATTCAAACAGCCTTCTAATACCTTTTTTCTTACCCTCTGCAGTGAACAGTCACGGAAGAATTACTTATTTTGCTTATATGAACACCTACTTCTCACATTCTGCTCAACCTAAGCATGTAGTTGATGTTTAATAATTTTTCCTTAAGGGAAATGAGTGAAGATACTTCATAAAATATAAAAGAGAACATCCAATAATTATTTTTTCTCCTAGATCTGGTGGCCCCCATTTGACTCATCAGATCCCTCAAAAATGGTATCCACAGAGACTCGCCTTTCAGTCCAGCTGCCTCATTTCCCTATTGTATCATTGATTCTGCAGTGCAAATCAGATGGCATAGTGTTTTGCCTTTAGTTAAAGCATCATTAAATCTCTGCTCAGTTTATATAGAGGACAAAGGGGGCCCATCACCCCTCAGGGCCAGGCACCTCTCACCATTTATATTCAAATCATTTCTAGAGCAATGACGAACTTCCAAGTGAATAAAAATAGAATGTATTAGGAACCAACTCACCAAAATATTAGCATGAAGTTTGATGAGAAAATGCTTTCTCTTAAAACTCAACTTTCGGATCTTAGCCCAGTTGAAAGTATTAATCTTTGTATTTCCCTATAATGAAACAGATAGTCAGTTTTAGAATATGTCTGCATGAGTCGGGTTGTGCCATAGTAGAAGTGTGACGGAAAGTACTCTTCATGAATAAGATCCTCTGAGGCTAGCCCTTACCCAGAGAGAATCTGTAGAACTAAGCAGTGTCTGCCCTTAAGCATTGCAGGTAGGACAAAAGTTCCCCCAATACAGAAGCAAGAAGGACCAACACGGGCACTTTTAAGCCAGTCCAGTGAGACTGTAACAGAATGGATTGCTATAATGCCTTCTGTGATCTCTCCCCTCCCTATTTCCACATACAAGTGCTAAAAAGAAAAGCCCATTTCTCCTACTGCCTCGTTTACTCAAACATCTTGAGGAGCTCCTCACTGGCCACATCATCAAATGTGGGTTGGGTTTTGCTGTTCAGTGTACAGGCATCTCTCCTACTGCTTGTTAGCTCAAACTTCCATGTATATCTGTACCTTCATTCCTGTGGCCTCTGCATTCTCCCCTGCCCCAAATGTCTTCTGCATCATCAAACTTCTTCCCAGTGCTGATGGCGTGCTCCCTAGGACATTCTGATGCTATCCCACACACCCCATTTCTAGCTCCTCTAAAGAATTTTAGTTTTAAGCAGACCAGGAAAACCAAAATTGTTTAGAGGAGTTAGGGGGATAATGATGGTAGACAATGGTACCTCAAGTTGATTTCTAACTAGAAATACAAAATTCTGGGGAAATGATGTAGTAAATAGCAACAGTTGCTGGCAGGATTCAACATTAATTCCCTACCAGCTGGCACTGGTAAAGAGTAATAAGTAAGGGCACATCACAGTTTGGGTCACTTAGGTGGCCCCAAACCATCTGGAAAGTACTACAGCCTAAGGTTTTTGGATATCCGAATCTACAGTTTAAGAGTCCCTAAGAGCTTCTTGATTTTATCACTTCACCATGCTGACCTAATCTAAAGTGTGATGGCCTCAAAACCCAGACCTCATACAGAGGCAAATCACATTGTGGAAAGAAGTCTTATGTACACCATTTATAAGCACTACTTCCGGTCTAGTTGGTGGTAAGATAAAGTCTTATAATTCTCTGGGGAATAGATATTCAAGTTGAAGTCATGAGAACTACTCCCAGCACACTGAAGGGAATTCAAGGGAAGGGTTGGTACCCGTAACACCAGTACTCCCATGTGAGCAACAGCCAGGTGAATCTGCATCCCTTCACCATCACTGGCGGGCTGAGGTCTGATGCCATACATATCCAGCTTCCTTGCTATGTCCAGTAGCAGAATGTCTGATTCAGCTGGGCTGCGGCCACTGCAACGAGAAAGGATTAATGAGCCCAATAAATGCATCAAAACCCACATCCCCCCAACCTTTCCTCTGAGAGATACACAAGGAGCTGAGTGTTTTCTTGAGACTGAAGCTTCCTCAGACATAAAGGCTTACTTTTAAGAGTTTGTCCGAGCTTAAGTGTCCTCCATTGGGAAAGCAGGTGCCAGAGAAAGTACTTACATGTGCTGCTGATGAAAGTGTATGATCTTGCTCTCTAAACAGTCTTGGCTTGGTAAATACTGGGTTTGTACCAGATGCTTCCTAACAGTTTCTTCATGAAAGTCTCCTAATTCTGCTGTACAATAGAAAAGTGACATTTTTCACATTTCCATTGAAGTATTAAACAATGCACAACCTAAGAAACCTCCTGTTCGCCCCCCAAAAGCCTTTACTCTGCAGCTGGTGTAGCCCAGTCCCCTTCCACCATATGCTTTGTGTATATTTCTGTTTGTACAGGGGAAAACTAATGGACTCATTCTCACATCACAAAGCAGTGGCTTTCTGTGAAGTCTCAGCCTGTATTGTGGGTTACACAACCAGAACAGACATTAAAAGCTCCAAAATCACACTTGAATATTTTGTTAGGTTTTTCCATCTTCTATACGCTTTTTGCAGTTTTGCCTACTTTCAATTAGCCCCTGTTACAGACTGAATTTTGTCTATCCCAAATTTGTAAGTGGAAATCCTATCCCCTTGAGCTACCACATGTGACTTCATTGAAGAATTAGCTTGCTAGTGAGAACACAAGCAGAGAACGGTAGTTCAGCCTTACTAGTATCCATTTAAGAAGAGGAAAGGCAGGCACACGGAGATTTTCGGGATTAGTACACAGAAGAAAAGATGATGTGAGGACACAGTAAGAAGACTGCCTTCATCAAGCTGATGAAAGAGGCTTCCGAATGAAGCAAAGCTTCCAATGCCTTCAGCTGAAACTCCCAGCAGCCAGAATCGAAGGAGTCAGTTTCCTCATTTAAACCACCTAGTCTCTGGTATTTTCCTGTGAGAAAGCTAGTAAAAATTAATACATCCCCAAATAAACTATCAACTAGAGCGCAAGCCAGCTACAGCCGAGTCACCACTCTGTGCTCTGGGAATTTAGTAAACCCTCAACATTTTGAATCCCCAATAGACAAATCATCCTTTCCAAATAGCTGGCAGCTTATCTGTGAACCTTTTACTCTTTTTCAGATGTCTCCAGTTTATTGGTTAGAGACAACTATTACAGGGGTTAAACGTGCACTAGCAGCTCCGCACTTACAATGTTCTACACCTACATTAAATGGCCTTAGACTTTTTACATTTTGTCTTCTTTGGAACTGGTGTGCTCCTTCTGTGTCTAAGATTCAGAGGAGCCTCCTTTTGCATTGGGCAGCTGTCAATGCAGAAACTCCTAAGTGGTCAAAGTAAGTAAGAGATTAGGTGTCCTGCCCTAAATGGACTTTCCTTCCCACCACCATCGTTGAGGGAGCAGAGAAGAATAAGCAGGCAGAGAGAAGGAAAGGACTGGAGCATGGGGAGGAAGGAGTGCTGTGAACTGCTGGCTTCCAAACACTACAAGGCTAGTGCACTGTGAGCTCACAGCAGCTTGATCACCTGCACAAGATCACACAAACCAAAATTCTGGTAGAGATAGAGGAGTGGCCTCTGGGCCCCAGGCTTTACTAGGGAGCTACTGGCAGTTGATAGCTTCTGGAGAAGGGAGAATCATTCTTCTTTGAGGGTGTAGCCATTGGTAGATATCCTGTGTTCTGGCCCCATATCCATGCACATGGGGGCAGCACTAACTGAACTTAATAAAAAACAAAACAAAATAGAAGACAAGGAGTTGGGAGGGGGTATGTTGGGGGATACAGAGGGAATTGGAGTGGAGAACCAGTAGGGTCTGACCATATTTCATTGTAGGAAATAACAAAGAATAAGAATAAGAATTAAAATGATAGTTATACAGGTAATGAGATATTTCTTTATACCTACTATGATAGCCATAATGTCAAGTATTAGGGAAGGTGGGGAGTTAGAAGCCTCAAACTTTCTTGATCACAGAATGAAATAATGCAGTGATATACATGAATTTGTACAGTTAATTTTCATTGATAATTAAAATTTTAAAATATTCAGGAGAAATGCATCACACAACCCAGCAATTACCTTTCTAAAAACATATACAGGAGTAAGAAAGTGTATATACATACAGAAACATGTATGCCAATGTTTATACTATTATTATTAATACCTAAACTAGAAACTTCCCTAACTCTAACAGACAAGGTGACTAGATGAACAAAATGTAATAAATCCACAAAATGGGATATTATTCAACAATAGAAATGAATAAAGTAGGATATGCAGAGATTTAAAAAAAACACTGTTCATTGCAGAAGCCAGATTCAAAAGATCACACATAATTGTTCCATTTATATGAAATGTCCTAAAAAGCAAACAAATGTATAAAAACAGAGAGTTAATCAGGAATTGCCTGAATCTGAGAGTAGAGAATGACAAAGCAGCACACTTTCTCTCCCCCTTTCTCTCTCTCTCTCTCTCTCTCTCTCTCTCTCTCTCTCTCTCTCTCTCTCTCTCTGGGGTACACACATCTCCTTACACTTCTCTGTCTCTGTCTCTGTCTCTCTGTCTCCTCTCTTCCTGTTTTCTATATTTTGAGATAGTCCTGGAACTCACAGAGATCTGTCTCCCAAGTGATGGGATTTGGGGAGAGTGCCACCATCCTCAGCTTTCTTGGCTATTGACATGGGGTCTCATATAGCTCAGGGCAGCCTAGAACTCATCATATTGCTGAAAATGGCCTTGAATTCCTGATCCTCCTGACTCCACCTCCCATGTGCTGGGATCACAGGAATACATAACCATGCTCAATTTATATGGTGCTGGGAATCATACCCAGGGATTCTGGCATGTTAGGCAAGCACTCTACCAGCCAAGTTATATCCCCAGCCCTGAGAGGTTTCTGTTGACGTTATAGAAATGTTCGAAAACTGGATTGTAGTCATAGCTAGATGGACATGAACTTACTAAAACACACTGGTTTGTGTATTTTAAATGGTTAAATTTTATAGCAAGTAAATTACACCTCAATTGAGCCATTTTTTAAGAATACAGTGCACACACACACACACACACACACACACACACACACAATGTGTGTACATCTTCCAGGTTTCTTAAGAACAAAACCCTATAATGACTATAAGGAAAATATAAGAACACATGAGATTTTTAATTTCCTCTCCATGTACTTCTATGACAATTTAGCAAGAAAATTGGTATCATCAGTAGCAGAAGCTGCCAAATGTTATGTTCAAATGTTACGCCTTTCTGCTCCAACTCCAATCATCTCTCCTAAAATCTCCTCTTATTGTTCTGTCTACTACCACCATTCCCTCTAAGTTCTAGATTTTATCAAAGCAGCCAATATGGTTTTGTTAAAACCTAATTCAGATTTTGTTCTTATATTTAAAAGAGAGGCCAAGAATCCCTTCCTATGGATGTGCTTCTGATGATTGAAAGTAAATGTTCTTTTTCTCTTACCTCAGTTTTCTGTCTATATGGCTTCCCATCTCATCTAGGTCTTTAATGTACTTTTAACTCCTCTCTACTTACTCATAAAGGCTCCAGCTAGCCACAAAACCTTCTTGATATTTCTTAACCACTCCAGGCATGTCTTCCCCTCTGGTCTTTTTCACAGAGTGTTCCCAATGTGTGGACCTCTCTGTCATGGGACTTGGCTCCTTGGCTTACTTTGTGCCTCCTACAAACCTCCATTCAACTGTCACCTTTACAGTAGGCTTACCCTCCCCACTTTATTGAAAGACCCAGTGCCCACACCTAGAACCATCCCCATCTCCCTTCTATGCTCTATTTTCCCCATTGCTCTCATCACCTCTGAACATTCATCATGTATATTTTTCTTATTTTGGTCATTGTCTGACACTCTTGCACTGCCAAAATGTGAGCTCCACGAAGACAAGGATTGGTGTTGTAGCTCACTGTGTCCTCACAATGCTTATAATAGGATCTAACAAGGTGGCACTTATATTTTTTGTTGTTTAATGACTGACAAAGAAGGATTATATTATATTATATTTTATGAGTTTCTAAGAAGGAATATTCATTGAATCATGTAAATCATGTTTGGTAAGGACTGTCTGGCTAGAGGTGTATAAAAGAGGTGTGAGTGATAGCCAAAGCCAGAATGCTCAGGTTCTTGAATGTCTAGCCTATAGCAGGCACTCAGCAAATATTGGACCAGTGAGAAAATGGAGAGATAAATGAGCAATTAGGTTGTGATTCTGCGCATGACCTTGAGTCCTCTGAGTCTGACTGGAATTGACTGTGAAATGCTAACTCACTAGAACCACAGCTTTTTCTCCACAAAATGAATGTTGACTACATACCTTCTGGAAAAGCTGAGGTTTTCTACACTATACCTAAAATGGCCACTAGGCAATGCCCAACTCCATAAGGTAGTTAAGAATAAAATTGGGCTCCCCCAAAAGCATTCACCTGGAGCCCCACCCTCTCAACTGCTATCTGAAGAGGTAACTCATGGAGAAGGATGCTCCTCCTATCTGCTCTACCCCATGCCTCTAGGTCAGTGGCAAGTATGATACTGGGCACAGGGCTCGTGCTCGTGACACTCAAGACCTTTCAACACGATGCTTCATTTGTCACCAAGTCTCCTAGATAGACACTGTCCTTGAGCTATGTGTGGTCATTCTTCATCCCCTGTATATGAGGCTTCTTGTCCCACCACCACCTTCACATTCAGTTCCCATGTAGTCCTTTAAGCTCCCGGACAAAATCCATCCCCTCCATCAGCTTTCCTTGACGCTTATGACATTTTTCATCTGCTGCCTTTCTGAGAGTCTGGAGCTCTCTTTTCCCAGCTGGGAATCACTTGATAAACTGCCTAGGATGCAGTCCCTATCCAAACACTTCAGTGTGTTGTTCTCAGCAAAATCTGAAATCTACCATTTATGGACTGGTAGGAAGGTAATGAACAAAGGTCAGAAATGAACTTATGAAATAAACAAAAAACCTGAAGCTATGATTCTGCAGGATTATCAAGGAACAGTGTATTCTTGGGAGGCCTCTTCAAAATAGAAAAAGTCCAGCTGGTCTTCGAAGAGATGTTATCTCCCACTGCCTAGACCCTACCCTCCAGGCTGCAGGAACAGCATGGCCTGGCCTGTGGAACTCCCTCCCAGGCAGGCCCCACTGTTCCCCAGGCCTCCTCCAGTCTACCTTCACATCCATGGTAAGAATTATTCAAACCAGTTTCTGGACAGCAAGTCAAGGGACAGTGACAGCAGGGTAGGCAGACTGAGGTAGGACAAAACCAGCATTTACTTTTAACACTCAGAAGCACCTTCTCACTATTTTAAATACAAGGACATTCCAATTCAGATACATGAGTTTGCTTTATAGTAATGGCAAGGTAGTAGGGGCAAGATTTCATTCAGCTCTCAATGAACTCGATGAAGCACCACTTCATTGGGTCTGAGCTAGGTTCTCTCTCCTCCTAAGGCTGAATACAGAGCCAGGCAGGCAAATTGGAGATGCTTCCTTCCTTTGCTTGGCTCTATCCCTGGTGAATGGGCCAAGAGGTCGAGTTTGGGTACTTACATTGCAAGATGTGTGACACCATTAATGCTGTACAGTTATCACTGCATGGCAGCCTTCCCAGAGCCAAATCCTTCTTTATTTGAAGAGTGAAAAGATACCTAGAAAGGATTTGAGGAAAAGATCTTGACAAAGAAGCAGTAATACAGAAGAAAATTTTCCTTTCTCCCAGACAGAAGATAATTCTAGGAAGGAACAGCATCCAGTCAATTGGAGGCCTTGGTGGCATGGTGAATCATGCATAGGCTTTGCTTCAGAACCCATCCAACCCTAGAAGACAATTGGCTGACCCAGCACATTGTCAGATTCTGCAACCGTTAGGAATTGCCCTGCCAATCCTCTTATGGTGCTTTCTGCCATGGAAACAACCACATCCTGAGCTAGAGAAACGGGAGCCTCAGCAAGCATGAGCAGACTCTGGGGGACACCAAGAGCTGTCAGGTAGGCAGGGCCATAAGAATTCTAGAGGCTGGTGGAACAGGAGCAATCACTCCACAATGATACCAAGACAGGGCCCAAGTCATTCTAGCCAGACTGTAGCATTCTAAGATACTGGAACTATGGCCAGAGCCTAACACCTGCCGCTGAATGTAGGATACCCACGCAAAGTGCATATTTCAGGAATCAAGGCTATCAAGCCATGCCTGTGCCTACCCTATTCCCTTGTCTGGATTGCTATGTTACCATCAGCCAGAGCCCATTTCACAGTAGATGTGAAACTAGTGGTTGATGAACTTAGCGATGCAGAACCTTCATCAAATGCAGGTTTGTGTTTAGGGCTCTGCTGAACTGAACGTTTGTCACGCACACTTCAGGCCTTAGTAAAGGAGAACTCTCTCTCTCTCTCTGTGTGTGTGTGTGTGTGTGTGTGTGTGTGTGTGTGTGTGTGAACGTGCGTGCGTGCGTCGTGCGTGCGCGCTTGTTCATATGTATGTGTACAGAGGTCAGAGGACAACTTTGGGTATCAGTCTCTGCCTTCTACCTTATGTAAAACAAAATTTTGGACATGAATTTAGCTGGCTTGCAGGCTTCTAGGTATGCCTCTCATCTCACTGTAGAAGCACTGGGATCTAGATATGCCCCATGCCCAGATTTATGTGGGTTGCAGGGATTTGAACTCGGGTATTTACACTTGTGTTGCAAGTGCTTTTCTACTGAACCATCTCTCCAGTCCCATGGCCCGCTTTTTTTGGTGAATAAATGTATAAGAAAGATTCCACTGTTATCTGATTTCTTTTCCAGAGCAAAAATCGGTTCCAATTTTTTTATACGCAAAAACCTGCATTACCTACTGTGAGTATTTCCCTATATGAAATAGAATTTTCTAGATTAAATTTGATGTGGATTTTTCAGTAGCTAATGCCCTGAAAGTGATGTAGTAAAAGATAACTAGTGCAGGTGATAAATGAAAATCTGGTCGGAAGATACTTGTCACGTGATTATTCAGCTCATGAAAGCTTTAACCATTATGTCCCTTCAAATTGTGAGGACCTCTAACGCACTAGAAACAATTCAGTCAAAATAGTTATTTTTGTATAATATTCTCAGAAGTCCATGCCTTGGCTCCAAACAAGGCATATTTTTAATCTCTACAACAGGTAGATTTTCTTTCTTTCAGTTGTTGCTGCCAGGTTGTTTGTGTGTTGTCACCGAGTCCCACACTGTAGCCCAGGCTGGCCTAAAATTCCCTACATATCCCAGGCTACCCTCGAATTCACAGCAGTGTTCCTGCCTCAACCTGTGGAGTGCTGTGATTGCAAGAATGAGTGACCACACCCAACTCAGTTAAATATTCTGATGTGGAACAACAAGGACAACTTAAAGGGACCCCAACATTTACCATTGCCTGTTTTCAAATACAGACGTATATGATATTAATTAGTCCTACTACAAAAGCAAAAGGGAATTGAAGTTGGTTCTTAGCAAGGACAAAGGGAACTTTTGTCATCTGATTGTCCCTTGCTGGGAAGAAGGCAACATATTACCTAAGAAGGCAGCTGCCTGCGACAGATCCTTACTCTGAATAATCGATGAAACATGTATCATCAAATTAATTTTTCTCATATTTCTGAGAAGGTTCATCTCCATCAAAATTGCTCATAGTTTAAAACCCAAGTACAAAGAGTTCATGAATGCAAACTAGTTTACATAGCAAGATAGCAAGCTATCTTGGCAAGTGGTTGACAACAAAAAATTGTGGAGAGACCTAAGAGAGGGGAGGCAGGCAGCTGTGCAAAAACCCCACACCAAAGGAGAAAGTCAACCTGCCTCACGTGGAAGGGAAAGACGCCAGGGAGATGAACTCCCAACATCCTGTGCTTTTTAACTCAGTCAACTTTGGCTTCCAGGACATGTTCCTTATCTGTTATCTAAAAGACCTAGATCCTTTCTATGTGTAGCAGACTCAGTTAGAAAACAGACTATGTTTTTGGGGAGTTTTAACACAATGCCATTTTGCTGAAGCAGTTTTCTGCTGCAATTATAAAGAGCATTTTTCATAAGTATATATCATCATTACAGAATGTTTCCCATTCTGCCTATGGGATACACCCATAAACACATTCATCTGCAGTGGTCACGGGCATTAGCTGGCCTGAAAGCTATGCTGATTGAAACACAGATGTTGCTGGAGGGCTTCTCTCCAGGTTCCCCAAGCCCCACAGTCCCACAATCCACTTATAAAATAATCACTCAGACACTTATATTACTTATAAACTGAATGGCCGTGGCAGGCTTCTTGCTAACTGTTCTTATATCTTAAATTAACCCATTTCTATAAATCTATACCTTGCCACATGGCTGGTGGCTTACCGGCGTCTTTACATGCTGCTTGTCCTGGCAGTGGCTGCAGTGTCTCTCCCCACTTCTTCCCGTTTCCCCAATTCTCCTCTCTCTTTGTCCTGCCTATACTTCCTGTCTGGTCACTGGCCATCAGTGTTTTATTTATATAGAGTGATATCCACAGCACACAGATGGCCTGAAACAGCGTGCATACTATTGTGGCAGTTAATGGAATAAGCTTCAAAATGCCACCCAGGTTTGCCACTCATGCATTCTTAGTTCTGAAATTTGGAGAGATTAACATTTGGGGGAACAGCCAGATCCTCCCTCTTTCTTGCCCCTCACTTAGTCTCAAAGAGTGACTTAAAACTAAGCCATGCAAAAAGGAACCAGAACCCTTTCTTCAATAGCTGGAGAATGGGTATTCTCAAGTAACATCATTCAGCACACACACAGTTAAACACTTTACCTTGTGAGTTCTTCCCGAAGGTGTCCAGGGTCCACTGGGAAAAATTTCACCATAAATTTGAAAACAACCTCCTTAGGATCTTAAAACACAATATCTCCATAAGTTTTATTAAGTATTCATTACAACAGTTAAGATCACACACACACACACACACACACACACACACGCACACACAGTGTCCTGCTTCCCTCCTCTCTTCATTACCCCTTCCCATGACTTATTTCACATTTCTGTTTTTCACATGTATCCGTTCCCATTTCTGGATTGTGACCCTATGTGAATAGCAACTGAGAAAGTCCTCCAACTCATCCCCCTTTCACACCCTTTCTCCCTTTGGATTTCTTTTGTAAAGATATGTCCATTGAAGGCCTACTCTGTCCTTTCTTAAGAAGTGAGTCATTCAGAAAGACTTTTTACAACTCACTATCTGTGAATGTTCAATCCCGCCTGAGGAAAGGGCCCAGGTTCAGCTCAAGCACATGAATGTCTTAAGGATTTCATAAAAGGATTGAGAAACAGGGTGGACCAATGTTTCTATCAATCTTAAAATATACCACAAAGAAACCACATCTATATATTTTCACACCTACTTGCATTTGAAAATGAGAAACTTGAGGCTGGGGGTGGAGTTCACTGATATGTTATTTTGCTAGCATGTACAAGGTCCAGGGCTCCATCCCCAGTACCAGAAAAAAAGAATAAAGTTTGTTAGATCAAAAGTAGCATACACATAAGTAGCAACAGTGTCATCCATTCAATATATCTTTTCTGGGTGCCCTCCATGGGCAGGATATTTTTCTAAGCAGATACTGTGGAAATTTAAAGATACTCAAGTGCTCCCAGTCTCATTGGAGAGACAAATAATTAAACGGACTAATTTGAGTACCACACAGCCTAGGTTGAGGAAGCCTTCCTAGAGGAGCTGACAGCTAAGTAGGTTAACAGAGGCAGGAACAGAAATGGTTAGTGGCAGGGACAAAACACTATAGCGTCCAGAGCTTTGCGCACCATGTTAATAAGGCTGAACTTTAGAGGTAATTAGGGAGCCGTGGAAGTGTTTTAAGCAGGAGGGAGATGTGGTCAGATATATCTCAATTGATCCCTTGGAGAGTAATATAGGTACTTAATTGGAGAAAATCAGTTCAGAAGCTACCGGAATTGTGTGACATAATCACAGAATCTGGGGAAGCAGAGTCACAAGTTGCATCAATATGTGAAGAGTGGAGAGGACCAAGGAACCAGGAAGAGAGACTGAAGCAAGTTTTCCCAAAGTGTTAAGACCCACTTGTAAAAAAAAAAAAAAAAGAAAGCCTGGGGTATTAGCTAAATGGGCATGCCCTCAGACTCTTGTCCCATGAATGAGGTCCAGTGTGAGATACAGGAATCATTCAAACATAAACTGGAGCAAATGGCAAAGCTTGTGATGGAGTGAAAGGAAAGTCTTCAGACAGATGTTGAACATTATCACAGATTGATGCTAATGGTGCTTGAAGATCCCCAGGGCCCAGAGTGAGCTCTACTCCTACATGCAGTCCGCAGGTGGCATAATTACCAGAACTCTTCAGATGCACTCCAAGACCCAGTAGCATGAGCTTCTTCATCTCAGACAAAATTAAGACAATTTTTCTCTATTGCTAAACTCACTGAACAGATGAGGGCTGATGTAATCTAAGTCCCCCTTCCCCATTTTAGTAAGGTGGGGCAATGCATGGCGCTAGAGGGGGATTTTTCAAGCGTGAACTGAGGACTACATTCCTTGAGTGATCTTCCATACTTACTTTTTACTTGCTTTGTTATAGGCTTCAGAAGTTCCAACCAAACCTGTAACAGCATCAGTGGAACAATTGGTAGAACACAATGACAGTGAGCACAACTTTTTTCTTTCTTTTTTTGTACCAGATAAAGGTCAACATCAAATGAACAAATGCTGGGACTGTTTAGATTCCTAAAATCACGTGGACACAAACAACCATGGCAATGAGATGATGTACCTTCACCATTCTCAGTCAGCCCCCTCATAGCTTTCCAATAACAATGAACACTGTTGATCTATAACCTCGGTATTGTTGACGTTCCAGTCACTGCCTTGATAGGATGATAGAGGTGTCACAGGCAAGGCTCATCAGTGGCTACAAAGACTCATAAAGGCATTTGGCTTCACATTTGAGTCCTACATTCCCCCTACCCTTACCCTTGCCAATGCCCACTTAATAATAAGACTTTCTGGGAAGGTGCCAGATTATAGATATGCCAAGGCAAGATGTAGCAGAAGAACTTTCTGAAAGGCAGGGCCTCAGAAACAGGGAAAGAAATCTCCCTAAACAGTCATGAGGTCAGGAGTCTTAATTCTGGGGGTTAAGGTCCAACCATTCAAAATAGATAAAGCTGGGATAGCTGGTCAAAGAGTAACAGAAAAGGATAATGAGGCGGAAGAATTTGTTTGGCAAACCAAGATAGCTTAACAAACAAAGCAGTAGGAGGGAAGACAGTTTTAAATACAAGAATTTTGCAAAGTATAAATAGGTTTTGCATTTTTAATTTGGGATTGAGCCTTTTGTACTTAGGTGCAAACTGCATTTTGAATCATTTCTAGACAAAAAGAACCCCATAATAAAACCCACTTACATTATTTCCAGAATGGCTGCAGAATTCTAATCCAAAATATTCCTTTTCAGAAAGATTGAGATGGCTGCAGCTCAGGTTAAAGAGTGCCTTTCCGGATGATTTTTGCTAAACAAAACAGATTATAGCACAGTTTGAACTCCTGGTATGTAACGCATGACAAAGGAGAGAAGCCCCACTGTTTAGAGAACCTGCACACCACCTAAAGATGCTGAGAGCTTTACAGATACAGACAAATCTACCTACCCATGCTTTTAGCCACATCCCTAAAAACTCCTCAGACTAATGACAAAGCCCTCTTGGAAGAGATAGCCTTGCACTTAACTATAGCTAGATCTGCACATTTATCCTCCACATAAAAATTCTTAATTCATTTATCGCAGGCAGCTTAGATGATTTCCCCCAAACTGACAGACGGTTTAATCAAGATGTAAATCGGACCCTGCCATCGCCCTACTTCAAATCCTTCAGGGGCTCTCCTTCACTGCTTAGGCAGGCAGGGAGGCTGGCAGCTCGCTCTCCTCTCACTTGGCCTGCTTGCCTCTCCAACTGCATTTCCTGCTCCTTCTCTCTGACACACTGCTCGCTACTCATCTCAGCCTGCTCGCAGTGCCCCTGACATGTCAAGTCGCTTCATGCCTCTGTGCTTCTGCTCACGTCCTTCCTTCTCCACCGCCTGCTCTGCCCTCCCCGTCTGTCTGTCGTTGGTTTGGCTCAGATGTCATTACCCAAGAAGAGCTTTCCTGATGCTCTGTGCAGCAGGTTAAACCAAAGGTGGACCCTGAGTTCCCAATCCCCCTGGCCCAGCTCAAATAGGACACATCTGACCAGTCTTTCTTTTCGTTGTTCCTCCCCAAGTCTAGCTCAGAGCTTGATGTACAGTAGAGGCTCTTAAGTGGTTGTTGTTCTAACAGGAAGTTGACCAAATTCACCATAAGAGTTCTTTCAGTAAATTTCATTTTGCAGCTTTGCCCACAAAATCTGCATACAGCATATTCTGTTTACATAAGCCACATACACTTTTCTTCATAAAGCTCGCACATGCTCTGAGCACAAAGTGGTGCCTTTCTTCGGCTTCTCTGAGAACAAGCACTTTGAAGAGGGCTCTGTGCAACTCTCGTTGAGCTCAGTGTGGCTGTAATGGCCACCATCGCTGAACTCAAGAGTCGCTGTTGCCGGGAAGATGGCGATGGGAAAACTGGACTCTGGCTGATCAGCACAAAAACATGCCCCTGAAAACCCCTAGTTAAAGCAAAGTCACAGGGTGCCCAGAGTGCTGAGAGAGAAGCCAGGTGCGGGTGCACAGAATGGAGCTGGAAGTCACTGAGCCATAGAATTAACAGCAACTATGAGAGGGCAGAGGTCACCCTAAGGCAGCGAGCGGCACACGGAACAGAGCCTACATCTGGGATTTAATAGCTTCCAGGAAGGCAGCCCACCTCCCTACCACTTCCCCCACTGACCGAAAACGTGATCCTCTCCCCCTGCCTTTTCCTCCTTCAGTTACACTGCACAGAACTCCAATTTAAGCTTCATTTGGGTTAACCAGGGTCCTATTTTTAAACTCAAATAGGCCACAAAGGGCAAAAGAGATTGCACCCCCTCGCACCTGGACAGAAGGCTGCCAGGCTGAGGGAAGACAAGTTTGATTTGATGTGGGAGATCATGTTGAAGCTACTGGCCAAGAGGAGGGAGGCAGGCCTGGAGCTGGAAGTGGGGGTGCAAAGGGCATGGGGGCTGTCTGGTGGGAGAGGAAAGTGCTGGCTAGGGGGATGGGCGTGGGGGTGTGCCTATGTGGCAACCTTGCCTCGGGCCAGTGCTGACACAGGCCATTCCAGACAGATGAAATCGCTCCTATTTTTAAAGTCCTCCAGACAAGGAGCTGCCATGGGATTTTTATTATGAAGAAAAAAAAGAATTACTAAAGAGAGCGGGATGACAGCAATACTTTTTCCAACACGATTTCTATCAGGACTAAATTCTGTCATAGGCTCCAGTTTCTTTGCAAACAACTTTCAAGGCTTGAGATTCTCTCTCTCCCCCTCCCTCTCTCCCTCTCTCCCTTCATTCTTATTCTGATTTTCCCATCAGAACTTTGCTCCCTATCAACACTACCATACTCTCTATGATTGTATATATGTGTTTACTTAAATCCTTGTGTAGTCACAGAAACTATAAAGCCATCCCTGGAAGGGTTTCAAACAAGGCTTTCCTTTTGCTCCCCTCTTTCAGCTCCCCTACCATGTTTATTACTATAACCCACTGATTCTGCCATCCCTGCCAATGTTGCCAAATGGTTCTTGAGGCCTTTGGCACTTTTGCAGTCGGAGTCTGGGCGCTCTTGTGGCTCAAGCACTCCACCCCCATCTTGGGACAGGCATTTTTTTCCTCCTGGTGTGCGTTGAAATTGGCCAGCCTTGTGGAATGTAGTACATAATAGGTAGGATTTGGGTTCTGTCTCAACATGCAACCTTTCATTTTTTTTCTACCGTTACGATCCAGTTCTTCAACATTTGTGTTCTGATTTTTTTTTCTCAGAATATCTGTTTATATACAACTTTTTTATCTTTTCCTTGAAGACTTCCGGTTTTCTGTATAATTGTCTACTTGTGTTTAAGAGAGCACATTATAACATTCTAATCAAGCTCCTTTGTAGATCTAAAATCTCTGCTTTCAGTAGTCTCCTTACTTAAGAAACTGAGCTCCAATCCCGATTCTTGGCTTGGTCTCATCTCCCTCGAATAGCAGCAGAGCTCTGCCTGCCTTCCAAACAGAACTTTTAATTTGATGTAGCAGAGGCCAAACTTAGAGTTTCACACACTAGACAAGTGCTCTACCACTGGGCTACATCCCTAGTCCTCCTGTTATCTAACGTCCAGTTTACTGGGTCATAGCCACTAGCACTGAGGTCTGGAGGCTCCAAACTCAGCATCCCATGGAGGCACCAATATTCCAAATGCTTAGTTCTAAAATCCAGGTTAGCCAACTTTCTTTTTACCTACAGTTGTCATAACCAGTTTGTTCAGATCCATCTGGATTGTAATCCTTCTCTGCTCATTTTCTGACTAAATGAATGGGAGCAAGGATACAAGTCAGTAGATAGCTATGAGCCAGCTTGACAATCCACCTTAGTTGTTTTGTTTTTAGTGTGTGTGTGTGTGTGTGTGTGTGTGTGTGAGCGTGTGTGCGCGCGCGCGCGCGCGCATGCACGTGATATTTGTGTGTGAGAATACATATGCCACAGCACAGGTATGGAGATGAGAAAACAGCTTTTGGAGAGTTGGTTCTCTCTTGCCAACTTTACGGAGTTTCTGGGGCTGGAACTCAGGCTGCCAGGCTTGCATGGCGAGCATGTTCAACCACTGAGCCATCTCACTGTCCCACTAAGTCGCCACATTTGCTCTTCATCAGTTTTGACTTGGTGTTTGTTTGCTTGCTTGCTTGAGGAAACTGACTACCTATGTAGCCCAGGCAGGTCTTGAACTCACAGCCTTTCCTGTTTCATGCTCCAGAGGGCTAACTGAGATTATAGATGTGTGCCCCTGTACCAAACTTCATTCTTTACTTTTTCCAAATGTTAAATGAACTCTCCACCAATGAAAACTGGTAAGCATTTTGAAAAGAATATATCTACCAAGGGTCCAAGGGGAGTTGCAAGCATGTGATGGGCACCCATCTTGCACAGGGAAATCAGCACGTCATGGTGGCTAGGTTTGCAGGGTTTGCAGTTCACATACACCTAAGTCTAGTTCTGACAGGCAGGCTGATTTGTCTATCCTGAGTTTCAGTTTCCCTCATTGGAAAATTGGATGGTCAAAAGCCAAACACAACGACCAGTTATTATATAAGTCCATTAATGTGAAATATCTAGACTCAGCAAATCCATAGAGACAAAATCAAATTCAGGGTTTCCATGGCCTAGGGCCCGTGAGCGATGAATGGCAATGACTCTTAATTTGTACCAAATTTCTTTTTGTGATTAAGTGTCCTAGGATTAGATAGGGTTTGATGGTTGGGCAACATAGTGAACTATTACAGACCATTTATTTGTATGCTTTAAATTTAGGAATTTCCTAGTATTTGAATTATAATCTTAACTTCAAGATGAATTTTAGTGAGTAGCTCATGAAAATATTTTTCTGAAGTACTTAATACGGTACCTGTCTCAAAGAAGACAGCAGTAAGTGCTGACTATTTATCTAGTGACCACATAATTTATCAACCATACTTGGATACTTTTAAGGTTGACAGGGGCCACTAATAATAACTACAGTTGCACAAGAGCATAACCCAGGACTGTCTTGAACAAACCCTGGTGTGTGGTCACATACCTCTCAGCATTTGGACCGCTTACAAGATCCGTTTTCACAGAAGGAGTGTTTCTTTGTGTTATCAGAATCTGGAAGACTGGGGCTCACATTCATGATTAGTATGTTTCTCACAGTGGTAATTGAACGATTGATCTTTTGGTCGCTACAGCCTGTGCCTACATTTCCATATGGAAAGCCTTTGATAAGAGAGCAAAGAAGTGTTTCACTGGCCTCACCCTTGTCCTCAACACTTCAAAGGTCCAGCTCGCCCCTCCTTAAGCATAGTCCTTCTCTTCTCTGCTTCTTTTGGTTTACTTGATCTTCATGCTGTCTATACGCTAAGCTGATTTCTGACCCCCTTGCCTTTGCCATTGCATACACCATTACCCACCATGACCCTTTCCACCTCCTCTTCAGTTCAGCACACATTGGTGAGACCCTACTCTGAGCAAGGTGCTTTCCTACTGCCCAGTGAGACTGATGTGAACAACACACAGGCATTACTATGAAGGAACACCTAGACTGACTGACAGGCAATGTGGGCACGCTGATACTTAATCACAGCAGTGGGAAGGGCCAAGTGCCTTTGCACAGGAATGCATGAATGGTCAATATGAGATCTCATTCAACGTACACCTGCCTACCCCTAAATGGGATGGTAGGTAACACAAGGGACTTCCGGCAGAGGGGTGGCCCAAGCAGACACAGAGCAAGAACTGGTAAAAAGAAGGAAAGAAGAATCTCAGAAGCAAAACGGATTAGCAAATCTTGTCTAGACAATGATCCACCAAGCAGTTTGCTGTTGCTAGGAAGAAAGTGAGATTCAGTAGCTGCAAAGCTGGGCAGGAGTCAAATATACCAGAGAGTGTGTTTGCTGGTGTATGAAGCCAAGCCCCCAAATGTGGGCCTCAGGAAGGGAGCAAAAGACATGAATGGTTTTAAACAAGATATTGATGTGGTCAGAATCTTGCTTTAGAAACATAAGGCAGGAAGTAGAGCACAGCTCCCCAAACTATAAATTCCACATGAATCCCTTGGGGGTCTTGTTCAAAAGCAGTCTGATACAGTAGGTGTGGCTGAAGCCTGAGCATCTGTGATTCTCGCAGCTCATGGGGTCCCTGGTGGAGGAAATGCTGGCTGGGACTCCTTTGAGAAACAAAGGTAGTAGGGATGAAGAGAAGGTGGAGCAAACGGGTGGCAAGCACATACTTTAGGGTAGGTGCCGTCATGGCTGAGGTAAATGAAGATGATAGCTGCGAAGTAAGGCCGTAGGCATGACAACAGAGAAAAGCCAGAGGCGAGACTTAGTACCATAGTGGGCACAAGAAAGCTGAGTCATTACTGCTGGCATTCTCTTTGCAGGCTGTAGAGTCTTGCCTCCTGCCAGGGTAAAGGTATGCACACACCACCGCTGAACGGAGGTCACATTTTGCTGTCTACTGGAATTTTCTTCTCATTTTCTAACCTGCTCTTTAAAAATGGTGTGTGTGTGTGTGTGTGTGTGTGTGTGTGTGAGAGAGAGAGAGAGAGAGAGAGAGAGAGAGAGAGAGAGAGAGTGTGAGAGGGAGAGAGGGGAGAGAGAGAGAGAGAGAGAGAGAGAGAGAGAGAGAGAGAGAGAGAGAGATGGATAAATACGTGTATCCATGATCCTCCTTTGACACTCCCTATCCTTTGCACAGGTCTGAGAAGAAAAGCAACCTTTGTCGTATCTTGTGCCCTCTGCTGGCAGAGTGACAAAATAGCCAACCCTCTCATTTATTCGTGCTGCTTTTGAAGTACCTAACTCCACCTGGCCTTTTCTTTCCTGTTTCCTGGGGTACATTTCAGAGCTTCTTTGTTCTGTATCTCTTTTTCCGCTGACCCCATCCATCCCTCTGGAAATGCTCCAGATCAGCTGCCTCCACGGCAGTATAATCCCGTTGTATCCTCGCGGAGACCTTTGTGACATAGTTCCTTCTGGATACTGTGCTTGCTCCTTTCTGTCTCTTGAAAGCCTTCGTTCCAGAACTAGAGCAGTGGTTCCCAACCTTCCTCACGCTGCAACCCTTTAATACAGTTCCTCATGCTGTGCTGACCCCCAACCATAAAATGATTTGGCTGCTGCTTCAGAACTGTCATTTTGCTACTTTAAGATCGTCATGTATATATCTGATACGTAAGATATCTGATATGTGATGCCCCCACACAGGTTGAGGACTACTGTCATATGGAGCTTTTTGGAGCCCAGAGCCAAGCAGAGAACTCTGGGGGACATGTTCTAAGTAGAACAAGATGTCCTGTTTGGTGCATTTCTGAGTGAAGCAATGTGTCAATGGTCAGAATTTCATTCAGTCTTGTCCTGTATCTTTCCCTTCCATCCATGCCTTTGTTGAAAAACAACAGCAGCAGGCATTTCATCCATACTGAGCTTGGCCCCTCCTGAAGAGAAATTTTTCTCATTTCTTCATCTCTGCTGACCAAGGAATCCAAGGGCTCCTTCAAGACTAAACCCTGGCACTGCTTCTTAAAAACTATTTGACTTTTTCATCAAAAATACAAATATTCTGGGGCCCAAAAAGATGGCTGAACTGATAAAGGCACTTGTCGCTCACCCTGGTGACCTGAGCTGGAGCTCAGGGACCAACTTGGTGAAAGAAGGAAGGGGCTCCCTTGAGTCGTTATGCACCGTGGCATGCATGTACACATGGACGTGCTCTCTGTCTCGCTCTCTCTAATTGTTTTATATATCACTAAATAAATCAATTTAATTAGTTAATAAAATAAATATTTTTAAAGATCCAGAGAGGCTGAGTGGGCAGCCAGGGATGATGATGATGATGATGAATGATGATAATAATAATAATAATAATAATAATAATTCTGACCCTGCAAAAAGTGTGGCATGTATCTTACATATTACTATTATCAGATGCAGCTTACCTTCTAAGAAGTGAATGGAAAAGGGAAGGGGAATTTGCACTAGGGAAGCTGTCTAGAGACTAGGCAAGGTGGCTTCTTTAGGACAGGTCAGAAAAGCTTCCCCTTCTGGGGGTTAATTCCTGGTAAGAAGAGAACTGTCAGAGCCTGGACAGGCTAATTAGCAGGCGGCGGCGGCAGCTCCTTCTAAAATGGAATGCTCCTTAGCAGGCAATCTTGTCTTTTGGCGTTTGGTGGCGAACAAGGTGCAGTTGCACATAAAACAACAAAGATGAAGTAGGAAGTCGACAGAGGCCCTTTGCCCAGAGCCCGCTGGACTCAGCCATAAACCCTGAAGGGAAGCAGTTTAACTGGGTACTTAAGATTTCCTCACAGTGCTAAGCAGAGGGGCCAAGCCTTAGAGTTGCTTGTGCATGTGTGAAATTCACACTAAATTACAACCACTTTTCATTTGGTTTTGGAAAACAAAGCTGTTCAAAGTGCTGCATGTGTGAAAGATGAGAGCCTTCGAATTGCTCCCGATTAACCGCTCAAAGAGAGTTCCGGCCATGTGACTTTCCCTGGGGGGGGGGGCTCCTGGAGACTCATTTGAGCAGCTGCCTATCACCCCTTTTGCCTTTGGCCATATTGACGCCACGGGAAAGCAAATTGCAAAGAGAACTCTGGAATTACAGAGTGTAGTATCTGCTAGGTGATACTTTCCGGCAGACACCTTTTGAGAGCTACAAGAGAATGAGAATGCATCTTGGCCTGAGGCTTTATGGAGGCCTGGCAGTGACCCGGACAGGTTGCATCTGGTTCAAGTTGCTAGATTAGTTGCAAACTGACTCTCACCACTCAGTCACCCTTTATACTAAGAGGAGAAAAAAATAACCCACAAGATTACCACCCTAATAGCAGCCATGCCCTCACTCCTGGGACATTGAAATTATCATGCTTGTACTGGAAAGACTGCTGCAAAGTGACAAGGTAATAACAGCGTTCTCAAGACAGAGCTCCCAAGTCGTCTCGAAATTACTAGCTACTCTAGGTAATTAAAACAATTATAATTGTTTGTTTCCATGAAGTGCTTAGCACTAAATCCATGCAGTGTGCATGAGGCACAACCGGGTTCCAAATGGCTGTTGGGAGTTTTCTTCTAAACTTGAAATCAATTCTCTCTCAAGTAATGTGATAAACAGGAGACCATGGAAGCCATTCGAAACTCCATGCTCCGAAGCCTTGTTCTACGAGTGTGGAAGCTGAGATGCAGTCCGAGGAAGACCCTTGCCTGGGGGCTATCAGAAAGTGAGTAGCCTGCCTAGGAATGGAACCCAGGCCCCCGGGAATGTGCTCATGTCAGACCACCAAGAGGTTCTAAAATATAAAGGGAACACTAACAGCTAAGCATATGAATGATAAGACAGAAACAAGCTCTTCTTGATCTGTCCCTGCATCCCACACCTGAATGGCCTTTTTCTGCGTTACTCTCTCCTGTTCACTGGGGCTCAATGACACAATCATCCTTTCTCACCAGTGGACTGTAGTGTTGATTCTCCTTTCTTTTCTCCTGCTTCTAACTCTGGTGCCTCGCTTTTTCCATGACATCCCTCTTTATTTGCCCCTGCTTCTGGTCTCTTCCCTCCTGGAAACGACTTTGCTCAGTTTGACTGAATGGCCACTTTGTTCTGACAGGCTGCGAATTCCAAAAGAGCCCCATCCCTAACATGTTAGAGATGCTAAGGAAAATCGCCTCCCCTCTCTCTCTCCTCTGTCTCTGTCTCTGTGTCTCTGTCTCTCTCTGTTCTCTCTCTGTCTGTGTCTGTGTGTGTGTGTGAAAGAGAGAGAGAGAGAGAGAGAGAGAGAGAGAGAGAGAGAGAGAGAGAGAGAGAGAGAGAGAGAAGGGGGAAGAGAATTTGTGGTCTCTAGATAAAGAATCCAGGTTAGCCTTGAACTCACAACCTTCCTACTTCACTGTCCTCAGTAAATGTAGTAAAAATCTGGGTGAAGGAATCATGGTTGAATTTTACTATTTTCTTTTTGACTACCCAAAATTTGTAAAATTTTTTGTAACTTTTGTAGCTTAGGTTCTATCATTTCTAGAAACTGAATATGAAATTCTTTTAATTAAGAAGAGCCCCTTCAAGGGATTCTGAGTGGTGCAATGACAGATCAGAGGAACTATTCCTCTCTTTCTGGGACAACGTGTCTCATTCCTTTATTCTTTCAACACCCTCTCATTAGCCAGGTGTGTTTGCTTGGTGACAACTGAGGACCAAACTGAGGGAGCAGTTCCACCCTGGAGCAGGAAGCCCCTGCTTCTGTCTCACTTGGACTCTTTCCAAGTACCACACTCACAGGAGTCATTTAAGGGCTGTCGATTCGCTCCTTTGCCCTCCAACGCATGCGCCTGAGTTCCTGAGCCCAGCGCATCTAGTCTCTTCCTATGGGTTTGGCTGTTTGGTACTGACTTGGACCTAATACAGCAGCTATTTAGAATCCAATTAGCTCTACTTGCCTCTTGACTGGATGCTGCATATGCTGTGCACACAGTAGGTGCTTTATAAAGATATGCTAAACCTGGGGCACAGAGGTATCATTTCACTCCAGGGCCTGCCTGCAATCTCCTGTTCTTTTCCTTGTAGCCTAAACTGGCACGTAAGCACCCAAGTCCTGAGGACTCACTCACGTATTTGAGAGTCTTGAAGTAATCCAGACACTACAATCAAAGCCTAGGGGTAACGCATTCTTCTCAGCCTGGGTTTGGCCTCATTACAGTTGACCTTTGCCATTTCCCACCTCAGCATTTTGATATGGAAACTCTACTGTGAGGGTGTGTATCAGAACTCAAAGCCGATGTCTAGAATTCTCTAGTCATACTCAGGTGCAAGCACAGTCGTGTCCAGAGCATTTTTAATTCATATATTTCCTTGAAATACTACACATCAAAAACAAATCTAGTGCACAAGAAAGAGAAAGCATGATTTGACTTGCAAACTGTGACATTGTGGGGAAGCTGAGAAAAACTAAGTTATGAGCAATGTTCAATGGGAAACTTGATCCCGAGAGCGCTAACCTTTAGGTCTGAAAATTAGCCATGCCCAATATGTGCTTCCCAATACCTATCTCTTTTGATTGCTTGGGTGGAATTATTTCTGTAGAAGGATCTAGTTAAGCTGACTCATTGCTATTTATAAATCAAAGCCAAACATATTCTTCTGTTCTGAATGTTAAATTTGACGGTAGCTACTCCACATTGTTTCAAGTGCAGAACTGTGCTCCTGGTAGCATCCACACAAAGACCTCAGGGGCCTTGGTGAATGATTAGAGTCCAGATGACCTCTCTTCTCTGTTGGTCTCTGCAAGAGCCTGAGGCATGGTGCTTATCATTTCTGCTATCTCCATTTCAAAGAGTTAGAGAAGGCTTACTAAAATCACACAGTTACACATCTGCATAGAAAAAAAGACTGATACTCTACTATGTGTGCTCCATCTTTCCTGCCTGAAGATTTTTGCCTCCTAAAATCAGAAAACTGTATTTAGTCTGCTAACGAACCCATCTGAGCAGGGACTAGCTGCCTTGCAGCAGGAAGTATGAACAAAATTCTCTCAAAGATTCACATTTATTGAACGTCTACTGTGCCCCAGGTTAAGCACTAATAAATCAACATACGTACTTTGCCTTCACAGAATTAGCAGACCTCATTCTGAGATTCCCCCACAAAGAACGACTGCCTTCCTTTGTGTCCCTTTGTAGTGCTCAGATGCCACATACCTTGTCAATGTTTCTGAACCGTTCCCATTGTTCATCTGTCCTGTTCACAGAAGACTGCTTCCTCAAGCCAGGGTCCCCTACCAGCTGCTGACCACTGTCTTCATCATCATTCCCTGCACTCATGACAGCTAATAGAGTGGCTCTAAAAAGACGGGCCTTAAAGAATGGATAAAGTGATCAAATTTACGGGCTCTTTGCCCCATCCAAAGCTTGCTTCTACTACTTAACTAGATAGAGACAATTTTAGTGCTAGGAATTGAACACAGGGCTATACACACGTCTGGAAAGCATTCTACCGCTGAGTTCCATTCCTAGTGCTTTTTTTAGATTTGAGTTTTAGGCAAGATCTTGACAATTTGCCTAGTCTGCCCTTGAACTGTCTATGTGTTCCCAGGCAGGCCTTGAACTTGTGATGTTTCTTCAGCCTCCCAAGCAGCTGGAATTAGAGGCATGGCTAGTCTGCAACCCTGAGTACTCCTCCCTCCCAGCTGCTCATCTGTTAGGTGGGAGTGTTGCTACCACCCATCTCATTGTGGATTTCAGTAGGGGACGCGTGTAGAATTCCTAGTCTAATACCTGGAACACAATAAACATTCTTTTAACACATACCAGCTATTATCATTATAATTTTGGTTGGAAAAGAGTTCAGGGGTCCTTGTGGGCTAGTGGACAATGGGCTGATGCTTAGGGGCCAGTAACTGGAACATCTGCAGGGCACATGACTTTGCTATAAGCAGCTTTACCACTTTAGGAGGAACTCCTATTTTGAGGCTTATGCAGAAAAAGACTTTATACTGCAACTGTTTTAAATTTATTATTTGTAAATGAACAGGTAAAAATTACACATATTTATCATGCGCAACATGACATTTAAAATATGTATACACTGTGGAATGATTAATTAGAGCTAATTAACATATGCATTACCTCACATATTTATCATTGGGACAGCTTTTTTAAATGAAGTTTCCCTTGCTGTTTTGGTTCTGGTTTTTGGCCTTATTCCAAAGCAATATGTGCTTATTAAAAAATCAAGGTATTAGGCATGATGATGCATGATGGTACACACTTTTAGTTTCAACTATTTAGGAAGTCCCAACTGCTTGGGAGGCTCACCTGAGTTTTAGGATTCCAGATCAGCCCTGGCAATACAGTAAGTTATTATCTCAAAAAATGGATAAACAAATAAATCTGAGAGGAACTGGGTATGCTACTATACATCTGGAGTCTTAGTATTTGAGATGTGGGGGGTAGGAGCATTAAGAGTTCAAGACCAGCCTTGGCTATATAGTGAGTTCATTGAGCTTAAAGGTAACCTGGGATAGATGAGACCCTGTCTCAAAAAAGAAAATGAGGAAAAAAGTAAATAGAAAAAAAGAAGAAGAAATTACACACTCATAATCTCATAAGTCAGCCAATCTAATGACCTTATAATAAAGCTTTTTAAATAATTCTTGATGTATGTCACCTAATTCTTCAGTGACAAACTTTTTAAAAGCTTAGTTCTGCATCACAAATGCTGCCCATGTAAGCTGTCTTCTCCTCTTAGTGATTGCAAACAAAATTAAGATGAATATCTTTGCACAAAAAGAAGTACACACATCTATATACACAGCCTTAACTATTCCTTTAGGATAGATTTTTTTTCTTCCAGAAATTCAATTTCCTCAGCTAATTTAAGGCAGTTTTGGCTGTTGTTGTTATCGATTGTTTTAGTATTGCTTGAGACACAGAGCTAAATAAAATTGACACATTTTAGAAAAGATTTTTAAGTGCTGAACTCCAAATACAAGTTGCGAAAAGAAGGCGTGACAGTGAACGACTTTGCTGCTTGTGAGACAGTGACGGGATGTTCTGAGGCCAAACCGGGCAGCTCTGCAGCCAGTACAGTGCCCTTGGCTCCTGACTTGTCTTGGGCTCACATGTAACCTTGCTGAACGTTCATTTCTTCATATGAAATGCCTGCCTTGTCTTTTGCTTCTCTCTCTCCCGTCTCCACTCCCTGCACTCTCTTTCCTCACCATTCAGATCCAGCCAGCCTGGTGTACTCTCACCCCCTACCCCCGCTTCCTCCTTTGTCTCAAGACCGGCTTCACCTCTGCTCCTCAGCCCCCAACTCCCCAGCACATGCCTAAATAATTAGCACTGGTCATTTAGGGCTCAGGTCAGACACAGCTTCCTCCAGAGAGCCCCAAGTGACCATCTCTAAGGAACCAGGGGGAAAAGCCTATTTTGGTAGATTCCACACTGTGGACATTTTAATTCTTTACTAAGTCCTTCACTGCCACTGTAGTGCCTGGAATTAGTAAGGACTCCTAAGTTCTCGTTAAATGAATGACAAATGGATGAAGGAGTATAATCATTCCCGTCTCCCAAATTTACTTAGTACTGATTGTGTGAAATAAGTGGGACCTCCTGGAAGGTGAGGAAATGGTATCTCATAGCTTTGAAGGCAGTTGACAGTAACTTTGTGACAAGACTTTTCAATCACTTCAAACATCCTGAGTGTGGAGTTCTGCAGAACCTTTGTCTTTCCCTAAGTCTGCTGAAAGGTGAATTTCAACATCATAAAAGGAATCTCTGAGGACAAAGGGCTGCTTGTTCAAGACAGCTAAGCCCTACGATTAGCCGTGAGGCGCCATGCCTAAATGCTTCCAGGGCCTGGGGTCAGCTCATTCTAGACAAAATCCATTTTCTGGCCCCACACCTTGGACCCAGAAGACAGGGAGGAAGTTGGGGAAAGAGGAAAAGAGGGAATAAAGAAAACTGACCTGCAAAAAGACTCCGGTGGTGTTGGGGGCAGGGGCGATAACTGCTGCGTTAAGAACTAGACAAGCTGTGTGTCAGCCCGTTCCACAGCCTGCAGAAGTTCTCCTTCAAATGTCTGACACTTTGCAGGTTTCCTCAGTGTCGCAGCCTTCAGCAGAGCTTATCAGAAGCACTTGGCCCTCGTGGCCCATGGACCAACTCTGTACTGCCTACCTCCTGGGGTACAGCCGAAACTCTGAAGGCCAGATCTCTTAGTGGCAGAGATGCTCTACCCAAATGTTTTCCAGCTCTGTCGGTCAGGCACAAAGCTGTTGAGTGACACCAAGCATCACAAAGGCTAGCACTGCTCTCTGACACTTGGCAAGCAGGCTTCAGGCCCTTATTAGGAAATAGCTGGGCCACTACTGTTACCCCCAGTTAATCCTGCCCCCAGGGCCATACCCTTCTGACCCCAAGACATTGGACTCCCCTCAATCACTTTGAACATTTTCTTTCTCTATGTGGCAGTTGTCAACTTCATTGTCTTAAAGGACAAGTTGAAACTAGATTCTAAGATGGTGATGTGTTTGTGTTCCTGACAGGTCAGACAATGAGGCAAATACAGGACTGCGGTCCCTGGAGAAGAGAGAAATGCATATAGAATTCACTGGAATCTTGCTTGTTGGCAACAGAGTGCTTGGCAAAGATTGCAGGGGGTGCGGGGGGCCGGTTCAGCTAGGACTTCTCAGCACCAGGATGGCAGGAACAGCAGGCAGGGGCCCTGTGCTGTGATGAAAGGTAAGAGGATGGTGTGGAGGTCTACCAAGTTTTCCTAGTGAGATCTGAACTTGCTTTACCCAGCAGGACTGCATTAGAGGATTGCCTGACCATGTGCGTGGTTACAAGGTGATTGGAAGGGTCTGCACTTGGCTGAGCTAGGGGGAGGTCTTTTGTTCTACCCCTTGGCATTCCTATAAAAGGCCTTTTTAGACGAGACAGAAGGGGCCGGTGGATAAGGATCCAGGCCCTCCCGAGGTTATCCTGTGTTCTGTTTCTCTCTCTTCTATCCTTTTATCTAAATATTTCTCACTTCACACTCCTCAAGAGTACCCTGGGGAAAATGTGAAAAGGGGCTTCTCACAGAGAAATGGGTAGGCTCCCACAGGGTGGCAAGGCCTCAGCTAGCTGAAACTCTTCCCATGAGTGCAGCCTTGAAGAAACTTCCATCACCCACCAGACTCCAAAGCCAGTTGCCCTGTCCTTGCCCCACAAAGCTCCCTTCAGATCTTCTTGGGACTGGTTCCCTCCTCCTTTCAGCTGTGGGGAGTGAGGAGGCTAGGGAGAGCCAGCTGCAGGCCAGGCCTCTCCTCTGAACTCTGGCCGGAAAGCAGCCTGGCAGCCAGGTGACAGTAGATGAAGGGCCTCCAGTTGAGGGGGGCTGGGCGGTTGGTGGGATGAGCAACACCCAAACCACACTTGGCCTGCTGGCTGCTTGACAGATAGAATACAAGCGTTTTCTTTCTTTTTCAGTTGAATTTATTTTCCAAATCAACCAACCTTAGGCTGTGAGGGACAGAGAAAACTCAGTTCAAACAAAAACGTTCACTGGGCAGCATCGGCCCCTGTAATGACAAATAAATCCCTGGCAAAGACACTGCTAATATTGTCGAGGCTGGGGCTTTATGATTCCTGGCTGATTTTCTGTGACCTGACCTTCCAAGTTCCTTCCTTTGGCCTTCTTTGCACAAGTGGGGGAGGTAGTGAGTTGCTCCAGTCCGTCTGTTTTTCTATCTACAAAACCTTGGTTTTGAGGACCCAATATGGAGAAGTCTGCCGGGATCTGCAGGGCAGATTACAAATTTCTGAAAACTCAGGAATCTTCACTGCTCACACTGCAATTCCAAAACCTCCTGCCTAAATACACAAAGCAGCCAAAGTCAATAGTCTGTGACTTGAGTCCTGGTACACCTATTAAGCAGCAGTGGGATCTTGGGAAACTTAAGCTCTGTGTGCAACCATTTCCATGCCTGTACAATGGACAGGAGCCTAACATTTCTGACCTCAATGTCTTGGGCTCTTGTTGCTTGAACGTAAGTCTCAGGATGTCTGTTCAACATTTAAACTTGGATGGGCCAGTGAAATGCCACCAAGCCTGATGACCTGGGTTCAATCTCCAGGAGCAATATGGTGGAAAGAGAGAACTGACACCCTCAAGTTATCATCTGACCACTGCACATGTATCACACACAGTACATGTTCACACACATACACACCACACACAAAAGTAATAAGTAAAAATGTAATAATAAGTTACATTCAGTTATATCCATAGGCCTCAGTGTAGACTTAGTGGTTCTGCTTTCTTATATATGTTAATTTGTAACAACTCTATGAGTGGGTACTAATAATATTCCCTTTTATAGATGAGACTAAACCTGAGTCACAGATAAGATAGAACTACACTAGATAATGACACTTGTTTATTTGATTTGTGTGAGAATTATGTAAGATGGAGCATGCAAAACATATCTAGACTATACTGTTGATCAACACTATCTATGAACATTATTCAGCAATATTGTTGCTATTCTCGACTGGGATAGCATTACTATGAATTGTGACCATGGAGTAATTACAATGTGGGCAAGTACAAAGGGTTTGCCTGCTTCCATCTACTTCCTCAAAGAAAACTCCTCTCTATTATTTCAGGTAATACTAGACAGTTATTATTGACCCTTGTAGGATTAACGACCACAATCCCATGGGAAGGGCAGGGCAAATTAACCACTCCCTGAAAGCCCCAGAGGAAGTAAAGAGCTAGGGGAATGCAGCTTTGCTCGATGGAGGTGATAAACAAGCTCAAGGATTCTGAAAAGAAGTCCCCACTTGGGGGCAGAAGACTGTTCTGTTGCTTTGTAAAGGGTAGAAATGACAGTTCTATGAGCAAGGAGTGGGATGTGAACAAGCTTGAGTTCTGAGACCCTGTACCAGGAACCTTACATCTGCTATCCCATTTATTTTCACGTTGGTCTCCCAAGTTAGGTGCTGTGACTATCACCACCTGTTAAGAACACAGGGTCAGGGAGGAGATGTGACCTTCCTGAAGTCCCACTCAAAACTGTAAGAGCTGAGACTAGAATTAAGTCCAAAGCAACTGCAGATGTATTTCATTTCATAGTTCCATCCATAAATCCCAATGGAAAAATTATTATTATCCCTTCAGTGTACTCTGCTCACTCTGGTTCCAGTCTCTGTGGTCAAAGAGCCTGGAACATGAAGATTCCTTCTCGCTTGATCCTTTCTCACTCTCCTTCCAGGTCCAAACAGGAGTCATAAAGTGCTTCTAGAAATTCTGCCTCTGGAGCACCTCTTGTTTCCGGCCTCTTTCTTGTCTGTAATCACCACTGGCTAAATTGACACTTTCCAGGAGAGAGGAAAAGAGGTGTGGGAACCCACTATCTCACTCAGTTCTTGTGTGGGCCCTTTGGCTGATCATAGATACCCAACCAACACACTAGCCAATTAACTGCATATTACTCCAGAGATGTGTTAATTTTACATGTACATGGAAATCTTCACAGCAGTGAATTCTGAAGAAATGATCACAGCACAAAACACCCATACTATTTCAACAAAGAACAAAGAAGTTGTGAAGTAATAATGTCACAATTTGTTATCTGGACTAGGGTAGTAAATTCTAGGGCCATCCATAGAGAGATACACAGCACATGGATATAGTCGCTATTGGAAATAAACAGATAAGTTAATAAACCAAGCAGGTGCTAATGTCCTCACTTTTGGAGATTGATAGGCTCCCCAATTCTCCATCACCTTCAAAAGAAAGATCAGACTTCATATAGTCTACTTCAGGTAGACTACATTCTACTTCAGGTAGACTATATTGCCTGAACAATGTCATCAGTATTGAACCTTGATTTTTCAGCCAATCCCTATCTTCCTTTCAACTCCACCCATCAAACTGTGCCTTTCCTTCTGTGAAAATTCTCTTTGTTCTGTTCTCTTTTGCATGTCCATCTTCATATTTTATTTTGCAGATATCATCATTACCCCTTCCTTCTAAGCTCCCACTTTTTACTCTCTTAGTGTCCTCCTCAACAACCTAAATAGCTTATTCTTCGGGGGAAATTTCCTGATTTTTTAAGTCTGTTGTGATTCACAGTTGTGATTCAGCTGAGATTCAGCTAAGCTCCTCAAGGCCCCACAACTTGTAAGTGCAGATTCCAATTTATCCTGGTTTATCAGACTTAAGATAAACATTATCACATTTACGTTAGTCCTCACAACAACTCAAGATCAAAGAGGATATGTGACTGGCCTAAGACTACAAGTTTCATAGCCTAAAATCCAGGTGCATTTTATTATACCAGAGTTGGAAAAACATAGTCTTGTAATATGGGAAAAGAGGTTATCCAATTCACTATTGACCAAATTACAAAAGTTCCCTCACCACTACAAATTGAAAAAGAAACCCCTAGACCAGTAGCTATAAAGTAAATTCCACTACTGAATAAAAAAAAAAAAATCACTGGGCAGTTCTTTGCTTTTCCATTTGCCTTAGATAATGTTCGGTCCAGACACTGCCTACCCTTTGTCTTTGTTAGCAAATGAGACCTAGTGACCTTTGTTGTGGGCATTCCAGGGTACCAGATGAGATGATTAACAATGTCCTCTTACTGTGTAATCACTGGATGGTCAGCAAGATCCCCTAGAAATCAGATAAACGTAAAAGCAGAGATCTTTCAACCTCCTGTTTGGATTTTAGTGTCTAGAAACTATCAAGTGAAATGTGGTTTTGAAGATCTAGAAACAATAGCTTCATTGAAGACAAGAATGCAGCAAAGGAGAGGAGTGTGTAGACGTCAGACCGATCATGTGATGGGATAACTATTTTATAATACTCCCCATCCAAAGCTAAGTGGAGCAAACAATTGTAGTTATAAGGAAGTTGCGCTAGAGAGACACTCATCAGTCCTACTGGTGTGTACATGGGAAGTGTTTTGGGGATTCATAGTCAATGTCAAAATCAAACATCTAACAGCCCAGGAAAGATTAGCTTTAGTCACCCCATTTTTTTCTTTTTTTTTCCAGTCCTTTTGTTGAAGAAGCAAAATTGAATTTACACTAGAACTTGTAATCATTTTTTGAACCATATAATATTACTCTAAATCTCCTCTTGCCCCCTCACTCGCATCCTCCAAAATGCCACCCTTGATCTTCTAAGGATGATCCTAGGGTTGATGCCAGAATTTGACAATGATCAATTTTATGGAATATATATGGGGACTTAAAAAACAAGATGAGATTCTCACTCCATGTTCCTCCTAGGATCATACTTCAGCAGATACATTCTGACAGTGCTGAAGTTCTCTGCCTTGCCCACACTCCCTAAACACGCTTGAAAAATCACAGTGGAAAAGGCCGAGTAATATTTTCAGATGCTTCATCTGTAAAATCAACACACAATGCCTTAGAGCAAAGAAACTTCAAACAAACAGGATGTCCCTGGAGCCAGATGTTCTTCCTAATAATCTAACTAAAGGGATTAACAAGTTAAAGACAGAATAGGACAAACGCCCATTAATCACATCAACAATTCAACAGGAGGAAAAGGAGTCACCCAGGTCGAGTTAGTGCCCAGCTAGCATGGCTGAGTCTAAAGTATGCCCTTGCTTAAGAGAACTTTACTTAGCCCTGTGGTAGAGTCAGTTGTGCCCAGAACAGGACCTGAACTTACAAGATCATCAATAATAATTTTTAACTCAATAGTCACATTAATGAGTGAGTAATTAATATGTCAATAATAGGGCTTTGGTGGCTAAATATTAGAGCTGCATATTTATTTCCTCAGACCTGACTTTTCAACATCATTTTGCCTTCTCAGCATTTAATTAGAAGACCCCAGTGTACATAATCTCACTGTAAATGATGAGCTTGGCATTGAGGATTTATAGTCAGTCTTTGATTTCAGTTCTTGTGAAATGTTAACAAATCAGGCTTCTCAATCTAGAGGCCTGAGACAGATCCAGAATGTTGAGAATATCATAAAGATAATACCACTGGAGTTTGGATAAATGGTTCTGAATTTTTATTAACCTTTCTTGATGACTTTATTCTACCTGATAATATGTCCTTTTTTATATTTATCCTGTTATACGTGCTACACAATTGACAAAGATGCCTAACTAGCCATTATTTTAGCTTGTATAATAAATTATTTTCTTTAATCTTATCTTTAAAGGACAATCTTCCCTGGGAAAGATTCAAACCTCCTCAGATTTCAGTTTGCCATCAGAACCCCTGTCACATGGCTTTCTTCAGCTACGAATAAGCTCTCTTAATTATAATCCCATGCATTGTTTTAACCTGATTAAAATGTGAGTGCTAGTATAAGAGAACTTTTTTCAAGTTGCTTTTCTGTTTGTTGTTTTGGGCCAGGGTCTCATGCATCTGAGGCCAGCTTCAAACTCAACATGTTGCTGATGCTGACCCATAATCACAGCACTTTGGAGGTCATAGGACTGTACCTTTTCAGTTGCTCTTATGTATCCAAATCAGTGAACAAATTTCCATTATGGTGTCCCTGACTTCTAGTGACTGCCTTGCTGCAGACTTCTTCCATGGGTAAGGAAAGAAGCACTTGTTAACGGTTTACAAAAGCCACAAATGTCCACTGCGTGCAAAATTATATATCCTTTGGGGAAAATACAAAATAATGTTCGTGAGCAATGTTTCAGGCCTAGATAGCTACTAGCAGATGAGTTTTCTAAATCCAACTGCAAAAGGAAGAGTGGCGGGATCTGGATTCAAAACCCTCACTCTGTACTTAGACACTACGTTGTGAACGTGTGTAATCTATCTAGCGGTTCTGCACCCCCTGACCCTGTTCTCATTATCATCGCCACCGCCACCGCCACCACCACCACTCTGTGTACTGTTGGTAAGGAGACACGCCATGTCAGATGGCCAGATGCTAAGTCAAGTTCCATTCCCTCACAACAAAGCTGCTTATAGCACTGCAGCCCGTGCTGCTGTCCCACTCAGGAAGGCACCATGATTGCTATGCATGATGCAGCCTTCCACAGAGTGAAAGGGATCGGATGCTTTGACACCCGAATTGCTGGGTATCAAATCTCTCCCATTGTCTTTCCAAGGATCACAATGTGTTGCAGCTGGAAAGAGACAATCGGGCTTGAAGCCAAATCGGGCTGGCTTCAAGCTGCTGGAATTGGCTCCTAGGGAGGTGGATTCTGTGCAGCTACAGTGCCCTGCTCCCCATTCCCCATATAATTGGATCTGAATTAGAACTGCACATTCATAAAACTCTACTGTCACTTTTTGTCAAAGATTTCTCTTTGAGATGCCTGAGGTATCTATTAAAAATTTAGCCTAAAGCAGTGTCTTTTGAATACAGCTCAGTAATTTGGATTCTGGAGCACTGCACCAGTCCACCACCAGCTAGCAAATGGACAAATTACTCAAAAGACACTTTCCATCCCTCAAATATACTTCCAAGAAAGAATAGGAAATGCCCCATAACTCTAATGGAATCCATTTGCTACAAAACAAATCATTCAGGTCCGTGGAACTCGAAATGCCTTTTGCACATAAAACTGAAAGGAAGAGACAGCAAAATAGCAGCCGGAGCCAGAAAGTCATCACCAACAAAACACATGATTCCAATCAAAATCAAATTCCCATTGGAAAAAGTGGGCTACCCTCACCCCACACATCACGGCTGAGCTTAGAGTGGTTGTCAGTTTATGTGTAAAAGGGAAAAAACACCACACAACATTTTTGTATGAGTTTCATGGAAAATGAACTGTTTGTTCCTTGTTAGTAGCTTATGTAAATATCACAGGAAACAGCGCTTTGGCTTCCAATAAAAAGAAAAGTAGAACATTTCAAAATGCTCATACATAAATCCTGACATCAAATTGCACGTATCTTAGGATGTTGGAGCTTGAGCACTAGATGATGTGCTTAATACATTTGTTCTTTCTTGAAGAGATGAGGTATAATTGTATGCAATCATCCTGTAGCTAGGAATTATATTAAGAACTCTGAACTATAAGTACTAAATCAAACTAAATCGTCTCTTATCCTATTTTTCTCCTTCATTCATGTCGTTGATGCCTGAAGTTCTCATTAGAACTGTAACTCGACTCCCCATAACCCATAGGTTTCCTCAGAAAAGGAAGGCAGCTTTCCCCTCTCATTTCCCTCAGAACCTACTCAGACTCACAGATAAATAATTTCAATGAACAATAATGCCTTATTGGGTAGTAGAACTAAGTCGTTGCTGCCTTTTCACAAATATTTGGAGTATTTTTCAAATCTGTTTTCAATGTCCCTTGAGAAAAGAGAGCATGTTCTAGAAGAAAGGTTAATGGGAAAACATGAGCCACATCATGACATTAAATACAGACTTCTTTTCCAAATCTAAAAACCACAGTCCTCCTTCATTCGGTTCTAAAGAAGACATAACATCCCTGGCTAATGGGCTGTCCACAAATGACCATTATTGAATGAATAATAAAAGAATAATAGCGACGTGATTTCCACTTACATCAACCACAAAAATCTTCTGGGAATCATCCAAAAACTGCACTTTTAAATGGAGCATCCTCGGCGAGGCCGCTGGGCTGCAAGCAGATTCAGAATGCTGTGGGTGCTGTGACAGGAAGGGGGCTTTCCTCAGGAATCTCACTCTCAGCTGGATGCTGAGCACTCGGGTGCACCCACCCCCAGCCAGACCTCCCTACTTTCATCTGGGCCACTTCTATTAGCTAGAAGTAAAGCACACCCAAGGGCGTTTGCACTGCTGAGTGCTGGGGATCAATAGCATCCAGGCAGTCTCCTCTTTGGTCCACAGGAAATCCAACTGGACCTTAAACTCACTGCCTTTCTGCAGAGAAAAAGAAAACAGTGAGGAAACAGTTGTGGTTCTGCTTTCTTCAAAAGAGAGCGATTTGGAAACACTTGATGCAACTTGAAGAACCTGAGAATACCGATTCTCAGAAGCAGAGAGATTAGAGTTAGTCTCATTTTATACTAGAGGGTCCATGGTGGAGCTAAGAAGCCACACAAGCTATGCTTTACATTTTAAAAATACATCTTCTCTTGATTATATTTTGAATTCACCTGATTTACAAATGAAAACTGATATCCGTATCCTTAGATATCCTTTATCCATACATGCTTTCAATTGTTTTGAACATCCATAACTTAGAGATGAAAACCATACAGCCAAGAAAATATAGAAAACTTCATTTCTATCCTGCCTGCTTCATTCTATGCCACAGACCCCTCCCAATAATCAAATCAATCCGTTTCTTTTCTTGCAGTTGTTTTACATTCAGTGTTTATACAAATACTATGCAAGCCAAACCAAATGTATTTCTCCTATGTAGACAGCAGGCTATTATTATGCTGTTTGCTCCTTGTCTTTCTTACCTCATAGTCTATAGATCTCCATCCACAGTGCCTACCGAGCTTCCTCCTTTCTTCACACAGTGGCATTCTGTATTGTGTAGACAAACCGCTGTGTACCCGACTGCTCTGAAATCTTTCTTTCTGCCTCAACAGGGCTGAAATAAACATTGCCATACATGTCATTCCCCATGATTGTAGATCTGTCTCTCTAACAGATCTCCAGAAGTGGGGTTGCTGATCATACTAATTTTGCTCATCATTTCTAGGTTTCCTTTCATAAGGGTTGTTGTTGTCTGAATTGTCACCCAAAATGTGAATAATTCTGAAACTTTGGGGATGGGATTGGTCTGAAAGAGATTGTAAGAGGTCATTAAATTCAAACGAGGTTATTGAGGTGAATTCTGACCCAGACCCAGAGAAGAGAATAGACAGATAATACACCAAGAATTCAAGATATGGGGAGGAGGATACAACCACCTAGAATCCTTGGGAAGTCGTCTCACATGTCCTGGAAACACCTTGAGCTCACATTTCTGCCTCTGATATAGGAGAAAATGAATTTCTGTTATTTCCGTCACCTCATTTCTAGTCCTTTGTTCTGGAAGGACAGCAAATAGTGCAGTGCTTGTATGATTTGCAGTCCTCACAGCAATGGAGGGGTGCAGTGGTTTGTCCACAGTCTGAACAAAAATGTGTGCTGTTCAAACTGGGAGGTGACAAGAAAAGCAATCTCAGCACAGCCCTGAACTTCAGTTAATTCAAATTAAAATCTCTAAAGAGCATGTTAATTCAGCCAGGCAATGGTGGCACATGCCTTTAATCCCAGCACTTGGGAGGCAGAGGGAGGTGGATCTCTGTGAGTTTGGGGACAGACAGGGCTACACAGAGATATCCTGTCTCAAAAAAAAAATCAGACACTGGATGAAAGTTCTATCATGACAGCGAGGGTGTTGGGCATTGGACCTGCCTTGGCTGAGTCTACCTGGATGGACTGACTCCCCAGGAAAGACCTTTCCTTGGAGGAGGTGAAAATGGGGGTGGATTGGGGGGCAGGGCTGGGGGGTGGGACGAGGGAGGACAGGGGAATCTGTGGCTGATATGTGAAAGTAAGTTAATTATAAATAAAAATATTTTAAAAATTATGTCAATTCCTTCTGGGGGGGGTGACCAATCTGCCCTTTAAAATATCTTAACTTTATTCTCACTGGAGAGATGGCTCAGCGGTTAAGAGCACTGGCTGTTCTTCCAGAGGTCCTGAGTTCAATTCCCAGCAACCACATGGTGGCTCACAACCATCCGTAATGAGATCTGGTGCCCTCTTCTGGCCTGCAAGCACGCAGTTAGGCAGAATACTGTATACATAACTATAGCAGGAATCTTAAAAGTTCTTATTAATAAAATCAAACCCGAGGCAAGTTTTTGGGGTCCATGCTGGTAGATCAGAGAGACAGAACAAGCCACAGCTATCTCACCTCGCCGGATCCTCAGCTGGTCTTGTCTCCTCAGACTGGAGGCCTCTGAGTCCTCATCCAGAATGGGTCTCAGCTGAATTACTGCTCAAAAGCCTGAATGCTTAACCAGCCAAATGCCTCTAGTTTCTGGTCCTCATGCCTTATATATCTTTTTGCTTTCTACCACCACTCCCTGCGATTAAAGGCTGGCTTTCTGGGATTAAAGGCGTGTGTCACCATGCTTGGCTATTTCCAATGTGGCCTTGAACTCACAGATCTCCAGAGGGATTTCTATCTCTGGAATGCTAGGATTAAAGGTGTGAGTGCCACCATTCTCTAGCCTTTGTATCTAGTGGCTGTCTGTTCTCTGACCCCAGATAAATTTATTCGAGTACACAACATTTTGGGGAACACAATACCACCACACATAACAAAAAATTAAAAAAAAAAGAACTTTATTCTCTTTTCTCCTCCATTTCTAGAAATGTTTGTTTTGTAAATTGATGAATGTGTGGTCCAGTTATAGAGTGCCTGTCTAACATATGTGGACTTCTGGGTTTGATCCCCAGAACAGCAAACAAACCAATAAATACAAAAGTAAATGAAGTCACAAACATTTCATATGTCACTGGCATCAATTACAAACATTTTCATCCATTTGTCCTGTTAATTTTGCTTATATTGTGTGTCTCATGAGAAACTTCTTGTTTTTGTATAGTTAAAATTTTCAATTATTTTAAAAATAGTCTCTGGATTTTATAATTATGTTTTATTTTGTGTCTGTGTGTGTGTATGCATGTGTGTGTAAGAGATAGAAAGAGAACTATAGTGAGGGTGTGGAGGTCAGAGGACCAGTAGTGGGAGTCAGTTCTCTCTTTCCACCATTCGGATTCTGGAGATCAAACTTGGGTCATCAGGTTTGGTGACAATCACTTTTATGCACAGAGCCATTTTACTGGCCCTAGGCTCTGGATTGTGTGCAATAGTTTAAACCACTTTCTCAAAGTTTGATTTTGGAAATTGTCTCAGTTAGGGTTTCTACTGCTCTGATGAAACACCATGACCAAAAGGCAAGTTGGAGAGGAAAGGGTTTATTTGGCCTACACTTCAATATTGCTGTTTATCACTGAAGGAAGTCAGGACAGGAATTCAAACAGGGCAGGAACCTGGAGGCAGGAGCTGATGCAGAGGCCATGGGGGATGCTGCTTACTGGCTTGTTCCCCTGGCTTGCTCAGTCTGCTTTCTTATAGAACCCAGGACCACCAGCCTAGGGATGGCACCACCCACTATGGCCTGGGCCCTCCTCCATTGATCACTAAATGAGAAAATGCCTCACAGCTGGAGCTCATGGAGGCATTTCCTCAGCCGAGGCTCCTTCCTCTCTGATGACTCTAGCTTGTGTCAAGTTGGCACACAAAGCCAGCCAGAGCAGCTGACCCCTTGTCAACTTGTCACACAAAAACATTACTGTTAAGCCACAACCCTTCCTTTCTTATTCATCCTCAAGATCTCACATTACAAACATAAACTTCAGAAGTCCCACAGTCTTTACAAATTCAAACATATTAAAAATTTAGTCCCTTTAAAATAGCCAATCTCTTTTAAAATCCAAAATCTTTAAAAATTTAGTCTCTCAACTGTGGGCCCCAGTAACATACTTTCTTACTTCAAGAGGGAAAAGTCAGAGCACAGTCACAATCAAATCAAAGCAAAACCAAATTCCAACTGTCCAAGGCTGGGATCCACAAACGATCTTCTGAACTCCTCCAAAGTCACTTCTCCAGCTCCACCCTCTGCAGCACACACAGCCAAGATCAGCAACAGCAATGAAGTGGAGCCAGCTAGAGCCTCGAAGTCGAGCTGTGTGTTCCAGCTGGCTCCACTCCATTGCTCTTGCTGATCTTGGTGGTCATCCCATGGTACTGGCATCTCCAAAATGCTGGGGTCTTCTGCTGCAACTGGGCTGCACTTCACCAATAGCCTCTCCTAGGCTCTCTTCATGGTGCCAAGGCTCAACTTCTTTGCATGACCCCTTCAGTCCTGGGCCTTCAACTGCCACTGAGGCTGCACCTTCACCAATGACCTTTCACAATGCCAAGCCTCAGCTGCTCTCCTTGACCCCTTCATGCCTTCAAAACCACTACCACTAAAAATCACTAGGGTGATTCCTACACTCTGCTAAATCCAGCTGCCAGCACAATGTACAATCTTGGCCACCTCTGGAACACAGCTTCTCTGTGCATTCATGAAATATTTCCCAGAAGATTTACCCTCAGTGTTGCTGGTCTCTTCTTAATCACTGCCAATTTCTTTGCTCCAACTGACCAGCATCAAGTATCCCAGCAAGGCAAAGTTTTGCTCTAGTAGTTCTGGTATCTTGTTAATCACAGCTGATTTTTCAGCCCCATCTAACCAGAACAACCAAATCTTAATTCAAAATAACAAATTGTAACTTGAGTTTTCCTGCCTGGCCCACAGTCAGGACAAATCTCTTCCATCCACCAGTCCCACAGCCACTCAGACCCAAACAAGTAAACACAGAGACTTATATTGCTTACAAACTGTATGGCCGTGGCAGGCTTCTTGATAACTGTTCTTCTATCTTAAATTAATCCATTTCTATAAATCTATACCTTGCCACGTGGCTTGTGGCTTACCGGCGTCTTCATATGCTGCTTGTCATGGTGGTGGATGGCAGTGTCTCCTCCCACCTTCCTGTTCTCTCAATTCTCCTGTTAGTCCCGCCTATACTTCCTGCCTGGCCACTGGCCAACCAGTGTTTTATTTATTGACCAATCAGAGCAATTTGACATACAGACCATCCCACAGCAACAAATGGCCCTGATAAAGTCTTTAAATTTTCCTCTGAAACTTCACAAGCCAAGCCTCCATCTTCTGCACTGTTCTCAACATTCTTATCTTCCATGTTCCTAAATAACATCCAACTGAGCTCTTAACACTCAATGGTTCTTCTAGCCCAAAGTTCCAAAGTCCTTCCACAAACCTCCCCCAAACATGATCAGGTCTGTCACAGAAATACCCTACTCCAGGTACCAATTTGTCTTAGGGTTTCTATTACTGTGACAAAACACCATGACCAAAAAGCAAATTTGGGAGGAAAGGACTTATTTGGCTTACACTTCAACATTGCTGGTCATCATTGAAGGACATCGAGGATAGGAAATCAAACAGGCAGGATCCTGGAGGCAGGAGCTGATGCGGAACCCATGGAGATAATGCTGCTTTACTGGCTTGCTTCTCCTGGCTTGATCAGCCTGCTTTCTTATAGAACCCAGGACCAGCAGCCCAGGAATTTCACCACCCTCCATGGCCTGGGCTCTTCCCCCATAAATCACTAATTGAGAAAATGCCTTACAGCTGGATCTTATGGAGGCATTTCCTCAACTGAGGCTCCTTCCTCTCTGATGACTCTAGCTTATGCCAAGTTGACACACAAAACCATTCAATATAGTAATTAAATGGTTTTCTTTTAACTCAAATCTTTGGTCTATTTGGTTTTTGTCCTGATATATGGGGTGAGGTGTGAATTCAACTTTTTCCAAATGACTACCAAGTTTTCTTAGGTTTTTTTTTTTTTTTTTTTTTTTTTTTCCGAGACAGGGTTTCTCCATGTAGCTTTGCGCCTTTCCTGGAACTCACTTGGTAGCCCAGGCTGGCCTCGAACTAACAGAGATCCGCCTGGCTCTGCCTCCAGAGTGATGGGATTAAAGGCGTGCGCTACCACCGCCCGGCTGACTACCAAGTTTTTCAGACATTGTTAATCAGAAACTTCATTTCTACTTCTATTGATTTGGGAAGTCGTATTTAGCAAGCACAAAAATTTGTACTTTGGTCTATTTGAAGTTTTTATTGTCTTCCATCCATTCACAAATCTCCTGGTTTAGTTTTTGGGGCTCTAGAGTATGTTTTAATATCTAGTGAGGTTATGGCATGCTCCCTTACTTTCTTTTACACAATTCTCTTGTTTTATTCCTGTTTACTTATTTTTTTTGTACACTATAACTTTATCCAGTTTCAGGCAACAAATATTGTGTATTATGTTAGGATTATAATTTTGCTTAAGGATAATTGATATCTTTATGATGATGAATGGCAGTCTATGTTTTTCTACTGTTCAGGCCTACTGTTTAAATTTGTTGTATTTATTGATGTGTTGTATGGGCACACATGTTGAGCTCAGAGGACAAATTCCAGTGGTCAATTCTCTCCTTTCACTGTTGGTTCGGGGAATCAAACTCAGGTCATCAGGTCTTTGTCTACTGAACCATCTTGCTAGCCTCTTGCTCAGGTCTTAGTTTATTTCCTTCTTTCCTAAAATGTTGTATCCAATACATATTTTTATAAATAAAGAAGAGCAAAGAATGAGTCTCCAAGGATGAGCCCCCTTGGGTTTCAGTATGAAGTCCTAAAAACATACACACACAAGTAGACAGACTCAGCAGGTTGTACATTTATTTGTACATTTTTATTTTTTTAAGAAAAAGAGGATATGATTTGAGGGCATGCTTAGGAGGGCAGGAAGGAGGGGGATAGCATATTATTTTAATTAAAATATTTCTCATGTAGGCTTTACATATTTGGTATACATCACACATATGTATATCATCTTTTTTGTTGTTTTTGTGAGATAATGGTCTTCTCTGCCATTAATCTTCTAATTAATAGCTATATGTATATGTGAAAAGAATCTAATTTGCCTATTTATTTTATATCTTGGGTTTGTAGTAGTTCTTCATGTGACATATGTATTTTTGGGTCTAATGCCATTCTATTATTTTAAGTAGAAATGTTTGATCTCTTCCTTTCTCATTTTTGTAACACTATTTTTTTTCTTTTGTCTAATTTGTTTGGCAAAGGTCCCGATGAGATGTTAAACAATAATGACAATAGCAAGCCTCTTGTTTTCTTCTCTCCTGACTTGTGTGGGAAATCTCCCAGTGCTTCCTCGGTAAGTGAAATAGTGGCTTCGGGAAGAGGCGTCTTCAAAAGTACATTTAGTCAGATTAGGCAAGAAGCCAAACGTACCACCCTTTGTCTATACCGAGCCAACGTCTTCTATGTCACTAAATAAACAGCTGGTAAAATTAGACCAATGAAAGCTTGTCCGCTGATGGACAGGAGTGCATACCTCTGTTAATATTTTGACAGCTCCCAGCACGGTCTCCACAACAACTGCCACTGCAAAGGCAGGCACAAGGCGGGGAGCAAGAGCAGCAGTGCTGTTGACTGAGAAGTCGATTTTCAATCTTAACCAGCAAAGTCACCTGGTCACTTCAGCTCCCTGAGCCACAGGGGTCCCTAAGGCGACAGTCAGGAAGTGATTCATACTCACAGGTTTGTTAAAAGGACCGATTGAGTTGGATGCAAAGACATACTCCAGTGGCTGCATACAGAACTCAACTCAAGAAATGTTTGCTGAGGAAGTGAATGTCAAGAAAGTAAGTATGACTGACACATGATCTTTGAGGACTGAAGTTTAATGATCAGTAGAGAGTGGATCACCTCTTTCTCTCTCTCTCTTTTTTTTCCACCTATACTTTATCCCTTTGCTTTTTACTGGCAAATTTTGGGGAATAAACTGTGATCCAAAACCGGAAACCGTTCCAAAGGAAACTTACTTCTGTTTTACAGTAAAACTCCAAAGTTAAGCTCACCCTTGGAAACATGAGCCAGTCTGTCCTCACTTAGTCTCTCCACATGCAGGGAGGTGGAGAGGGAGAGCTGGGCAGGCAGCCAGAAGAGGGACAGAGGAGAGAGAGGCTGTAGATTCCTGCCTTAGCAAACTGGGTGGAATTAGTTTGTCAACACAGAGCTTACAATTTTAAAGACATTTTTAGCATGGTTCTGTTATTCCTTTCATGTACCTCATCCAAACAACTTTTTTTCCTGGCTACATAACACACAGTCATTTTGGTTTGGGCATGGTGGTTGTATTAGTTACTTTTCTGTCAAGGCAACGTGTAGAAGGAAGGGTTGACTTGGTCTCACACTTCCAGAGGCATGAGAGTCTATCATGATGGAGTAGTAGAGCAGTGAGTGGCAGGTGTTGTGGCAGGAAACTAAGAGCTCACATCTTGAGTCACAAGCACAAAGCATAGAGAGCAATCAAAAAGTGGAGTGTGATTATAAACTCTCCAATCATGATGATGCTGATGCAATTCCTCTGACAGGGCTCCACCTCCACAAGGTTCCACACCTCTCCAAAGAGAGCCATTAACTGGAGATGTTGTTTGAATAATCTGAACTGATGGGGTCTTCCACATCTAAACCACCATAGTGGTATATAATTATAATGCCAGAACTAACTTAAGAAGCAGAAGTAGATCACCAATTTAAAGTCAGACTAGCTTACATAGCAACATCCAGGCAATCCTTGGAGATATATACATATCTCCAAGATTTGTTTGAGACTAACTATATGTACATGTATGTGTATATATGTACATATATACATATACACACATATATCCATATACATATGTGTTTGCATGTATATATGTATGTACACACACACACACACACATACACACACACACACACACACACACACACACACACACACACACACACAGATCTCTGTGAGTTCAAGGGCAGCCTGCTCTATAAAGCAAGTTCCAGGCCAATCAGGGTCAGACAGTGAGACCTCGTGTCAAAATAAATAAATAAATCAATAACATCAACAAAAACCCTCAAAGAAAGGATGCAGGTGCAGGTCATTCATAGAGTGCTTATCTAGCAATCAGGCATGAGAAGCCTTGAGGTCCATCCCCAACATTAAACATAAAAATAAACCAAGAATAAGTAGGGAAGGAATTTAGACATCTGAAATTAATTCAAGCAAGCTGAGATAACCTACGTTCATTCATAGACTCACCACCCCACCCCACCCCAGCACAGGAAAAAACGTCACTAGGCAGTGGGGTCAATCAAAAAGAGGGAGCATCCTGCTCTCCAGCATCCTCGACTGTATCTTCAAAAACACTGTCAGCTCACTGACAAACACCATGTTCAAAACAATTTGGGGAGAAATGGGTTTATTTCTGCTGGCGACTTACAGAGCATCGTTGAGAAAAGCCAAAGCACGAACTCAGGACCAGAGGTTGATGCAGTAACTACAGCCAAGCTGTGTTGTCTGGCTTGCTGTCAGGCTCCCTTTCAGCTACCTTTCTTATATAGCCCAGGCCATCCTACTGAGAGTCAGTACTGCTCACAGTGGCCTGGGCTATCCTATATCAATGAGCAATTGAGAAAATGTCTCACAGATATGACAGAAGGCCAATCTGATGGAGTCAGTTCATCAATTGAAGTTCCCCCTTCCAAGATGTGTCAGGCTGGAAACTAAGATTAGCAATCATATGGCCAAATGCTTTAAACTGAGCATGCTTAAGACTTCAAATATTGGGCTGGAGAGATGGCTCGGGGTTTAAGAGCACTGGCTGCTCTTCCAGAGGAGCTGAGTTAAGATTCCCATCACCCACATGGCAGCTCACAACCATCTGTAACTCCAGTTCCAGGGGATCTGATACCCTCACATAGAATATATACAAGCAAAGCACAGTGTACATTAAATAATCTTTTTAAAAAAGACTTCAAATATCTGTTTTAGCCAAACAGTGGTGGCACACACCTTTAACCCCAGCACTAAGGAAGCAGAAGCATGTGTATCTTTGAGTTTGAGGCCAGCCTGGTCTACAGAGTGAGTTCCAAGACAGCCAAGGATATACATGAAAATCCTGTTTCAAAAACAAACAAATACCTTTTCTACATGTACATGAATGACTATCTCACCACTGTCAATGGAGCTGCTTAACTAGTAATTTGTTTCACAGACACCAACAATTTTAGTTTGACCAACCCATCCATAAATGCATAAGTAACAAATAAAAGAAACATCCTAGCCTTCCTCATCCTGGTCCTCATTCCCAAAGGTGGCCACACTCCTTCCTAGCATAAATGCGTTTGCTTTCTCGATTAAATAACACTTCTGCTTGCTGACTCACTATGTCTTTCTATAAATTCTTTCATCAACAAGACGGCGGTGGTTTGAAAGAAAATGGCCCCCAAAGGGAGTGGCACTATTAGGATGTGTGGCCTTGTTGGAGGAAGTGTGTCACTGTGGAGTTGGACTTAGAAGCCTCTTTTCTTCAAGCTTCCCTCAGTGTGACAGTCAGTGGGCCCCCTGTTGCCCACAAGATGGAGCACTCTCAGCTCCAGCACCACTAGGTCTGGCTGCACGCCACGCCACCGTGCTCCCCTTCATGATCACAATGGATGAACCTCTGAAACTGTAATTGAGCCACCCGCAATTAAATATTTTCTCTACAAGAGTTGCTGTGCTCATGGTGTCTCTTCACAGCAATAAAAACCCTAACTAAGACAGAGACTGAGAGCCTGGATTGAAAGGGCTCTGCCCTCCTGCCTCAACTTACCTTACAACATATACAGATTACATTGAAAACCTTTATACACATTTATATGTGTCACGTGTAATATCTATGTCATTTTACTGTGGATACCAATGCCCTGTGCTCCTTCAGTCTTTCTACTTCTCCAGGTAGGTCACGTGTGTGTGTCCTTTCAAACTGAATTCCATTCATGGAATTCTGCCATGTCTATAGAAGTACCTGAAGGTTTGGGAAACAGGCAGAGAGCATGAGGGACATGAGCTCCAGTCTTTCTACCATTCACTTCTACTGGACCAAATTTGACTTAATTTATTATTATTTTGTGGTACTGAACATGGAACCTAGGTGGTTGAACACACTACTCAGATGTTCTACCACTGACCCATATCACAAACCCTATTCTTTTTTACTATTAAGATTTTCACATAAAAATATGTTAATTGCCATAGTAGCTGCAACATATTATGTATAATATGCTCTGTGTGATATTTCAGTGTATGTATACATTGTGTACCGCTTCCCATAGTCTTATCATTTTGTTGTCAGAAATCTTCAAACTCAGTTCATCTAGTTCTTCATAAAATATGGAATACATTATTGTAAAATAGTCATCCTGCTGTGCTACAGAACACAGTTTCTTAAAGTCTGGGTCATGACACCACAAAAGGTCATGTCAACAAATGTTAGAGTTGTAGAAAATTTAGCACTCATGTTATATTGCACTACTGTTCCTTGGTTCTGAACACATGTACTTTGCACAGTGCTAACAAACAGCACATGAAACACCTTAGATCACACTACTATATATCATGAATTATAGTCTTTAAATTTTTCATTGTTTATTTGGTTTTGGGGATGGTGGTTTTGTTGTTGTTGTTGGGTTTGTTTGTTTGTTTGTTTGTTTGGTTGGTTGGTTGGTTGGTTTTTTGAGACAGGGTTTCTCTGTGTAGTTTTGGTGCCTGTCTTTGGATCTTGCTCTGTAGATCAGGCTGGCCTCGAACTCACAGAGATCTACCTGGCTCTGCCTCCTGAGTGCTGGGATTAAAGGCGTGTGCCACTGCACCCGGCTGCATTGTTTATTTGTTAATGGGAGAGGGCATGTGTGTGCCATGGCTCACGTGTACAGCTTGTGGGAGGGAATCCATTTCATCCTTCTACCATGTAGGTCCTGAAATCAAATTCAAGTTGTTGGATCTAGCAGCAAGAGCCTTTACCTGCTGAGTCATCTTGTTGGCCTTGGAGTGTTTTCTCTACATATATTTTAAAGTTGTTCTTAGTGTGTGCTTGTACATGATGGATGTGTGGGGGCCATAAGCTGTGATACTGGTGTGGGCCACATGCTTGTGATATCAGTGTGGAGGTCAGAGAACAATTTTGTAGAGTTTGTTTTCTCTCCTGTATTTCTAAGAGTTCCAGGGATTGAGTTCAGATGGCCAGGCTTGTGCACCAAGCCCTTCTAATCACTGAGCTGTCTCATTGACCCAATTGCATTGTTTTTATTGTAACCGTACACATAAAGTTTTCTTCACTTATTGTTTAATTTTTCTCATAATGATTTAATTACAGAAAGCAAACTTTAATACTTTCAACCTATCATTACTCAATCTGTATCAAATTAGTATGTATTTGGATTATTAGATTATATTAGAATATTATATTAGAGTGTTTAATTTTACAAATTGCTGTTTGGTTTGCTGGCTTCAGTTTCATTTAAAAAATTAAGTTAATTTTGCCTTGGGATTAGGACAGAATTTCCAACAGTATCTGAAATGGTCTTGAGCAAGCTCCTGCAAAATTGTAATATGTATTTATGTAAAGCAGTATTCTCAGCATTACTGATTATAAAATCAGAATATCAATCAATTAAAAAATAGTAAATATGCTCTATAGCTTGCCATACCAATTATCATCCAAGATTTAATTCTTTACATAAAATCAACAAGTACATCCATCTTATTAGTTGGTAAATTTGTTCTCATGTTTAAAAAATAGTAAAAAGTTTATGCATATGTGTGAAGTTATTCATTCTCAGCTTAGGTAGATTTGGAATGACCTAGGTAGGCGTCATGTTTCTTGGCATATCTGTGAGGATGTTTCCAGAACATTTTAACTGAGGAGGGAACACACATCCCAGACTGGGATCTCTGACTAAATAAGGGAGTCTCTGTCTGTTTCCCAAGTGGGAATGAAATTTGACCAGTGGCATTACCACCCGTCTACCCCCACACTAATGGACTGCATGTCCTCAAACCAGGAACCAAAATAAACCTGAAGTTATCCTTGGCAATAAGAATAGTAACTAAGACAATAACAAATAACTGTTTTAAAATAAATGTCTTTATGGCGTATTGTCAACAAATATTTGATTTGCATACTTATTTTATATACCTGGGGTTGCATAAGAATTTCTCAGGTGAAAAGAGGATGTGAGTAGAAAACAATAAGAAACTAAAACTTAATAACCCTGCCTAACCATTCTCTCCCCCACCTATACAGCGTCCCTCTATCTCCCTGTCTTCCCCCCCCCCCATTTCTAGTGTCTAATCATGATTCTGCACTTCTTCTATGGTTGGACCTTTGGTTGAACCTTTTGTGTTTTCTTTTGTTTTGTTGTTTTAGCTATGTTCTCACAGTATAGCCCTGGCTGAACTAGAATGTACAGTATAGCCCTGGCTGAACTAGAATGTACGGTGTCATTTACCTGACCTCAAACTTTGGGCGATCCTTCTGAGTGCTGGCATTACAAGCATGTAGCAACACGCCCTGTGAACTCAGCTTGTTTGTTGAAGCATCCACATATGAGGAAAAGGGATGCGCCCCATTTGTCTTTTTGTATTTGACTTATTTCATTTAACAGAGTTTCCTCCAGCTCTATCCATTTTGCCGCAAATAATAGGATTTTCATAGGTAAATAAATCTCCATTGTGTATACACACCACACTTTCCTTACCCATCTATCTTACCCGTCTATCTGCCTGTGGACACCTCAACTATTTCCACATATTAGCGATTGTGAATGGGTATAGAAGTGTGTGTGTTTCTTTGATGTTTTTAGTTTATTCCTCTTGGCAGTATATCCAGAAGTTGGACAGCTAGATCACGTGGCAATTCTAGTGACTCTACCCTTCATTGTGCAGAGCTAAGAAGTTTGAAATCATAAGAAGTTTAATAAGATACCTATAAAATATAAGCTTGAGGGCCAGCAAGATAGCTAAGAGTAAAGGTGCTTGCTGCCTAGTCTACCTAAGTTCGATTAGCTGGACCCACATGGTAGAAGGAGAGAACTGATTATTTCAAATGGTCCCTTGACCTACACATACTCCCATGTTACAGAGCCAGCACAGACCTACAAAGGAGTTCTAAGAAAACCTAGCAAGAAACAAAATCTTGGGACATTTTGAAAACAGCCTATAGTTTTCCCTGCATAGAGCCACCATCAGAGGAAGTCTTCAAGGGTCAACATGTTAGAATGCACCCTCTGGCCAATGTTTGGTTGATTACTAAGCTGTAAAGACCCACTGATGATTCTTAAGGATTTGGTGTAGTTATTCTAACCTGGCTACTAATCATTCAAGCAAAATCAAACCAAACAACAGCCACCATTAGCAGAAGAGTCAGGATCAAGAAGTGCTGTACTACATTACTTGAAAGGTACAATACTCAATGAAGAGCTGTGAGAGATTCGTAGAGAAGAGAGGGTGGGACTTATATACCCAGGGAGCTTGGGAGAATCAGTTAACAGTAACTTTTCCTGAATATTTCCAGATGTTGAATTTAATAGAGAAGTCTCTGAGGCAACCAACATGAATATGCTTTAAAAGCGAAGGGAACATTCACTTTCAAAGAATTAAAAGAAAGTTTGATGAAAATGACATGAAGAATAGAGATTCTCACACATGACATATAAGTCATACACAGCAAAGCTACCTGTGAGTCTGGGAATTCGAAAATAATAGAAATTTTTAAAAAAAAATCATGCTAGGGGCTCACAGCAGATTTAAATGAGCAAGTCGATCAATGAATTTGGAAATAGAATAGAGAATAGCTATCTTGAAGAACAAGGCAAGTATAAATGAAGTATAAAATTAACAGAGCCAAGTGGCTGTGCAACCAATAAATCTAGCTTTGTAGTGCGCTCCTAACTTGTAAAGCTGTATAACAGCAGGGTCACAAAGGAGGAGAGACGCAAAGAAGGAATGTTTGAGAAAAGTTTTGTATTCTACCAATTAGTGACTATGATATCAAAAAAAATCTACTAAGTTAAGATACATATTGTAAACACTAGAAAGAGCATTCCAAAACCAGTGAAAGGAATGTGTTCAAGTGAGGCAGCAGAGGAGTGACAATTATACAGGTGAATAGGTTTAGTCTGCATAGGGCAGATAAGGCGCAGCATACACATAAATACAAGGAGAAAAATAGAAATACATGACAAAATGGCAGACACAAATTCAACCCTATCAATAAGTCTATGAAATGAGAGCATACAAACACCCCCACTAAAATTTCAAAATCATCAGACTAGATAAGCAGAAGTAAGCCCCAAACATGTCTTGTCTACAAAAGACACACACTTCAGAGGTAAACACACTCATAGGATGAGTGTAAGTCTAGTTATAAAACATATATCTCATGCACATACCAATGATATAAGAACGATATTGACACAAGAGAAAATGACTTTAAGACAATAAATGTTCATTGAAACAAAAGGAGACCATATACATGACAAAAGTTCCACATCCTGAGAAGGATATAATCATTGTAATACTACTTGCACTCGACAGTAGAACCCCAGGGAACATGAACTAAAACCTGACAGAATGAATGAGTAAGAGATGAGTCAGTGATAATGGTTGGACATTTTAACATCCCACTTCCAGTAACTTACAGAAAAGAAGCAAGAATGCATAGGCTTGTGTATCACTGTTAACCAACTTGACCTGGCCTTATCTATTTTCCACTCAGTGATTACAGACTACACATTTGAGAAATTAGATACAGAACATTTTCTGGATGTACTATGCACTGAGCCATGAAAGAAATCACAATAAAATTGAAAAAGATTCAAGTCTCTTATGTACATTATGACCTTAATTAAATCAGAGATTTATAGCAGAAACTTATCTGAGAATATCCAATATTGGGAAATTAAGCAAGATACTTCTAAATAACATTGGTGTCAAAGCAAGACTTGAAAGTATAGCTAGACAAAGTCTCAGTGTAGCTCTGACTGTCCTGAAACTTACTATGCAGACCAGGCTGGCCTAGAACTCACAGAGACCCACCTGCCTCTGTGTCTCAAACATTTACGTATTTTTTGTACATTTGTTTTTGTTTTATTGTTGTTGTTTTGATTTTTGTTTTGTTTTGAAGCAGTTATATAGCCTAAACTGCCTTTTAACTTCCTATGTAGCCACTGCTGGCCTTGAACTCTAAATCTTCCAGTCTCTGCCTCCAAAACGCTGAGATTACACCTGTGCACTACCACACCCTCCTTAGTCAAAATATTTTTACATGAATAAAATTGACTCAGTCTATATGAATTTACAGGATTGATTAAAGGGGACATATACAACTTTAAATATTTATAGCAAAAATAAAAGGTCCAAATCAATAACATAAACTTCACCTTAAAAAGCTGGAAGCAATTTAAAAGCCAAAACAAGCAGGAAACAGATAATAAGTACCCTGTCAGTAATAAGTGAAACAGAAAAAAAAATTAGGAAATCTCAGAAAGCAAAAGTTGACTTTTAGAGGGAAAAAGTGGTAATTAATAATGACAAAAATCCTTACTAGATTGATGAAGAAAATAAGAGAGAAGATGAATTGAAGAGAAACTATTGCTATTAACATCTAAAGTTTTAAATGCCTATAAGGTCTTACTGGAAACTAGTTTATTTCAAAGGAATTAGATAATTTAGATGAAATGATACAATCCTGAGAAATTGGCCAAAACTGATTTAAGAAAAAAATTAAACCAGAATAGACCTATAACTACTTTATCAATTTATTTTACTTTATTTGTAGGATTAAGACAAGGTTTCACTCTGTAGCCTAGGTGGGTCAGAAACTCACTATGTGGCCTAAGTGCATCTCAAACTGGTGGCAAACCTCTGCTTCAGCCTCCCAAATGCTGAGGTTACCCACATCCATGCCTTACTTTAAAATCTTAATCAGAGACTCAGTATCTTCCCATAAAGGGAAGCAGGGCCAGCAGGGCTATTGGGCAAATTCTAACACTCAAGGATGAAACAACATCAATCCTCCACAAGTACATTCAGAAAACAGTGTAGGGACCATTTCATCTACACTTCCCAGTGTAAAGCTAGGAACAGAGGACTCCCATTGCTCTGTTGACAGAGGTGGGAGAATCAAAAATTCTAGGCCATCCTAGGCTACAGAGTGATTTGAGATCCAGCTTCAGTCTTAAAGAATAGAAGAAGAGGAAGAGAAGAAGGTGACCAAGGGGGAGAGGAGGAGAAAGCTCCTGGATGAAGAAAAAACCCAGTAGAACCCTGATATATGGAAATAAATCAATGACATCCCAAGGGGGAAGCCCTCAGACAACATCTTTTTGAAGGAGAACAAATAGAAATCAACAATGTATGAAACAGATTATGCAAGCTGACTGAGTGTTATTTATCCCAGGAACGCAACATCGGTTTAACATTTAAACTCAATTAATGTGATGCATGTGGCTGGCAGAATAATGGCTCTTCAATGTGTCCATGCTCTAATTCACAAATACTATGAATACGTGACAGTACGTGGCCAAGGAAAATTAAGGTTATAGATGTCATTAAAACTGCTAATCTGCTAACCACAATAGGGAAATTTCCCTGGATTATCTAGGTATGCCCAATATAATCATAAGAATCCTTAGAAATGGAAGAGAGGTGGGGCAGAGGAGAGAATGATGTCCCATGACAAAGACTGGACCTGCTATTGATATCTTTCAAAATGGGGAGTTGTGAACCAAAGTTCACAGATGATCATGAAAAGCCATGAAATGGATTCTCCTATGGAGCACAGTTCTGCTCATGAGCTAACTTTAACCCAGCTTCAAGAAGTCTGTTTGATATGGAAGTATTTTGTTGTTACTGTGAAATCTGAGATGATTTTATTTCTATTTTTAAAAGTCTTTAATTTGAGTTGTTAGTGCTACATGGGTGATGTTGGACAGACAGTGCTCTTTATGGATCTACCCAGGCATACAATCATCCCCACCTTCAAAATGGCTTCCAAAGCTTCTTATGAAGTGGGAGACTCTCAGCACAGGGCAGAAGCTGAAAAAAAAAAAACCAGCCCATTTTTACACAACATAGAATAACTTAGAGTAGAGCACAGCCTGATAACAACCCTGTACTATACCTAATTTATGAATTAAACATTCTGAGATGAAATAGAACTGAATCTCTGCTTAGACTGTATTCTCATTCCTGTGGCATTTCATTATATACATGCAAATGTTCCAAACACCAAAATATGCACCTCTTCAGGCCTCTCAAACTGGTGGCAAACCTCTGCTTCAGCCTCCCAAATGCTGAGGTTACCCACATCCATGCCTTACTTTAAAATCTTAATCAGAGACTCAGTATCTTCCCATAAAGAAAGTCCAGGCCAGCAGGGCTATTGGGCAAATTCTAACACTCAAGGAGTTTCTGACCCACCTAGGCTACAGAGTGAAACCTTGTCTTAATCCTACAAAGTGTGTGAAAGAAGGTAGTATACTGTGTCTACATAGTAGCCCCCATGGATAAGGGGAGGAAAGCATATTCAGACACTCAGAAGGTTCTTTGCAGAGATCATGCTGTTACTCAGATTCACATGACTTTCTGTAGATGTCAAAGCTTTTGGGATGGAAGCTCAAAGCAGGATACCAAGGTGGATGTCTTTGGAATAAGAAATTCATTAGAAGAGATATTAACACCCTTGAGAGACAGTAGAGTGGAGGTCTTGTAGGTGCTCTGCCCCCCTGTGGAGAGGGGGCGCTTTTTATACATTTCAATGGAAAGGAAGAGGTTCATGCCAGGCAGTTGATGCACAGTCCATGGTACATGCTGGTAATCAGACTTTCTCTAGTTTCCAGGTGGCAGGGGAGAGAAGAGGACTACATTTTGAGGAATGAATGTGTGACCTTTAGGATGTGGTGGGAAGGGGAGGAGGGACCCGTTTAGTTAATGTGTATCCATCATACCTGACTTTGTTATCATTAGCTTCTGATAGCTTGGAGTCTGCTAATGTGGGGCCTGTGGAAAGTCAGCTATCATAGCAGTTTAAAAAAAATACAGTGTCTCTTGAGAAAGATCTTTCAAGGAGCTTCCTGCATTAAAAGGAGTGGATCTCCATGACAAAGGCAGGAAGCTCACAGTTCTCGAAAATTCTATGCAAGCAGAAACACTCCTGGCTCAGACTAAATAGGACACAGAGAGTATTATATAGAAAAAAGACTGTCTGAGCCCCAAACATCAACATGCAGAAGGCATCTAAAGGGTGAAATAGAAGAAATAATACCCTGGCAATATGCAGTGCCTTTCATGGATGGCAAAGAGTAACTAAGATGGGCGCACAAAGCCAGAGTACAGAGCTGCTGCTGGTCAACAGGGCAAGGCTCCTAGCCTCGTTATTTCTAGGTCTTGAAAATGAACAGATTTGCTTTCCTTGATTTTAAAATTGCTTGGAGAAAATACCTTGATTTAATTTCACTCTCTCCCTTTATGAATAGGAATTCATATCACCATTATTCCAGATCATCATCATAGTTTGGGAGCCAGTGAAAGCCTCTTGACTTTCAGAGGTTTACTGGCTGGGGAGGCATCATGTGCTAAAAGGAATTATACCCAGAGCCTTCTCCACACTTGATTTCAATGATGAAATTTGAGATTTGGGGGCTGATAAACTTTGGACGATACTGATTGTTTTTAGATACTGCCATAATTGGATGAGGCATTTGGGACCTTCAGATGGGATGAATGCATTTCGTATTTAAGACAAGCCTTTGAGAGCATGCTGTATAGACAGTCCAATTATAGTCTCTCCAGAGCATCCATCTTCTCATCCCTATAACCTATGTATATGTTGCAAGTCAAGAGAAAAAATCAAAGCTACAGATGGAATTACAAGTGATGATCAGCAAATCCTAAAATAGGGAGATGATGTATTATCCAGGTTGGACTACTCTCATTGTAAGCATCCTTAAAATTGGAAAAAAGAAGACAAAAGAGAAATGAGTCAGAAAAATGCTATGTACCTCCCATTGCTGGATCTGAAGATGGAGACAGGATGAAGGAGATTGCAGACCATGGCATGCAGGTGTTCCCCAGAAGCTTTCAAAAGCAAAGCCTTGGAAAGGAGAACAATCTTGTTGTACCATGGTTACAGCCCAGTGAGACCTACATTGGGCACCTAATTGTGGAATTACAACATAATTAGCATCTGCTGTTTCAAGGCACTAGGTTTATGGTTAGTTGTTGCAGCAGTAGCACAGAGATACTAAACACGAGAATAGAAACATTGTACTTGCAGTTCTAGCCTGTACTTTATTCCTGACCTCAAAGAGAAAAACAGTGAGCACTTCACCATTAGGATTATTACTGTGGAGATTGCTTGGTGGTTAATTGCTCTCATTACTCTTGCAGAGGACCCAGGTTCTGTTCCCAGTACCAACATAATGATACATGAGCATCCATAATTCCAGTTCCAGGGAACATGACCTCCTCTGACCTCCACAAGAACCAGGAACACACCTGGTACACAGACATATATGCAAACAAATCACTCATACACATAAAAATAAAATAAATATACCTAAAAATTTTAAAGACAATTATTAACTGTGATTTATAAATACCTTGAATCAAGATGAGAAACAAATTTTGTTTTTTGGTTACTTTGACTTTATTATCATGGATGCGGATTGGATTTTTCTGTATCTTCAGGGATAACTGTAAAGTTAGGAATAGCACAAAAATGTCTACTCTCATCTCTATTCACCATGGTTCTTGGGTTCTAGCCAGTATAATGAGGAAAGGGAGGAAGGAAGGAAGAAGGAAAGGAAGGAAGGAAGAAGGAAAGAAGAGGAGAGGAGAGGAGAGGAGAGGAGAGGAGAGGAGAGGAGAGGAGAGGAGAGGGGAGGGGAGGGGAGGGGAGGGGAGGGGAGGGGAGGGGAGGGGAGGGGAGGGGAGGGAATGGAAAGAAAGGAAAGGAAAGGAAAGGAAAGGAAAGGAAAGGAAAGGAGCAATGAAAAAGAAAGGAAAGGAGAGCAAGGAAGGAGGGAGAGAGGGAGGAAACAAGGGAGGGAGGAAGGAAGAAAGGAAAAGAGAGAGGGAGGGAGCAAGGAAGAAATGAAGGAAGAGAGGAAGGGAGAGGGAGGGAGAGAAGGAGGGAGGGAAGGAGATACCAGAATCCAGATTGGAATGAAACTAAAATTCTTTTCATGCACAGCAGTTATCTACACCAAAAGTCCTAAAACTATTAGGCCTAAGAAGTTAAGCTAATTTGCAGGATCAAAGAAGATCATGTGAAAATGAATTCAGTCTTTATACACCAACAGTGAAAAATGAAATTAAGAATACAATTCAATGAAGATTAGCAGCAATAAGGGGAAATAAGCTTAACAATTGTCACGTTTGTACAATAGGAATTATGGTATGTCAGAGAGCAATGACACCTGTAAATAAGTGGATAGATATTTTGTGTCTGAATTAGAAGACGCAGAATTGTATTTTTGGATTGATACCTGTGTTCAAAATCCAGGCTGAACTTTCTTAGAAATGAATAAGATGATGCCAAGCAGCGGTGACACACACCTTTAATCCCAGCACTCTGGAGGCACAGGCAGGTGGATCTCTGTAAGTTCAAAGCCAACCTGGTCTATAGAGTGAGTTCCAGGACAGGCTCCAAAGCTACACAGAGAAACCCTGCCTCGGAAAAAACAAACAAACAAAAAACAAAACAAAAAAAAATGAGTAAGATGAACCTACCATTTCTATTTAAATGCAAGAAAAATATTTAAGGTGTGGTAGCTCATTCCTCTAATCACAGTACTTGGGAGATGAAACCAGGACCATCAAGAATTCAAGGTCATAAGACCCTATCTCAAAAGTAAGAAAACAAATGTTTTTCATGCCATTTTTTTTGTACTTGGGAGGTTGACACAGGAAAATTAGGAGTTCAAGGCTGGTCTCCGACACATACCATGCTTGATTGCTGCCACAGGGTACATGAAGCCCCATCTCAAACAGACAAGACTTAAAATAGATTCAAAAAAGTTTTGAAAAGAATAATGTTCCAGGATTTACATTGCCTAACTACAGAACTTACTGTAACTGTATATTAATCAAGATCAAACAGTTTCTATATATGAATAGGCATAAATTAAGGGAGCAGGGTGGAGAATTAAAAAGAAACACATGAATCTGAATAATCACTTTCTTTAGTTATCTTTGGGCAAATCTAGAAAGCAATGCAGTAAGGAAGGAAAATAATTTTTAAACAAATAGGACTGAAATATCTAAACACTCATATAGAAAACAAAAGTTTAGCTTTGCCTTGAAGTATATGCAAAAATTAGTACCTTGAGGAAAGTATTCCTGCTTTGGAGGATCAAAAATCAGTATAGGGCCGGGCGTTGGTGGCGCACGCCTTTAATCCCAGCACTCGGGAGGCAGAGCCAGGCGGATCTCTGTGAGTTCGAGGCCAGCCTGGGCTACCAAGTGAGTTCCAGGAAAGGCGCAAAGCTACACAGAGAAACCCTGTCTGGAAAAACCAAAAAAAAAAAAAAAATCATTATAGGTAATTATAGATACATCAAAAACATGAATTACTAAAAGAGATTACGATAATCTTAATATGATTTTAAAATTTCCTCAAGTGTACCATTAACAAGATCAAATTGAATGAGAAGACCAGGAGAAAATAGTTACAGTAATCAAATCTTGATCCCAGGGTCTGTTTATAGTGGAGCATCTCGGCTAATGTATGGCCAGCTGCTTACCTCACATGATGTTAGCAGGTAAGTCAAGAACGTGGAAATTGTCTTCCTTGCTAAATCTTGGGCTCTCCGGTGACCTTTCTCCTGCTTCCTGCTCAAAGGGCAGGCTCTTCCTAGGACTGACTTTCAAGGCACATGTGGAATCATTTAGCTAGATGTGAATCTTTCTATTCCCACTGAGGGTTAAAAGACCTACCACTGTTTCTAACCCACTCTGTCCGTGCTGGCATGGTAATCCTGGGGACACCAATAATCATCCCACTAATGCACTAAACTCTTCCCATAGTCAAGAGCATTCCATCTCTTCACCACAGTCTCGTGGTGCCAGAATTCTTATGATTTCATTTTACTCGTGAGGAAATGGACGTTGAGAAAAACAGATAAAGTATCAGTCAGTGGCAGGCCTGGGATTGTTAGCTCAGATCCCACGTGCAGGACTCCACTGACTAACTCTGACCTCTGCTCTCTGTTATCTCTCCCGCTTTACCTACTTCCCGGAGAATTCTGCAAGCCTAGTCTGTCCCTGCTCTCATCTCCCACTGTGCGTGTGCAAATAGCATCACTGAAAGTATGCCTCCATTCAGTGCTAATATTTGCCCCTGCACTCAAGTTCCTGAGTTCATGAGGAAATGCTGATATCATCCTTGACCATTGCTTTGGAACTTCTATACAGGACAATTGATCTTTTTATAAATTTAATGTACACACTAATGGTTTCTGTTATGATATTTTTACACATACATAGAGTATATACTTCATTATATGTACCGCCTATCACTCCCACACCTGACTCTCCTCCTACTGGTCCCCTTCCTGTTCCCTGATAATCTTCCTTCTACTTTTCTATCTTTTAAATAATTGTTTCTGTTAGTTTTTGAGATTATAATCTAATTGCATCATTTCCCCTTCCTTTCCTTCCTCCAAATCCTCCCAGAGGTTCTCCCTGCTCTCCTTCAAATTCAAGGCCTCTTTGTTCAGTAACCATTTTATATCTTTTCTAAAAGCTTTCTACATGTGAAAGAAATCATATAATAACCTGTTTTGTGAGTATATTCTTTTTATTTTCTTACATATAAGAGGATGTCACTCTTTGTAGTGACTGAGCAATATTCCACTCCACATACACCCTATACTTCCTTCATCCATGCATCTGTTGTTAGGGTACTTAAACTGGTTCCATATCTTAGTTACTGACAATAGTGCTGTAGTAAACAATGGATGGGCAGTTAGTTCAGTGGTGTTTTGACTTAGAGCCCTTCAAGTATATATCCAGCAATAGTATAGCTGGTAGTCTATTTTTATTTTTCTCAGGAGAAAAGCTTGTCTTTTAATGACTGGTCTTGGAATTTTACAGGAACAAAAATAAGCAAAGATGAGCTTTGGCTGTTTGCCATGTTGCAGGTATTCTGTTGATCACCTAATTACTAAGTTTCCTTCCTTTCCACACATCTACAGTATCGGCATGACTTTTAGAAGATAAGGTGGGAGATCTATACGCCCCCGACTTAAGCTCTCCTAATTACTTACACTCTCTGGGGCTGTGGATTGTAGCATGGTTGTCCTTTCCTTTACAGCTCATATCCATGTATTAGTGAGTAATACCATGTTTGCCATTTTGGGTCTGGGTCACCTCACTCAGGAGGATTTTTTTCTAGTTCCATCCATTTGTCTGAAATTTTCATGATGCCATTGTTTTTAACAGCCGAGTAATACTCCATTGTGTAAATGTACCATATTTTCTTTATTCTTTGGTTGAGGGACAGCTACATTTCTTCCAGTTTCTGGCTATTGCAAATAAAGCTGTCATGAACATGGTTGAGCAAGTGTCCTTGTGATAGGATGGAGCATCCTTCAAGTATGTGTCCAAGAGTGGTATAGCTGGGTCTTAGGATAGCTTGATTCTCAATTTTCTGATTAACCACCATATTGATTTCCAAAATGGCTATACAAGTTTACACTCCCACCAGCAATGGAGCAGTGCTTCCCCTTGCTCCACATCCTCTCCAGCATGAGCTGTCACTTGTGTTTTTGATCTTAGCCATTCTGACAGGTGAAAACTGAAATCTCAGAGTCATTTTGATTTGCATTTCCCTATTGGCTAAGCATGTTGAACATTACCTTAAGTATTTGTCAGTCATTTGAGATTCCTCTGTTGAGAATTCTCTGTTTATATCTGTATCCCATTTTTAATTGGGTTATTTGGTTTGGTGATGTCTAGTTTCTTGAGTTCTTTGTATGTTTTGAATATTAGCCCTCTGCCAGATATGGAGCTAGTAAAAACCTTTTTCCAATTTTGTAGGCTGTTGTTAATAGATTTTTCTGGTGGACTGAGGGTGGGTGGGGATGGGAAAAGGAGGGAATAGGTGAGGGGTGTGGGGGAAGAAAATACTGGGAAAGACAACTGAAATTGGAGGGCATTTTGAGGCCAAGATAGAAACTGAGTGCAATGGAACCTCCCAGGAATCTACTAGGGTGATCCTGGGGAAGAGTCCTAGGAATGGGGGATATGGAGCATGAATTGGCCATCTTCTGTAACCAGGCAAGGCTTCCAGTGGAAGGATTGGGACACCAACCCAGCCACAAAACCTTTGACCTACAATTTGTCCTGCCTGCGAGATATGCTGGGATAAAGGTGGCGCAGAACTGGTGGGAGTGGCCAACAGCCAATGACTGGTCCAAATTGAGACCCATGCCACATTAGGAGCCCACGCTTGACCCTGCTTGGAGGGCCAGAAAGCAGAGAAAAGATAGCCCAGAGACCTAGATAGAAACAAACACATTCGGCAAGAAAAACAAAACAAAACAAAACCAGTCAATGAAATAATTTCTAATGATACTCTACTACACTATAGACTGGAGCCTAGCATAATTGTCATCAGAGAGGCTTCATCTAGCGACTGATGGGAGCAGATGCAGAGACTCACAGTCAAACATCAGGTGGAGTTCAGGGAATCCTGAGAAAAAGGGGGAGGAAGGATTGTAGGAGCCAGAGTTGTCAAGGATAGTGCAAGAAAATGGCCCACAGAATCATCTAACGAGGGCTCACAGAGGCTCACAGAGACTAAAGCAACAATTGGGGAGCCTATATGGGATTGACCTAGGTAGGTCTGCATATATGTTATGGTTTTGCAACTTGGTGTCCTTGTGTGAAACCTAAGAGTGGAAGTGAGGGGTGTCTCTGACTCTTTTGCCTGCTTTTGTGACCCTTTTCCTCCTACTGGGTTGGCTCGCCCAGCCTTGACATGAGGGTTTGAGCCTAGTCTTACTGTGACTTGCTATGCCACGTTCAGTGGATATTCCTGGGAGGCCTGCTTTTCTCTGAAGGGAAATGGAGGAAGAGTGGATCTGGGGGAGAGTGAAGGAAAGTGGGGGAGGGGCTGGGAAGAGAGGAGGAAGGGGAAACTGAAGTTGGGATGGAATACATGAGATGATAAATAAAAGCTAAGGTGGGAGGTTGGCCTTGCAAAAGGACAAGCGAAAGCACAGGTGCGTCTTCCTCAAAACGTCATCCAATCTAGCAAACCTGGAATCCAGGCCCTGGTGACAGAAGACTTTCTCCGCGCTCTTCCATCAAGCTGCCTGGTAACTTTAACCATCCAAGTCTCCGATATGATTTGCTGGCAACGGAGCAAGCATGCTGCTTCTGTCTTTGCTGAGATGTTATTATTGAAGGGGTGCTTGCTCAATTGTGGTGCTCATTTGTTTTTCACTGGGAGCTCAGTGTGATTCTTAGAAACTGTGCTACTTGGCCAGGGATGTTTGAAAAGGTGGGAAAGGCTCTGTGAGGTCAAAGCTACTCTGCCTCGTGTCTTCTCGTTTGTACTGTTGACCTCCCATTATATGCCTAACCCTCTCAGGCAGGATATTAGTAGGCAAGGGGAATGCCAAGGTAGGTAGGTGATCATAGAGGCTATTTGTCTTCTTTCGGGCTGGAGTTCTTATTCTCACACTGACCCCTTCACTGATTCCTGCAGGGTTTTAGTCAGGGAGAGCCCAAGATACACTCAGCTTCTTGTATGTCAGCTGTCCTCATGTGTCATTTATCCACCCATCATTCAAAGTGGCTGTGGAGTCCTAGCAATGGGAAGCATCAGTGTAGCGGTCAGGATGTAGCATTATTGAGAAAAGAAGGAAGATGCTTTCTGTTCTAGAGCCTACATTCTAGTGGGAACCACGTACAAAACTCCTCTTCTTCCTCCAGCCCCAGCCTCACTCTAATGTTCTGTCTTTGCTTATCTTTACTTCAAAAAACTGGGTTCCTTTCTTTTTCTGTCTCTGTGAGTGCCATGTATGCTTGCTTGGGGTGGGTACACACAAGAGTGCAGCAGGCATGCACATGCAGAGCCCAGAGGAGGATGTTGGATGCCGCGCTCTAATCATTTTCCACTACATTCCTTCTAGATATGGTCTCTTAGTGAAGCTAGACGTAGGCTATTGGCCAGCAAGTCCCAGTGATCTTCTTGTCTCTGCCCTCCACACCCTAGCCAGCACTCGGGTTACAGGCATTTGAGGACACACCCAGCTACTTACTCTGTTGGCTCTAGGATCTGAACTCAGGTCCTCACTCGTGTGCAGCAAGTTCTTTTACTCGTCAGCTCTTCAACTCTTCGGGTCCTAAGAGAGAATCCACTTAGCAAAGCAAAAGACACTGTATCATCGATGGTACTCAGGTTTGAGAAAGCCTAGTAAAGAAAGGAGACAGATCTAATACAGATCCATAATTTAAATAAAATCTTTGCCTCCGAAAAGACTTCATTTTCTTGGGTGTTAGATAAATATTTTTCTTATTTATTCTAAGTAAAGACCAATGCTGAGGAGAGACTTTTGGCTAAGACAGTAAGGAAAACACTTGTGCTCTTTATAAAACCTCCATGGGCTAGAGAGATGGCTCAGTGGTTAAGAACACTGGCTGTTCTTCCAGAGGTCCTGAGTTCAATTCCCAGCAACCACATGGTGGCTCACAACCATCCGTAATGAGATCTGGTGCCCTCTTCTGGCCTGCAGGCATATATGCAGGCAGAACACTGTATACATAATAAATAAATCTTTAAAAATAAATAAATAAAACCTCCAACTTCCTCTCCCCCAGAAAAAACAAATGCCACATTTTCTCCATCACATGTGGATCCTAGCTTCAATTCTAATTTTGTATGTTCAACTCGGGGTTCCTATAGAAGTCTCTTGACTTCTAATAGAAAGATACCATTGGGAGAGTGTTGTCTTGTGGGATGAAGGATAGCAGAACGTAGGTAATATAAAAGTAGATGGGGAGAACACTGGGAGTGGAAAGCAGGGAGTGGGTGGACAGTTAGGAGAGACTAGCAGGCAGAGGAAGAGTTAAGCAAAATGAAGAGGGTGTGAAAAAAGCATAGGGAACCTACTATCTTGTAGCCGAAATTTAAAAACAATAATTCATAATAAAAAAGAAAAGAATTTGAAGTAAATATCCTGCATGGCTAGAAAAAGCTGTTTTTTTAAACAACAACAATAACAACAAACTAGGGCCTGGGATGAGGCACCAACTTATTTATGAGTTATTTGTCAGGGAGTTCCCAGAAACCCCCCAAACAATACATGCTCTTTGTATTCCTCCTGCTTGCCCACCATAACTAGAAGATAAGATCTCATTGTTGATGTGAGCTCACACCTTTGTTGCAAGATATAGATAAAAGAAGCCAGAGCTGAGCTCGAACTATCCTCCCTGCTTCCTAGCTTTCATAATGGTAGAAGAGGCTGGACAGGCTGCTAAGAGAGAGAAGTCGCAGCTGTGAACACAGTGAGCATCAATACCAACCTTTCATGCAGTGTATGCCAAGCTGTGCAGTAGAGACACAACCCTGAAGAGAGCAAGCGCTGGTTGGATTTGAGGCCCACCCCATGAGATGGAGACCATGTATGGTACTGTAAAGTCAGCTGAAAGCATCTGGTTAGGGGAGGGGCTAGCTTTTGAGAACCCTGACTGCTTTTCCAGTGGGCCTGGGTTTGATCCCCAGAAACCATATGGTGGCTTACACTTACTTACTTACTTACTTACTTACTTACACACACACACACACACACACACACACACACACACACACACACACACATTGTGGATTATTATTTAAAGATGAGTTTCATTTGTTTATGCTGTGAAACATTTGTTTAATGATGCAAAGATGTGCTGCATTCTTTTATGTTGTATTTGTTTAACTCTGTGAAGCTGTGCTAGTTTGCCTGTCTAAAACACCTGATGGGTCTATTAAAGAGCTGAATGGCCCATAGCAAGCCAGGAAAAGGCATAGGCAGGGCTGGCAGGCAGAGAGAATAATTAGAAGGAGAAATCTGGGAGAGGATGAAGAAGGAGCAAGAAGAGGAGAGAAGACACCAGGGGCCAGCCATCTAGCTATACAGCCAGCCACAGAGTAAGAGTGAAAGTAAGATATACACAAGTAAGAAAAGGAAAAAGCACAGAGGCAAAAGGTAGATAGGATAATTTAAGTTAAGGAAAGCTGGCAAGAAATAAGCCAAGCTAAGGCCAGGTATTTATAAATAATAATAATAATAATAATAAGTCTTTAAGTGTATTTATTTGGGATCTGGGTGATGGGCTTCCCAAAGAATGAAGATTAAAAAATCAACCAACTACACCCCCACACAGATACACACAAGGAAACTGTTTGTAGGCAAAACAACCTTACACATAAAATTAAAAAAAATTAATAAAAGTTAACTATGGGAAAGGGAGGTCATAGACCCTAGTGGGGAACTTACTATTGTTGTTTAGTTAAATTGACACAACACCAAACTGCTGTCTAAAATATCTTTTTATATCTCAACCTTAATCAGAGAATGCAGACTCCTAGCTGCCAGCGATGCTGAGGCTAACCAGTGACTGAGAACCAGCCCTAAACAAGACATTCGCAACATCCCATCTAAGGCTTAGGGAATATTGTAGAAGAGGGCACAGACAGAGTGTCAGAGCTAGAAGACCGGGAGAGGTGCTGCAAAATGTCATCTCCAGAGCAAGACACACGAAGCACAACCGAGAACTCACAGTGGCTATGGCTGCCTGCCCAAATGGGCCTGCCAACAGCTAGGCAGGGATGAAGGCGCCGCAGGGAGCCCTACCCTTCACTGCTAGACCAGTGGACACTGACAGATCTGGGGAGTGGGGAGTCATTTGCTTTCATTTGAGTACCCACGGATGGCCCACCCCACCAGGCTCTAGTGGGTAGTTCCAATCTAGTAGTCATGCAGTTGGCCTTGGTTAAGCTAAGTGGCTCACAAAACCCAAACAAAAGGCATAAATCTAGGAAAGGCACTAGTGATGAGGAGCAGGGAGGGGCTGATAAGGATGGGAGGGAGATGAAAGAAGTTAGAAAGAGTGACATTAACCTAGCACGTTGTATACATGTATGAAATTGCCAAATTTAAAAACTCCAGCTGGGGCTAGGGCATGTAGCTCAGTTGCTCCCAAGCATATAGCTAACTTGCACAAAGCTCTGGGTGTAGTAGCCAGCACAACTTAATTAGGGTGTGATGGTTCACTTATAATCCCAGCACTCAGGAGGCAGAGGCAAAAGGAACAGATATTGAAAGTCATACTCAGTCAGCTATATAGCCAGTTAAGTTTGAGGCCAGTCTGTGCTACCTGAGACTCGGTCTCAAAATCAAAAATACAACAAATTAATTAAAAACTATCTTTTACAACCAATGTTGGAGAGGATGTGGAGCAAAGGGAACACTCCTCCACTGTTGGTGGGAATGTAAACTTGTACAACCACTGTGGAAATCAGTATGGCGGTTTCTCAGATAATTAGGAATCGAACTACCTCAAGACCCAGTCATCCCACTCTTGGGCATATACCCAAGGAATGCTGATTCATACCATAAAGATACATGCTCAGCTATGTTCATAGCAGCACTATTTGTAATAGCCAGAACCTGGAAACAACCTAGATGCCCATCAACGGAAGAATGGATGAAAAAAATGTGGTACATATACACAATGGAGTACTACTCAGCAGAGAAAAACAATGAAAGCATGAAATTTGCAGGCAAATGGATGGAACTAGAAAAAATCATCCTGAGTGAGGTAACCCAACCCCAGAAAGACAGTTATGGTATGTACTCACTCATAGGTGGATTCTAGATATAAAATAAAGAACAATCAGACCACAACCCATAGAACCATAGAGGCTATATATATAGCATGGAGGTCTCTAGGACGACTGTGGCATATAATAAATTTCAGTTTTACTCAATTATTGAAAAAATAGAGTCAAATGAATGGAAACACATGAACTATGAACCAAAGGCTGAGGGGCCCCCAGCTGGATCAGGCCCTCTGAATAGGTGAGACAGTTGATTGGCTTGATCAGTTTGGGAGGCAACTAGGCAGTGTGACCAAGTCCTGTGCTCATTGCATGAGTTGGCTGTTTGAAACCTGGAACTTATGCAGGGACACTTGGCTCAGTCTGAGAGGAAGGGACTGGACCTCCCTGGACTGAGTCTACCAGGTTGATCGCAGTCCTTGGGGGAGAACTTGTCCTGGAGGAGGTGGGAATGGAGGGTAGGCTGGGGGTAAGGGGAGGGCATGGGAGGGGGAAGAATAGGGGAACCCATGGCTGATATGTAGAACTGAATGGTATTGTAAAATAATATATATATATATATATATATATATATATATATATTAAAAAAAAGAATACTGAAAAAAAAACTGTCTTTTACAATGAGTATGAAGGGTTCATTATAACAAAATTACCTTTTTGTGTCATTGCTGCAGAAACTAGGTCTTATGATTATCCCATTGTACAACCAGGAAGACGGAATATCAGAAATAGACTAGTGGAGGTGGGTGTGGCAGAGCAGGGATTTGAGTCTAGTCTTGACTCAAAGGGCCAGACATTTTGTTCCTACTAGGATAGAGTATGTTGTGTTCCTGCTTCTCATGCTGCCACTAACAAAGGCAGTATTTAAGACACTTTGTCCACGCCTTAGCTAAAGTAAGGGCAAAAGGATTCACAGCTATGCTGGGCACTCAGTTCCTTGACCTGGAGAACATTCCTGGGATGGAGCAGGCTAAGAAGACAACTCAGCCTCTTGCCAGATTCCAGAGACTGAATTTCAGTCTCCTATGAAGCAAAGGGTAGTGATTAGTTGCTTTCCACCCTTTGAAAATCTCTCATGGCCCCTACAGTGGCAATCCAGGTTGCCAATAGCACAATGAGACTGTTTAATGTAATGGTTCTGACAGAATTAAAGAGATACTAATGTCTCTCAATATGACTATCATAATATTGAAAACAATGGACTCCAAAGAAAGAGAATTTCCTAGGAATCTCAGGCTGGGAGAAGGAAAAGTCCCCAGCTAAGGGGGAACTTGTCTCCTCGGATGAGATTTCACACAGTTCTAACAACTTGTCAGACCACCTTAGAGGATGAGCCTACAGCCCAGATACCACTGGCTGGCAGGACCACACCTTATCTTGACCAAGACTGCTTTGCTGTATCTATCTGTGGCCCTCTTTTTAAACTTTCATTTCACTTCACAGCCCTAAAGATGGACTTGAGGATGGGAGTGGAAGGGTTGCTGGATCCCTTGATCCCTCTTCCCAGTGTGGCTACGTTGAATAAATCTCCTTTCGCTGCTTTTCTCCTTTAATTTGGCCCTTTTGAGAATGTGTGGCTAGACCTAACTTGGGGCATAGGCTGTGCCCTCCAAGTTTGATAACATTAGAAGAAATTTAGGGGATCACGGTGTGCTGCTGATAGCATCCAAGCCAACACTTCAGCTTGGGATCTCCAGGCATGGTGGATTTCATCTTACTTGCCCACCCCACCCCCCAGCTCTCGTTTCCTCAAATACCCATCTCCAAGCCAGTGCACAGCAGAAACAGCAAGTCCTGATGCCCTCAATTGGCAGAACACAGGCAAGTCTTTGAGAGCACATGCAGTGAAATCCAACAGATGGTGATGTTTCCAAACAAGGTGATGTGGAGCATGACTTGGAGCTGCCTGGGAGGTCTGAAGTGTTTACTGATGCTAAACTCAAAGAAGGCTTCAGACATTGCTCAGGAGTCAAAGGGCACCTCTACAAGCCATGAAGATTACTGGGCTATGCAAAAGAAAAGAACAATGTGGGGCAGGCTGTGTGGAGCCAGGAATCAATCATTCATCCTCTACACAAGAAACCCTTTGGCATGCTGAGGACTAAATCCACACTCCCTGAAGGCCCTTGGCCCTTTATGGCTTTGAAAATGAGATACATGACTAAAATGGAGGGTTGATGTCAGAGATTTGAGCCAGAAAGCAAGTCCTATTGTCCCCTGGGAGATCAGCCCAGATGAGGCCCCATGTCCTACACGATCTGTATCAGCGGCTGGCAAACTTTCAGAAAGGACAGGCCACAGCTTTATTTAGCCCCTCTAATTTAAGGTTGTGCATGCCTGGGATACACTGGAGCAGTTGAGGTCTCTTAACTCAGCCCTTCACAGAACACAGCAAACAGAAATTCTTAAGTATTCAAGGACCTTTGAAAATGTAGCTGCAAAAGCAATCTGGCCACTTCTACATGATCCCTGCTTGACTTTGCTTGCCAGAATGTCACCCAGGATGCCTTAACCTGCCTTGACACAGTGAATCCTGTGGCAGTCAATTTCCCTCTGGTCAGTGCTACTCTGCCCTGCAATTTTCCCAGGGGATTAGAAGATTTGTTTCCAAAGGCCAAGCCCTCGGTATTTGCCCGGCCCTGGCCCTCCAGGCCCTTCTTTATCAGTTGACAAGCACATGCTGTTCTTCCCTGTAGGCAGCTGCAGTGTCTGCAAGGAATGCTGTCCAGCAGGCTGAGATCTGAGCCCTGCCAGAGACCACCAGAACACCTGGGCCTTTTCACCTTCCTCCCAGTTGTCCAGCTCTCTTCCCCATGCCTCGGTCTAAGTGTCACTGCTGTACTGGGTCCCCAAACTAGCACAAATGTTCTTCTTTGTGTGTTCCTAATGCCCCTTCCGGAGAGTGCTCTACTTTGCTTCCCAGGAAGTAATAAAATTCATGATTTGAAGTTGTGCTACTAGAGGGCACTGATATGTGCCATTTTGTTATTCTACTAGTTTATACGCGTCAATTCATCCATTTGCCGCAACCTATGGCATAGCTCTTGAGAACTGAGACAAGACTTCAGCTGTAAGAGAATGTAGGGTGCTCTGAGCAGTAATCACAGCACTTAGTGAGGGGCAAGGCAGACAGTTGTGAGTACATGGCCAGTGAGATCTACATACCGAGGTCAAGGGAAGCATCTGTTATAAAGTCAGACTGTCTCAAAAAGCCAAAGAAGTATATAAAGAAAGAGAAAAGAAAAAAGAAAAAGAAACCCCTACAAGAGGGGAAAAAGCAGAAAGGGCTGAGCTACACGGGATTGTGTGAGATGAGGCCAGCGAGGCTCACCACCGGCCGAAAATCCCCAGACAACGGAACTTCACTTCTGGTTCACCTTCAGTCATTCTTAAAAACAAAAGAGGTACAATGGCACTCTATAATGACTGGGGCAGTGGACGGAGATGTACATCCAGAGGCGAGAAATCAATGACTTTGGCTCAGGAAAGAAGCCTAGGCTAGATACACAGAACAAAAAAGTCTCTTTCATCGAGGTGGTACCCAAATGTCTGCATGCTCCAGATCAACCTCCTTCTTTGTTTTTCTAAATAAATGAACAGTTGTTTAAAGATTTCCTTCACTGATGTGTGGGGGGGGGAGGTGTGCATGTGCACACATGTGTACCTGGTATGCTTGTGAGCCCTTGACCTGGGAACCGAACTCCCACCCTCTGCAAGAGCAGCAATCGCTCTTAACTGCTGAGCAGCTAACCCACCTATTCCTCTTTTCTTTGCGATGGTTTTGCCATGCACACCATTCAGTTTTAAAGTCACCTTATAGTCAAAGATGGTATTTACTGTGCCGGCCACATTTTCCTTTTCTGGCCATCAGGAATGAGGAAACAACTGCATGCCCTTTTACCTTTAAGAATATTTCCCTGAAGTTACGCACATCAACTTTTGCTTACATTCTAATTGGTCAGCACCCCAGGGGATGCTAGAAAATATAGGCAATTTAAGGTGATCATGTGCCTAGCTTTAAGACGTCGGTTACTATTAAGGAAAAGGGGGAGTGCTGGTATAGCAACATGTGCTCTCAGCTACAAACATGCTACTTCTGATATAAGGAACGTTCCCCAAAATTCCAAATGAGGAAAGGACAGATTTGGTTAAGAGAGCCAGAAAAACTCCATAGAGAAGTAGATAGCCAAAACAGGCTTGGAAGCATGGCAGTTATTTTGCTGTGACAGATAGGGTTTTTCTACTATTTTTATTTAGATTGGGGTTTGTGTTCATTTGCTTGTTTAGATTTTTTCTAAATAGTGCCTCACTACATAACCCAGGCTAGCCTAGAACTCTTAATCCTTCTGCCTCAGTTTCTTGAGTACTGGGGATCATAAGTATGTAGTACAGCATCCTGTCAAAAGGCATTTTAGAAAGAGGGAAATACAAGAAAGGGGGCATGGAGATTGAAATGAGCAGAATGCTGTCTTCTTGGGGTTTCTATTGCTATGAGAAAACACCACAGCCAAAAGCAACTTGGGGAGTGTGAGGACTCAAAGAAATGCTTCCCACCACACAGGCAGGAGGTGGTTTACTTCATGGTACAACTCTCAGGTCACAATACATCATCAATGACAGAAGTTGGGGCAGGAGCTCAAGGTAGGAACCTGGAAGCAGAACTAAACAGAGTCATTGGAGGACCACCGTTTATACTGGCTTGTTCCCCTGCTTTCTTAAATACCCCAGGGCCACCTACCCAGGGATGGCACCAGCCACAGTGGGCTGAGACCTCCCACATCAATCATCAGTTAAGAAAATGCCTCACAGGCTTGCCTACAAGCCAGTGTCATGGAGGCATTTTCTCAACTGAGGTTCCTTCTCAGATGACTCTAGCTTGTTTCAAGTTGCCAAAAAAAATTATACAGCACAAATGTTGTGGTTTGAATTAAAATGGCCCCATAAGCTCATAGGGAGTGGCACTATTAGTGAGGCCTTGTTAGAGTAGGTGTGGTCTTATTGGAGGAAGTGTGCCACTGTGGGTAGATTTTGAGGTTTCAGATGCTCAACTCAGACCCAGTGTCATTGTCTATTCCTGCTGCCTACTGGTTCAGATGTAGAACTCTGGCGCTCTTGCTCTAGAACCATGTCTCTGCCTGCATGCTGCCATGCTTCCATGCTTCCTACCATAATGGCATGGACTTAAACCTCTGAATCTGTACACTAGCCCTAATTAAATGTTTTCTTTGATAAGAGTTGCCATGATCATGGTGTCTCTTCACAGCAATAGAAACCCTAACTAAGACAAATGTGTTGCCTTATTGGGTTCTTGGGTACCAGCTGGTGAGCAGTAGGTAGAAAGAGAGGCAATAATGATAGGCTGGAGTCATTTGGAGAAAAGACATAAATTCCAGAGATATATATTATAAATATAAATTATATTGAGTTTGCTGGTCCAGTGGGAGGAACTGAAGGCTTTGATGCAGAGCACTGTGACTATTACTACAGCAACAACTTATTTTTTAGCAGGGGAAGTGTGAGAACAAATTCTCACTGCAACAACAACAAAAAGATGGGCAGGTTGGAATAGAAGAAGCAATACAGTGAGCCCATTGACCACTCAAGTGATACCACCAGCCCAAATAAAAGGGGAGTAGTGGGGTTGAAAGGGAGACAGTGGGCTCAGGTTGAAGTTTCTTGAGCTTTAGGAACCTTTGGGATGTCTACATGAAGATGTGTATCCAAAGAAACACTGGAGAGTGAGGAACCCAGGACAAAAAGGCTATACTACCCATACATATTTGAAAGTGTCGTTATTGAAGCATCAATAGAATCATTCAAAGCAGTGGTTCTCAACCTTCCTAATGCTGCGACCCTTTAATACATTTCCTCATGTTGTGCTGACCCCCAACCATAAAATTTTGTTCATAACTGTAACGTTGCTACTGTTACGAATTGTAATATAAATTACAATTCTGTGTTTTCTGATAGTTTTAGGCAACTCATATGAAAGGATCATTCCACCCCCAAAGTAGTTGTGACCCACAGGTTGAGAACTACTGCTTTAAAGGAATGAGATTGCAAATGTGAAAGTATAAAGACCAAAGGAAAATGGGCATGAGCTGTCTAAATGGGTGAGTTTCAAGCATGGCGTGAAAGAAGGTCAATGTTAACGGCTTTAAAGAGGACAAAAGTAAGAAAGGATCCTTGAGGACAAATAGGGAAACTGTTAAGTAGGGTTGAGTCACCACCAGGCTTGAGTGTTATGGGAAATATAAGGGAAATGCAGTCAATGCAAGGAAAAAAGGAGAAAATTCTAGACCACAAGGAAAAGGTATGGGTAGATGACAAAGAAGTTGAGGTGTTTATTGTAAGCCATCATTTGAGGATGTAGGTGGGTTCAGATACACTCACGTTCAGAAAAGCATGAGATGGCAAAACTAGAAGGACCACAGGATGGTTCATCTTCATTATCAGCTAGAGTAGATTTAGACTTTCCATGGAAACACACCACTATGTATGTATAAGGATGTTTCCAGAAAGGATTAACTGGGGCAGGATGCTCCTAACACCAACCTATGGGCTAAGGTCCCAGAGGGTGTGGTAGTTTGAATGTAATTGGCCCCTATAATCTCATAGGGAGTGGCACTATTAGGAGCTGTGGCTTTGTTGGAGGAAGTGTGTCACTGTGGGGTCAGGCTTTGAGGTTTCCTATGTTCAGGATACTGCCCAGTGTCTCATTGCATTTCCTGTTGCCTGCAAGAAGTTGGATTCTCAGCTACTATTCCAGCACCACGTCTGCCTGCATGCCACCATGATGAAAATGGAGTGAACCTCTGAAACTATAAGAGAGCCCCCTCCAATAAATGTTTTGCTTATAAGAGTTGCCGTGGTCATGGTGTCTCTTCATAGCAATACAAACCCTAATTAAGACATAGGGTCTCACTCTTTAGCCACAGCTGGCCTGGAAATTACTATGTACCCCATGTTGCCCTCAAACTCATAGTGATCCTCCTGCCTCATCATGGGTGTGAGCCGACATGCCCAGGAAACATGCAGATTTTAAAACATGGACAGAGACAAGGAAAGAGAAACGGGGAAAATTCCATCTTGAAGTTGCAGACAGCTGTGTGTGCAGGGAAAAGGTGAATAGAGATCTAGGTAATCATTTGACCTCAGAAAACAGGACCATGGCTCTAGTTCTGCAAGAGTTAGCCATTATCACTGCTCTGCTCAGAACAGACTTGCACATTTTTTCTCAAACTGAAACTTTATTTTTGAAGCAACCCTTATTTGTAACATTCTAAAGGCTTTACATATTTATGAAGGAAAATTGCAGAGTGTGGAAATCTTTAGAATATTGGAGATGTCACTTTCTAGCTTTAAGCTCTTCATTCCTGAAAACCCTATTTCCTAAAACAAGATATGTCTATGCCCCCATCAGAATATCTAAAACCCAAACCACTGTTAACACAACGTGTTGAAAGAGTGTGGACCAACATTCAAAGCTGGTAGAAATGCAAAATGCTACAATTGCTTTGAGAGAAAGGCAGGTTCTACATAGCTGAACAGGCTCTTACCGCACAATCCAGTCATTACACTGTTATTTACTGCAATGAGTTGAAGATGTATGCTCACATAAAAACACGCAAATGTTTACAGACTCTTTATTCCAAAATTCAGAAGCAATTAAAATGTCCTTCAATAGGTAGTAATAAACCTTGGCACATTGGTACAGTAGAATACTCTTCAGCCAGGAGAAGGAGAAGAATATAACTCCACAAGAAGACAGGGATAGCTTGCATGAATATTGGGAAGTGAAAAACATCAATCCAAAAAGGCTCCAGACTATGCCAATTTTGTGGTATACTGTAGACAAGGCAAAACTACAGAGTCTGTAAATCATGATGGTTATCAGCGATCCCGAGAGAGGGGAGGGAAGATGAATGAGTAAAGCACAAGGATTTTCCATGCAATAAATCTGTTCTTAATGATGCTGCAGTGGGGGATACACGACACTGTGTATACTGGAAACCTCATAGATCTGTACAACACAAAGTAAACATTAATGCCAACTAAGGACTGGTTAGTAATAATGTATCAATATTGATTCATCAGTTGTAAAGCATGTGCCATACTAATGCATCATGTTAATAATAGGGCAAGCATGCTGAAGGGATGACTCAGCTTATAAGAACACTTGCTGCACAAACTTGAAGACCTGAGTTCAAATTTCTAGAGCCCATGTAAAAAGTCCGGCATGGTCATATGTGCACTTGTAACCCAGCACTATGTAGTGTGTGTGTGGCAGCGGGGGTGGGGGTGAGGGGGTGGGGGAGTGGTTGTGGTGGTGGTAGTGGGGGGCGGTTAGGATTTGCTGACTTCCAGTTTAGCTCCAAATTCAGGGAGACAATCTGTCTCAAGGGAGTAAGTCCTCCATGTGTACACATAGGCTCACACATCAACACACACATTTGTGCATATAACATACATATATACATGCATCCATTCATACATACATGCATCCATCCATCCATACATGCATAGGAAACTATGCCCAATAAGGGATTAGCAGAGTGGATACTGTGATTTTATAGGCTGGCTTTGCACTAAGATTTCTGCAAACCTAAAGCTGCTGTAAAAGTAAAATCTATTCATGAGAATGAAGCAAAAGATTAAAAAAAAAAGTTGCCACCACCCCCTATTTAATTTGCCCTCTAGTTATTTTGTGGCTGGTGATATTTATTATCACTGGAAGAGTTCTACCTAGACTGAAAATCTAGTTTGATTTGTTGAAAAAAATCAAAGATATAAATTTAGATTTCAGTTCAAATTTTAAGAATAAAGACTTAAGTAGTTTAAATCACCCAAAGAGCAAAGATTGCCTGAACTCTTCAGAGCATCACCAACACTTTTGTCGCTTCTCAGCTTGTCACTTCTATCCAGTGGCCAGATGTTTGTGTCCGAGTGAAGTCTTCACAGTAACCATCTTTGTGACTTTTTTTCTGTTAGAGCAATGCCACTGTTTTATACTTGACAACTGTAGAAATTTTCTAGCCTGGACTATAAGAAATGATAGTAGTCCCAGGGTGCTCCCAGAGAATTGGTTCCAGCATCCCCCACGCCCCCATACTCAAATCTATGAATTCTCAAGTCCCTTGTGTAAAATAACATAGTATTCATGTATACCTCAAATAATCTGCATTAGTTTTCTACTACCATGATAAAGCACCATAGCCAAGGCAACTTACAGAAGAAGTGCTCATTTTGGCTCTAGGTTTCAAAGGGATAACAGAAGGAAGCTGAGAAATCACATGTTAACTACAAAGACAAAGCAAAGAGAGCTAACTGAAAGTAGGACAAGGCTTTAAACTCTAGTGATATACTTCCTCCAATAAGGCCACATCTAAAGGTTACATAACCTCAGCGAACAGCTCCGCCAACTGGAGACCATGTGATCAACCACACGAGCCTATGGGGAACATTTCTTATTCAAACCACCAGATACAACATCTCTAGGTGATTTCTAACCCACAACACAATGTGAATGCATTTTAAATAACTTTATGCTGCACCATTTAGGCAATAGATATAACAGATACTGTCCATGCCCCGTTCAGTACAGGTACAATTATTTTTTGAGATGTTCAATGTTTGGTAGGTTGACATTGTGGATGTGGTACCTGTAAGTACAGAACTGTATCACAACATGGGTGGGTTAAAACAACAGATATTACAGACTGGGTGGATTCCTTCCTAGCCTCTGCCTGGTTTCTGCTGGTAGCTGCTGGGTTTTGGCATTCCTTGGCTTGAAGGTCCTGCATCATTCTAATCTTGGATCGCACACTGCACTTCCCCTTTCTCTGTGTCTCTCCTTGCTTCTTACAAGGACACTGACACTTTGACTTTATGGGAGCGCTCTATTATGACTCCACTCTGACTTGGCTCCATCTATAATGAGTGCATTTTGAAATAAAATCATATTCTGAGGGACTTGGGGGCTAGGCCTTCACTATATCTTTCTGGGAGACACAATGCAGCAAACAGAATAATGACTTCACATTATGGGCAATTCAGGCCTTCAGTCTGAAGCAGAGCCTCTTTATAATTGACACCTCCATAGAGAAACCTAGATGTTGAAACAAGAAAACATTTGCCAATCAAACTCTGAAGGTTTTACATATTTATGGAAGAATGGATTTAGATGAAAATCTCCTTTGGAATATCAGTGGTGTCATATTTGCTTTCCCACTTGCCCTGGGGAATCCTCCAATTCTCAGAAAGGCACTCAGTGAGGACTGAGGGTGCTTCTCAGTGGTTGAGTACTTGCCTAGCATGTGGGATGCTGTGGGGGCAATACTCAACACCACAGAAAAAGCTCTCAATTGCTTCTTAATCTGTATATTCTACTGAATTGTAAGCCCTGTGCAGGGCTAGTCGATACAATTTACCATGCCCATGTGTAAAAATTCTGCCCTTCCTTGATTTAGGAAAACAGCTGGGCTACTTTCCCCAGCCTCCTATGACCATCCTTTAAGCATTGGAAATTTCCAAAGGATGTGGGTGATCTCATTTGCTATCATGAATTCCACTATAAGCTAATGATCTCCATGTCTGTCTATGGGTTTGACTCTTTCTTGAACTCTTCAGCCGGTATCTGATTACTGACTGGAAGGTCTACCAGGGTGATGCATGTGGGCTTCTCAAATATAACCTGTCCAAACAATTCTCCCACGCCCAGCTCAGTGAAAGCACCATCTGCCAGACGTGCCTGCATTTTCTACCCTTCACATCTAGCCCACAGCTCTGCCTCTTACCTGGCCTTGTCTCTTGACAATCACTGCCTTTACCCTAGGCAAAGCCCTTGGTTTACTAAGAACTTTTAAAATCATTCCATGTGGTCTGCTTCCCAACCCATACTATTCCCCCAATGGCACTCAGAGGGAAAATGTCACCACAGGAAAATGGCTGTTGTAGTGGCTCTCTATTGCCTCAGGATGACATTCACATTCCCTAATGAGCAGGGAGTCTTCTGCATTTTCAACTTCAGTCTTCCAGTATGCTCTATCCATTACAATATCAAAGTACTTAGATGGTCTCGATGTTCTATATGGGGGGGGGTGATATTTACTTAACCTTTTCTTGCTACCTGGAGTGCTTCCCTCCTACACCTTCTCTCCACCCGCAATGATTCCAAAGGCTCAGTCATGACCTCCTCTCTGAAGGTAATAGGAGAGACATGCACCTCGATGATAGTTCACACCCTGCGGGATGTTCCAACATCTCACTCACTGCCAAGAGCTGCAGAGCAAAGGCAACTTTTGTGGTCATGGACTCTTCTGGATGAATGTTAGTTCTGAGAGATGCTACAGGGCTGCCAAGTTCTGAGGTTGGCACTCCCTGCTGGCAGTCTTCCAGTTTCCCTTGCTCTGGGTGCCAGCACTGACAAGGATTCTGCTGAGGGTCCAGGTCCTGTCTTACAGCCAGACTCTAAAACAGGTGGGTGGACAGGATGGTTCTCATCACTACTGGATCCTGGCAGAATTCTAAGTCCCTACTCTATGGACATGTAGCTCGTTCTCTCTCTCTCTCTCTCTCTCTCTCTCTCTCTCTCTCTCTCTCTCTCTCTCTCTCTCTCTCTCGTGCTCTCTCTTTCTTCTTCTTCTTCTTCTTCTTCTTCTCCTTCTCCTCCTCCTCCTCCTTCTCCTTCTCCTTCTCCTCCACCTCCTCCTCCTCACCCTTCACCTCCATCCTTTTCCTATCTCCTCCCTCTCTTCCCCTCTCTTCCATTTATGCAATTAACCAATATTTTTTGACTGAGAACTATATGTCAGGCACTCTATCAAACGCTAAGGATTCAGCAATGCACAAAACAGGCACAAAAATGACAATAACAATACTACCCATTTCAACCTACAGACATTATATAGAAACAACAGATATTTAATTGATTATGAAGGATAACCAGCAATGAAGGAAGAATATAGGATTCTGTGAAGGAATCAACTCAATTGCTTTTTTTTCTTTTTTGGTTTTTGAGACAGGGTTTCTCTGTGTAGCCTTAGCTGTTCTGGATCTTGCTCTGTGATTAAACTCACAGAGATTTGCCTGCCTCTGCCTCCAGAGTACTGGGATTAAAGTCATGTACAACCACCACCCAGGTCAATTGCATTTCTTAAGGTTTCCTTTCTTCCATGTTTGTATGAGTTTCCAGATATGAAAATTTTAGTTCATTGTGGATGTCAGTTATATTTGAAGAACCCAAGGGAGTCAGCCATTACATTGACTTTTTCCTATTTTGAGTCATTTTTTATTAATCTACTGCTTTTACATTCCAGCCCCAGCTTCCTCCCCCATCCTTCCCTCCCAGTCCCTCCTGTCATCCACCCCACCCCCTCACCCCCAGGACCAGGAGTTGTCTCTGACTCTCTGCTGGCTGTGGAGTCACTTCTTTATCCAGTCCAGGGGACAGATTTGCCTCATGGTCACCATAGCAGCGGTGCTCTAGCTTCTTTGCTGCATTCTAACAGGGAACACGTGACTTCAGTGTATTCTATCAAGGATGATGCTCCTTATCTGCTCTGTAAGGTGTACCTGCCACCCCTCTCTACTCCAAAGTTATTCTTTTGTTCTTTGTTGTAAGAAATATTCTGTGGACTCCTTCATCCTGCTTGGACTCCCATTTCATAACTCCAAATAGGCCGCTCTTCATGGATGCGTCACTTAAATATGGACAAGACTGCCTCCTTCTTCAGGCTCTGCAACCCCACACAGGACCACTTCCCTACCAACCCTCCGCAGATTCTGATCCCCTGGTCCTGTTTGTTGTCTGAGTCTCTGTCATGCTAGGGCTATCCAAGGAGACACTGGCTCCACTCTCTAGGCTCCCTTCCATGGACCTTGCTCCTGACTACTAATGACTTAGGCATGCAGTCATTCAGAAAAGGAAGTAAAAAGATGCACTGCTACTCCTAGAGCCTGAAGGCACCATTGCTCTCACCAGGATGACATAGATGACATCATAATGCTTCACCTTTTCATAGGTCGGTTTAAATGTCATGTCTTGATGGTGAATTTCCCCACCCCTTTCACTAGCACAGACTGGACCAATAGCAAGGGAGATGGCGAGAATCTGATGGCTGTAGGATATGTAATGGAGGCAAATTTGACAGGACAGGAAAGTGAAAGAAGAATCTAGAATGACTTAGCAGTTCGGCTTTAGCAATTAGGTAGTGTCAAAAGCTGAGATGTGGAAAAACAGAGACCTATTGGAGTAGAAAAAGGAAATGGAGACCTCCAAATTTTGACTTCTGTGACATCTTCAAGTACTGGTAGTAAGTAGGCTCTTAGATACACATCTTTGAAATTTAATCTATTTTAAAACGTGTGTCTTACCTACCTTGTAAATCCACATATAAACTCCATCATGTCTATTATTTTCTAATTAATTAATTTTATTTACTTGCTTATTTACCTATGGATTGTGTGTGTACATGTTCATGCATGTGCACTTATATGCATATGTGTATGCAAATATATATGTATGCATGTGGATGTCAGCAGTCCATAATATTTATTCCTTCTATCACTTTCCTTCTTATTTTGAAATAGGATCTATTACTGAACCTGGAACTCAGCAATTCATCTGTGTTGGCTGGTCACTATGTCCCAGGGATCCTCTGTCTCCACCTTTTTTTTTTTTTTTTTTTTTTTGGCATAGTTTTGATGGCTGTCCTGGATCTCACTCTGTAGACCAGGCTGGCCTCAAACTCACAGAGATCCACCTGCCTCTGCCTCCCAAGTGCTGGGATTAAAGGCGTGCGCCACTACCGCCCGGCTTTATTTTTTAATTAGCATACAAAAGAAGAGATTTTGGTATGGTATGTTTACATGTTGATTTCCCCATATAGCTACCCTCTTCCAGTTCCCTGTCCTTCTTGCCACTTGTACCATTTTACCCCACTATTCCCATTCCCCTTTTATGTAATATTTAAGTTTATAATTTAATATTACCCATCCCCACTACCACCCCACTCTACCCCCTGTTTCCTTAAAGCCCTCCACCCATGGTCTCTTTCTATATTCATGACTGAAGTGAACAGACAGCTTACTGGAGAGGAGAAAATACCTGCCAGCTGTACTAATATCTAAAATACATAAAGAACTGAAAAAAAATTAACACTTCCAGATAACAAATATGTCAATGAACATAACAGGTAGTTCTCAAAATAATAAGCACAAATGACCAATAAATATTTTTAAGTCTTCAAATGAAAAAAGACTTACTACATTGAGGTGCCACATCACCCCAGTCAGAATGGCTACAATAAACAAACAAATAAACAAAAGTGACCACGAACAAAAAGCTGGCATGGATATGAGGAAAGGGGCACACTTATTCACACTTGGTAGAGTATACACTGGTATGAAAATCAATGTGGAGGTTCCTCAGAAAGGTAGATCTACCTTGCAGATCTACCATGTGATCCATCTAGTCTACTCCTGGGAATTTATCCAAGGGATGCTATATTCTGTGAGAGAAGTACTCACACATCCATGTCCCTTGGCATGGTTCTCCATTCACAATAAGAAAGGAATTTAGTCAGCACAGATGTCTAGCAACTGATGAATGGATAATAAAAATATGGTACATATACACAATGGGATTTTATTCAGCAGTGAAAAAAATGAAATTAGGAAATTCTCAGGTAAATAGTCAGAACTGGGAAATACATTCAAAGAGTAGCAGATTCAGAAAGACAAATACTGCATGTTCTCTTGCATTTATGAATGCATCCTAGCTTCCATTATGTGTGTATTTATGTGAGAGTGAAAGGAGGGTAGAGTTCCTGTTTCTTACTTTTTCTCTTGTTTTTTTTTTATAGGTTTACCACCAGAGGTTCAAGGGTGGACCTCTGCAGGGAAGCAGGCACAGACAGATAGTGAGGATCGTAGCCCAGCCGGAAAAACTCTCCATTCCCTTGTCTGCTTGCCAAGAATAAATCTGCCCACGTGGAGAAGAAACTGCAAGAGAAGTGCTGCTCTTCACACACACTAGACAGGGGACAGGAGGAGGCCACAGTGAAGTTCAAGTGTCCAAGGGAAATACAGACAAAGGATTTCCAAACTCCACTTCCTCACATTCCAGAAACCCAGAACCAGTACAATGAGGCACACACTGAACCATGTGGACCCTGCTAGAGCCAGAGGGATCTGAAAACTTCATCTTTCAAATTAGCAATTCACTCACAAATATTATATATATATGTATGTATATATACACACATATATAATTTAATTTTTGAGAATTTAATGTATGGGTACTGCATTTACATTATTCATCTCTCCTTACTCCACTCCTTCTCAAATTCATGGCCTCTTATTCTTTAAATGTTATTGTTACACACACACACACACATATATACACACACATATGAATTTATAAATACAATCTGCTGAGTTCATCTAGTGTTGCTCATATGGATACATGTATAGGGCTGACCTCTTGGGATTAGATCTCATATGAGGGGGCCTGCCTCTGGAGTTCTCTCTCAGTAGTCATTAATCTGCAACTCTTTCTTTATATTTCTTATTTTCTATTATCTAATTTACACTATTGGATATGTGTCTCATCATGGTTTTCCTTTTGTTCGTATATTGCTCAATCGCTCAATCAGGTTTAGGGCTGTTGTTTAAGTCTGTACAAATGCTGTACTATAAGGAATTCTCCACTATGCTTTTCACTCACAACTCATATAACTCCCCTCATTCTTACTTCTTTCTCTTAGTCTTAGCCCTTCCTCTTTTGCTTCTTCTTTTTTTTTTTTTTTTTTTTTTTTTTTTTTTTTTTTTTTTTTTTTTTGGTTTTGGTTTTTTGAGACAGGGTTTCTCTGTGTATCTGTGTAGCTTTGCGCCTTTCCTGGAACTCGCTTTGGAGACCAGGCTGGCCTCGAACTCACAGAGATCCACCTGGCTCTGCCTTCCGAGTGCTGGGATTAAAGGCGTGCGCCGCCGCCGCCGCCGCCGCCGCCGCCGCCGCCGCCGCCACCACCACTGCTCGGCTCTTCTTTTGCTTCTTAATTGTCATCTTCCATAGATATAACAGTCTCTGAAAACCTTGAGCTCTACTAGTATACCAACTTTCCTTTCCCAGCTACTTTACTCACCTCATTTTTTTCTTTATAAGGTGAGTTTAATACTTAATCCTTATCCTTATTGAGCATACTTCCCTCCCACTGCTAGTCTTATTAACTAAAATCTGAGTATACACCATACTATCTATGATGACTTGAATGAGAATGACCTCATAGGCTCAAATAGTTCAATACTTGTTTCCCAGTTGATGGGACTGTTTGGAAAGGATTAGGAGTCTTGGCCTTGTTGAAGGAGATGTGTCCCCAGGGCTTCGAGGTTTCAAAAGACCCATGCTGTTCCCACTGTGTGTGTGTGTGTGTGTGTGTGTGTGTGTGTGTGTGTCTCAGCCTCATGATTGTGGATCAAGACATCAGCCCTCAGTTCTTCCTTTGCTCTGACATCATGAACTCTAACACTGTGAAACTACAATCCCAAATTAAACACTTTCTGTTATAAGTAGCCTTGGTCATAGTATCTTGGTATAGCAGTTGAAAAGTAACTAAGACATTATCCTTGGATGTTTATCTTCCAACACTTATCAAAATCAAAGGGGCCACTGTTTTCAGATAGCTGGTAGGACAATTTCATAGAGGTAATATCAAAGAGCTGTGGTTCCTCTTCCAGTTACTATTCCATTCAGGGAATTATCTATAGCTTACACCAGGAACTGTAAGCTCCTGGGCTGAAGAATACTTTTCTAAACTACACAATCAACTCTACGACATCCAAATCTTACTTGAACATTGCAAATCCCACAACTGAAAGAATACAGCTGACAAAAAATAACCCTCAAACTGAAATAACACCAGATGTATAAATCCCAAGGCAGTGACATAAGAACCATGAAAAGCCAAGAAAATACAATGCCTAAAAACTTATTAACCCTAAGTAACGTCATCTAATGAGAGTGAGTTAGATGAAATCCCAGACAGAGAACTCAGAAGTGTGGTTATATGTATGCTCAAAGATACAAATACCTGAATGAAATAAGGAAGGTCATGGGTGACATGACAGGACTATAACAACAAGGTAGCATACTGAAGGAAAATCTTTGAAATAAAGAACATCAGAAGTCAGATAAAAATCTCAATGAAAAATCTTAGCAAGGCTCTGTGTGCTGTGAGACCTCAATTTGAGGGGTGTGGGGATGTGGGGTAGCTTGGGAAAGAGGGCTGGGAAGTGGGAGGAGGGAGGAGGGGGGATCTGTGGATGATATGTGGAGTGAGTAGAAAATTTCTTAATAAAGAAAAATGGAAAAAAAAAGTCTTAGCAATAGAATTTATCAGAGAGAAAACAATATCTAAGCTTGAAGACAAGGTGGAAAAGCAGGCGCAATTCAACAAGAAAAAAGATAAGATAGAAGAAGATACTAGGGGAATTCTAAGATATACAGGATACTCTGAAAAGACCAAATCTACATATTGCAGAAATAAAAGTAGGAGAATTTCATTCTAGACATTCTCGAAGGAATAACATCAAAACTTTCCAGCTTTCAGAAAACAGATGCCAACCCAGAAAAAGGATATTTAGGACACCAAATAGACAAGACCAGAAAAGAATCTCCTTTGTCAGATTGTAATTAAAAGACAAATACACAGACTAAAGAAAATCTTTTTAAAAGCAGCAAGAGGGAAACACCAAAATACATATAAAGGCAGGCCCATCAAAATCATGCCAGATTATTCAACCAAAAACTTTAAAGCCAGAAGGACTTGGAATGAAGTGTTGAAAGATAAGCAACTACTGACCCAGACTACTATACCCAGCAAAGATATCTGTCATAACTGAAGGAAACAACCTTTTCATGATAGAAATAGACTAAAGTAATTTATATTAAGATACAAAAATCAGTGGCTTTTATATACACCAATGACAAACACACCAAGAAATCAATCAGGGAAACAATCAGATTCACAATAGCCAAAAAAGCTCAAAATATCTTGGAATGAATTTCAGCAAGGAAGCTAAAGGCTTGTACAATGGAAAAGTTAAGGCACTGAAGAGAGAAATTTAAGAGGATAATAGCAGATGGAAAGACCTCTCGTGCTGATGGACTGCTAGGATTAACATTGTAAAAAACGGCAAGCCTATCAAAACCAATGTACTAATTCAATACAATCCCCATCAAAATTTCAATGCAATTATTCACATAATTTGAAAAAAATTCTATGGTGAAACACATACACAAACAAACCAAAACCAAACAAAACAGGCTAGCCAAAAATCCTGAACAACAAAAAGTGCACCTCTAGATATCACTCTTCCTGATTTCAAGTTATAATACAGACCTCCAATAAAAATAACAGCATGGTATTCTGTCCTAAAAACAGACACATGCATCAATGGAATAGAATAAAGAACCCTATTACATAGTCATACATCCACAGCCATCTGATTTGTAACAAAGATACCTCCCCCCAAAAAATCGGAGAAAAGACAAGACCTTCAACAAATGGTGTTGGGAAAATAATCTGCACACAGAAGAAGAAACTAGATCCTTATCACTCTTCCTGCACAAAGTCACCTCAAGTGGATCAAGGACCTTAACATCAGACATGAAACCCAAGCTGCTGAACAAAAAACTAGGGAATGTACTGCATGATATTGGCCTAGGTAAAGACTTTCTCAATAGAAATCCAACTGGCCAAGAAATAAGGCCAATAATTGACAAACAGGGCCTCATGAGGTTTAAAAGCCTCCACACAGCACAGAAAACTATCATTTAAGTTAAGAAGTAGCTTGCAGAATGGGAGAAAATCTTTTCTGCTATATGTCCAACTGGGGATTAGCACCTAGACTATACAATGAACTTAAAACAAACACCCAGAAAAGAAACCAATCAAAAACAGGTTCTGCAGCTGACAGAATTCTGAAAAGAAGAAATACACATGTCTAATAAGCATTATAAAAGGATTCAACATCACTAGCCATCAGGAAAATCTAAATTAAAACTACTTAGCGATCCCACCTCATCTCAATCAGAATAGCTATTATCAGGAATACAGACAACAATGCAGGAAGGAGGTCAGAAAGGGGGACCTTTTATCCACTATGCGTGGGACTGTAAATTGGTGTAGCCACTATCACATGACCCAGACATTCCTGGGCATATATCCAAGGAGTCAGCATCTTAATGCCAGAGAAACTTGCATATCCATGTTCATTGCCTCTCTATTCACAATAGCTAGAAAATGGAATCACCACAGATGTCTACCAACTGATGAATCAACAAGGAAAATGCAATATATATGCACAATAAAATTCCTTCAATCGTAAAGAAAAATACAACTGTAAAATTTTCAGAAAAATGGATGGCACTGGAAAATAGTATACTGAGACAACCAGGCCCAGAAAGATAAACATTATATGATCTTTTTCATGTGTGGATCCTAGCTTCAATTTTTTACATTGGTATGTTGAACTTGGATGTGTGTAGAAATCAGCAAGCCAGATAGAGTCTATGAGAGGGGGAGGGGGAGGGACCTTATGGGAGGAAGAGTTAATAGAACACATTTTACGAAAGGGGGTGGATATCGGGGATTAGAGGTTTAAGTGGGGATTGGAGCAGGGAGAAGGGGGAGAGGAGACTCTGAAATAACAAAAATTAAGGATGTATGGAAAATCCCAATGGAAACCCACTACTTTGTAAGCTAACTAAGAAGAATATTTGTTAAAAATGGAGTTTGAACAGAAGTGCCCTGTGGTGGTGGGAGGGTATTGATGCTTCTAGAAGACAAGGGGTAATTTTAAAAAAAAATCAGACATGGGATATATCCCTAAAAGCCTCAAGGCCCCTAAACAATGCAATCTATTACCATTGTTCTTGGTTGCCCACCATAACTAGATGGCAAGACACTACATATGTTGGTTGCAAGCCATGAAGAAATCAATCTGGAACAGAGCAGGAAACTTCCTCCCTTCTGGCTAGCTTTCACAGTGCTAGAAGATGTTCTGCAGGCCACTAGGGGAGAAAAACCTCAGTGATCTTATCAAGCACTGAGCTATGCATGCTACAAACCTGACCTGCCAGTCAATATGTGTCCACTGGTGTAATGGGATCATGACTATTCTGAGGCTAGCCAATTGCTTTCTCACTGGATATGAGGGCTGTTCCAAGGAAGGAATTTATGCCTAGTACTGTGAACCTGATCAAAATCCCATGGCCAGAGGGATCATAGGCCCTATGGGTGAATCTGCTCTTGCTTTACTGAAGGGTTATATTGTCCAACTGTCTTCTAAATATTTCTATTTATACTCATAGATTTGAGCTATTCTCAACTCTGGTCAGAGAGGCCTTTTTTTTTCAATGACAACAACTGATAGAGTGACTCAAATGGCATAAGATGTTAAGAATAAATCACTGTGAGTGCTCAGCCCTCACTGCTTACAGAATATCTAAGAAGAGGGGTTCGAAACACTCTAAGAGCCAGAGGATGCAGAGAAGTGCTGAGAAATGCTGTCTTCTGGACATGGCATGGTCATTGTACCCATGAAGTCCCGGCAGCTTTTGTTACCTGCATAAGACCTGCACAAGATTAAGCCAGTTAAAAAGTTCAGAATGGAGGTGGGAGGAAATACCAAGGCTCCACAATTAGCTGAGAAGCCATTGGCAGTTGATGGCTGCTTGAGGAGAAAGAATCAATATTCTTTGTGGTTGTGACCGCTCATAACGGGTTGGCGATGCTACAGTGGATGGCCCTACATCCGTGTGCGTATGGGCTGCCCTAACTGCCCTAACAGGACTCACTGGCTAATTGTTTTAAGTAGACATAAATATGGTAGGGGTACACTGAGGGAGGACCCAGGAGGAGTGCAAGTGTGGAGAGCTAGAGGTCGATATGATAAAATGAATTGTGAGCATGTAAGAACTTCTCTAACAATAAATACAGTATTTTTTTAAAAAAAAAATTAGTTGTTGTGAACAACAGTTACAATTAGTTCCTTTGCAAATTAATTTTTTAACTCAACAGGTTTCTGAATCTTACTAATATGTTTTACTCTTTGCCTTTGTTAATAGTTGCAGTTGGAGACATTTAAAAATAAATCTAATCACAAAAATAGATGCTTTTCAGGGTGTAGTGGACATTAATCTCAGAAGACCCCAGTTCTAGTGCTTTCTCTGCAGCAAATCAGTGGTGCGTGTCTAGACAAATCATCTAACCACCACTGTTTCCTCATATGGAACCAGAGAAAATAATATCGCCAATATATTTTCAAGGTCAAAATTGTAATGTGCATATACAAATTCAGTTTGTGCATATCTAAACTATACACCACATGTTGAAAACTGAAATGGCTGAAATTTCAAAGGTGTGGCAGTTCTTTTAAAACGCATTAAGAAGACCAGTCGCCAGAGAAAACGCCTGGAAGCAATATGAAGTGGATGGAGAATTCATAATTAGCAATGGATTCAATGTGTTTTTGCTGTGAACATACTCCTGGCAATATTCTGAGAACCCTCAGCTGTAAGCCTCCAGGCGCCGAGTCCTGCCAAACAAGGAAGGTTCTCCTGGGGTGGGATGATGAAATCCAGGATGTGTCTTTTTGACCTCCTTCATCACCCTCCACCCCCACCCCGCAGTCTCCACCCCCAGTGTCCCCTACCAGCAGAGGCAGAACATACCTCACTCTCCAGTAATGCAGGAAAGTGGAGGAACTGCCGAGGGCACACGGGGGCTGCGAGAAACAAACACTCCTTCCTGCCAATTTCCTCTCCCTACACATTTTGCCAAAACCCAAGTTGCGTCTCCACCTGGTTCCCTCTGCCTGACAACTTCCTCTCTACAAGCTTTGCCTTTGCAGAAGGAACTCTTGAACACGGACAGTCTGTCCAGATAACGGTGAAGAAAATGTTGATGGCATCATTCTAGGAAATCTGGCAGTGTGTGGAAGTAATCCCTTTGGAGGACACTGATAATTTAACCTGGTATTTATCGTCTTGGTTTCCCGTTGTGGAAATCATAAAAAGAGCTCCAAGCCTTGAAAGTTCTAGTCAAACATTCTTTTCTCAGAACCACGTGTCACCAGGAGAGCTGGCTTAGCTGGTGAATGGGTACTGAAGGATTCTGGATTCTTGTTCGTTTCTTGGAGTCGGGAATTGAACTAGTGAGTGGATGCCGAGAGTTGGATGGGAGCACAGGTGTTGATACTATAGTGAGAACTGGTTAGTATTCCTTTTGGAGGAGATGAAATACTCTGACATGGACTGTGGTGATGGTTGCACCAATCTGTGAGTGTATTAGAGTCCTGAAATCAGACTGTTTAAATGGGAAAATTGTATGGTGTGAATCATATCTCAATCAAGCCCTTTTAAAAGAGTGAACATTCACCACATGATTAGAGTGCTCAGCTGAGTTGTAGACCCACTAATTGAGGTGACAGAGCATGCACTTGAAGTGACCCAGACTGAATCAGATGACCAGGCCATTAGCTGACCCAGCTGAGACTTCATTTCTCCATTGAGGAGAATAACTGATTTCTTCTAGGCTTGGAAGGAGGTTTGGGTATAGAAAGCAAATGAAAATACGTATAGAGGTTCATCATCATTGCCTTCAGATCCCAAAGCTTGTTCAGCAGGCAGCAGTTTTCACTGTGCTGAGGAGGCGGTGATGTGAGCGATGGAGGGACTAGGAGAAACATCAGCTCAATGAACATTCAGTCAGTGTCCTCTGAGCTGACAATGTTTCAGTCTCCTCATAAAGTCCACATTCTTCCTATGAGTAAGGAACAAGTATCCTTGTTCCCTGAGGGAATGTGATACTCCCACCCCCATCACATTGAACCTGATAGAAAACCAAACACTAGCCATCACTGAGATTGACTGGCATACCCTTACCTTTCATAATGTATTTGTCATCCAATGCCATCAAAATCCACTGTGCAACATTTCTTGCACCAATCTCCACAGGCACCACCTAGGCTAGGCCTCCAGCATGTCTTACATAATGATTGCAACATCTTCCTGGCCTGCCTCTCTTCTTCCCCTCCCAACCTTCTCTACACTGCAGTCCCAGCCATCATGGGAGAGTGCCAATGTCATCCCAGCTGTCTGTCTTGTACAAATGCCTTCCAGTGCTTCCCTAGACCTCGTCATGTCCACCCTGGGTCTTATCCCTGCCCCTGCCCAAGTCTTGCCTCCTGCTGCCGCCTGCCTCCTACATATCCTTGGAATATCATGTCTCTCTTTCTGGCTCCATGCATCCCACCTACTCTGTCATCACATGCTGCCAGGGCTCGTGCACAAACTTCTAACCAGCTTCCCTGGCATCGGCCATTCCCTCTATCAGTTCACTCTGCACGAAGCAGTTCTTGGCACTCCAGTCCTCTTGTTCCATATCTGTTTACTTCCTTGGAGGATTTCCGGAGCTCTTCCTTTCCTTCTGGTAGGGACAAAGTCTGTTTTCTCACTTTCGGACTCGCTTCATTGCCTCCCAGAGGCAGCTTCTAGTTTGCGATCTTACCTGGGAGTCCAGCAATGCCGATTTTGCCTCCTCGGTTTTCTAAAGCGAAAGGTCAGACTTCTTAGCGGGGCTACAGGATCTTCCACAATCCTACCATGCCAACAGTCCCCTTGCTGCAAATATTTGAAATACTACAGTTTCTGTGTTCATTCCTCTGTCCCAACTCTGGACTTCCATGACCCTCCTTCCTCTCTGGAATTTACTGCCTCTGGCTGGCATAGCCAGGTCGCACATCCTTCAAGGTCTAATTTGAGTGGGACTGCTTTCAAGAGTTCTCCCCCAGAACCCGAGGAGCAGAGCTTTCTGGGTTTTAGCAAGCTCATTAGACATTGTCCCTTGTCTTGTGCTTTCTTATTTCATTTATCATCAGGGCCAGGATGCATCCGTCTGCCTCAACTGTGAGATACTTGAAGTTTAACCACAAATTCCTGACTGAAGCTTCAACCAAAAGGCAGAGAACAAAACGTATTAGCTAGAGAAGAGGGCAGTTGTGACAATGGGAAGGGAGCTAAGCTTAGACGTATATTCTACCAGGATGACTGAAATGGATTAGAACCCTCCCCACTTAGATGGTCTGTGTGTGAATTTAGTTTTGGGGGAGTTCAATCCAAAGCTCAGGATTGAACAATGAAATCAAGTTCCTTGGCAAAGGACTACATCTAATTACAAGTCTGTTAGAAAGGTGTTCTGGGCATGTGCTTCTGCGTGGGCATGTGCATGGTGTGTCTGCAAACATGCACATGCATGCTTGTTTCTATGGCTCTGTGTGACGGCATGTATGTGAATGGAGAAGTGGGTGGCTGCGGCTCTGCATGAACAGACATGTGTGTGCCTGGCTCTGGTTAGGAATGCATTCAACGTGGCTGTGTGTGCCTGTGTAGTTGGGGGAGGGAGGGTCTTTACTAGAGAGGAAGCTGGGTCAGTGCTGGCATCCACACATGCCCAGGCATGGCTGGGAAACAGGTTAGGCAGGCCTGGCAGAAGTGTATTTGTATTGAAATTTTCAGGAGCTCCGGGGAGATCGTTTGTCCTAGGGAAGAAAGAGGCACAATACACACTTGGCCCATGAAGAAAGCTTTTGTCATTACATGAAGGGAGAGGCCTTGCTCAACAGGGGCTAGAGGCTTTTCACATGAGTTTTTCTCTTGGTATAGTCTCATGGGTTCAGTGTCTTGGCCTTATCAGCCCCAAAGAAATTATAGTTAAAGGAAAAAAGTTGTTTTGCATAAACATGTTATCATTATGGTACACACATGCTTGTCTTGAACCTCCATTACTCCATTCATAATTTTCAGTCAATGACTACTCAGCCCCGCTTTGTTGCAGATTTTATGCTAGGGGCTGGGGAGACCGCAGTGACAGAGTGACAGAGTTCTCATTGTGGTGTGGACTTTAAAAGGGTCAGACCCTTTCTGAACTTCATACCAAACAGGGTCACTGCTAATCTAAATGGTAACTATGATACCTTCTCTAGGTATCCCCAAAGCTGAGTCCAGGCAATGCCCTTTAAGGTAGGTTAGCTAGAGTCGAGTAGCCATCACCTCCACAGCATGGCAGGGAAACACTGGCTGGATTTCAGTTTCTTTATCTTCTCAGCTAACCATCTCTTGGGCCTTGTACAGTCTTCATAATTGTCTGTGTTGACTTTGGTGGCAAGGTGTATTTTCTCTGAGCACAGGTTAGTTAGTGATAACCAACCCTCTTTTGTGGACTCTAGAAAGAGCTATTACCAGGAACATAGATGTAAACTGTGGTCTCCAGTGTGAATTGCAGAAGCCAGTAGAAGCAGCTGATGCTCAGTAGATGTAGCACAGTATTTTTCAATCAACATTACACAATACAAGTGTCAACTAAGCCCGGAAAATATAGCTATGCTTAGATCACACAACAGCCCTCAGAGGATATAAGCTGGACCCAAAGAATAGGAAAAAGAGAAAACACAAAAGCAATGTGGAAACAAATTGTCAGTATTTATTCATAAGCACATATGAGATCCTCCCTAAAACCATCCAGAGAAATGTTTATGGTTGGAGTCTCCTTTCAGTGAGCTGGGAGAAGAGACAAGGGCCAACAAAGCCTGGCATATGTATAAAAGAATGAAATATATGAACAGAGTTCTTCACATTTCATAGGAAACGGGAAGTTCAGCATGTGCAGACAGAACTTTCTAGATGCTTTGAGAGCAGGAGTGGTTTTGTTTATTTGTTTGTTTGTTTTGTTTTTTTGTTTGTTTGTTTTCCCTCCTGAGTAAAAGAAAATCCATTTCTTTGCTAGGCTTTCTGGGATATTAGTTGACCCATCGAATTCAGGCCCACAGGATATGAAGTGCTATTGAACTCTAACAGAAGGATATCTTTAAATCTACAATCCTGGGACTTGCCTTCGATGTATGTGCTCTCACCCTGTACTAATAACACCCACTGTAGTGGTTTGAATGAGAATTGCCTCTCCAACCCCCATCTCTAGCATGTGACCACTTGGTCCCCAGTTGGTGGCATTTCATGGGGAGGTAATGCAGCTTGCTGGAGTAAGTAGAATGGACTTGGAGGGTAAAGGCTTCATGGCATTTCCAGTGTGCTCTCCCTGCTTCCTAGTTATACTAGAAGATGTGAGTTCTCAGGTTCCTGCCATTGCTACCCTGGCTGCTGCTTGTTGCTATGCCTTCTGCCCCCAGAGACTCATCCTCTACAGGTTGCCTGGGTCAGGCTGTTTTATCACAGTATCAAAAGAGTAACTAATACGCTCACTGATAAGGAATTGTTCTACACAGTCACCATTACCACTAACATTGCTTTCTTGTTGACATCTTTTGTTCTGGTTATAAAAGCAATGTATAGGGGCTGGGGAGATGGTTCAGTGGTTAGGAGCATGTCATGCTCTTGCAGAGGACTTCAGTTCAATTGCAAGCACCCATGTCAGACAGCTCACAGTCACTTGTAACTCGAGCTCCAGAGGATACAACACACTCTTCTGGAATCCACAGGCACCTGCACTCACATGCACATATATACAGACACTCAAATACACATACTTAAAAAGGATTTTTAGTGTGTTCTAAAAAACCCAATGTGCTCACTAGCCTGAAGTATATATAAAAAAGGAAGCATACTCACAAAAAAGAAATAAAAATTGGTCACAATCCCACCATCTACATATATTCATTAATATTCCAAAATACTTTCTTGCACACACACACATACACACACACACACACACACACACACACACACACGAATACATTAGGACTATGCTACTCTATACAATATTGTTGGGTAATTTTCACTTAACATTATATCAAGCACATTTTTCCTGCAAATCAGAACTGCACTGAAACTCCATCTGACCAGTATCAGACTGTTATCATCAAAAGGCAAACAACTAAAGCTGGCAAGGATGTGGGGAGACAGGGAAATCACACGCTGCTGGTGGGAAAGTAGACCGGTAGGACTACTATGGAAATTAGTATGGAAGTTTTTCAAAGGGCTAAAATTGATCCAGCTCTACCACTTCTGGGAAAATACCTAAAGGAATGCAGTCAGCATACACAGAAATACTTGCACACCCATTTAGTCTTACACTATTCCACTATTCACAATATATGGAGCTAGCCTAGATGCCCATCAACATATGTACTAGTAAACAAGGTGGGACACATATGCACAATAGAGTTTTATTCTTCAAAAAAGAATAAAATTATGTCATTTGTGGGAAAATTAATTGAATTGGAGATCATCATATTAACCAAAATAAGTCAGATATAGAATTTTCATTTTTCTCTTGTATGTGGAACCTAGAGCACACACACACACACACACACACACACACACATATATATGAATATATGTATGTATGCCCTACACATATATATATACATATATGACATCAAAATAAAAGGGATGATGTTTGGGATGCAGAGTGGGACAAGTGGAGTAGGGAAGGAAACAGAAGAGAGTAATAGGGAGCGAATTTGGTCAAAATATACTTGAACAAAAAAGTCATGAAAATTATTGCTTTATACAACAAACACTAATCAAATATTTTTCAAAAGCATAGTAAGGAAAAAAGAACATTTCTTACTATACATTCTATAATATATAAATTAATACATGGCTGCAATAAGATTTTATTTTATGGATATATCACAATATCCTTTTGCTATTGTAAAGCTGTCTTAGTTAGATTTTATATTACAGTGATAAAACACTACAACCAAAAGGAACTTGGGTAGGAAAGGGTTTATTTAGCTTACATTTGTAGCATCATGAGCAGGAATTCAAGACAGAAAAACCTCGAGGCAGGAACTGAAGCAAAAGCCATGGAGGAATGCTAACTGCCTTTCTTTCCATGGTTTGCTCAACCTGCTTCCCTATACAACTCAGGATTGGCCCCACCCACAGTAGGCTGGGCCTTCCCACATTAATCTGTAATCAAGAAAATGCTCCAAAGGCTTGCCTATAGGCTAATCATATAGAGGCATTTCCTTAATTGAGAGTCCTTATTAAATGATTCTAGCTTATGTCAAGCTGAAAAAAAAATACCCAGCACAGAAGTGTCTCAATAAACATCATTAAACATACATGTTTGTATCTTTGCTTTACTACTACATAGATTTCAAGTGCAATTATACAATCAAGTGCATGAAAATGTAAACAGTTGTTCAGACCCATATTACTAAACAGTCATTTATTGTTGAACTAATTTCTACTCACTGTATGACCCTACCAGGAATACATGAATACTATTTTCAGTACATACCTACTAATAGTGAGACTGTCTTTCAACTATGTTTATTAGTTATCAACAGGATGGCTTTGCTGTGGATATCACTCTATGTAAATAAAACACTGATGGCCAATGACCAGGCAGGAGGTAGGTGGGACAAGGAGAGAGGAGAATTCTGGGAAGCGGAAGGCTGGGAGAGAGAGACTGCAGCCACCACCAGGAGAAGAGCATGTAGAGACGCCGGTAAGCCACCAGCCACGTGGCAAGCTATAGATTTATAAAAATGGGTTAATTTAAGATAAAAGAACAGTTAGCAAGAAGCCTGCCACGGCCATACAGTTTATAAGTGATATAAGCGTCTGAGTGATTATTTTATAAGTGGATTGTGGGACTGCGGGGCTTGGGGAACCTGGGGAGAAGCCCTCCAAGCTACAAATGGTGCCCAACGACTCGAGTTTCCACCTTAAACCTGAGAATATTTAATAACCAATTCTAAACAGAGCCAAAACCAGGTTCCTGCTTCTTGTCTCATATGAGCAGCTAGACGCCGCAAAACGCAGGTTTGAACACTGGCGGGTTCCTGGCGAGTGCATTTGACCGGCAGTATGGCGGGAATGAGGAGTCTGCCAGAGGCACATTATGCTGCGTAGTAGATTTAGTCTTTACTAGTATTTTTTTAAAAAAAAGGTTTCTGGGCTACATGCTGCTTTGATAAAAGCTTAGACCCACTATTTCTGAGACTTGATGACTCCCAGAGCTGGCGGAAAACGTACCACTGCCATGTTGGAAGCTAAAGTGGGCGGAGCCAGCAGCCACAGCGCCGTTTCAGGCTTACAATGGTACAGTTTAAAGCAATAGGCTCAAGGCTCAAGGTAATATAAAACATAAGCCACATAAAGATGGCTACCACACAGAGAAGCTGGATTATGTTCTCTTTGATATTCATAACTAAAGAAAAACATTTGATTACAAAACCTGTTGAGTTATGCCAAAATGTATATTTTAAAGGTACCTTGACTTCAAAATTTGGATATAAGGATATGTTACTTTGCAAAAGAGGTTCTGCTTTTGTTTCCACAGAAAGCCAGAGGCTATGGATTTGTTCCAGATTAAGATACATCAGGTTTCACCAGCCAAGACCCCCTGAAAGGTCTCCGATGACACCATGGCCCAGATGATCCAACATCCAGAGCGGTTTCAAGGCAACTGGTTCAAACAATACAGCCTCACGGACTACCCCATAGGTCTAAAATTTTCTTTGCATCCCCATAAGATACAGCGCCCCCCTCCAGCAGGAAGTAGTAAGACATGCTACGCCCAAATTCCCAAATATACCAAGCTGGCTTTAGAGGTGGAATTGGCTCACTCCCCTCTAAACCCAGACATATTGCTTTAAAAAAAAAAAAATGGTTAAGAGATTCTTGTGTCCCAAATCAGAAGAGCCCTCTGGTGTGGGACAGAGAGAAACCAATATTTTTATTTAAAACAGGTTGATTATAAATGTGATCTCTTTCTGAAAAAGAAAAGGGGATATGATATATAGGAGGATATGGAGATGATAAGATAAAAGGGTAGATTAATGAACCTACTTTTAAAGAACAACTTGTTTAAAATGTTTTACATTGGTATAGATTTTAGTTTATGTTTAAAATGTTTTACATTGGTATGGATTTTGGTTTGTTGATACAAACTTGAGGTTAATTTTGTTATACTGTATATATATATTTCTATTCTTGTTTGAGATATTATGTTTATGTAACTCATTTAAAATTGTAATGGATAATTAAAAATAGATTAATAATCAGTCATCTATGATAATCATATTTGTAGCCATGTTAGTTAAGTCTTCTAGGTATACATAGATATATTTCAGATAGATAGGTAATCTTCAAACACTTCATAGACCTAGAGAATATGGCATTTAAATAACTTAAAATTCTGTTGACGTGAGACACAATTGCTCCTGGCTGCACCAATTGATCCCGAGAGAATGTTGGGCTTCTAAGACATTTCCATTTGGAAGTTTGTCTTTTTGGCACAAAATGGCCTACTGGGCAAAGAACTGCCCTTGCCTTGACGGCTGACAGTACAAATGCAATGCTGTCCTTTCTGGACAAGCGGGACACAAGGAAAGCGACCACTGTACTCTGCCAAGACAGGGTAAGATGGTCTCTCAGAATTCCTGCTTCTGAAAATGGTCTGTCAGATACTCTAGGCCTGTAGCCAATTTGAATGCACCAACAATGCTGAGAAACATCAGGTGACTGTCCAGGCTGCCAGCTGTCTTGGTCTACTCTTGCAAGATTCCCGAAGTTGCTTGCATCCGTCTACCATTTCTCAGGTACCATTATGTTCCTTCTCAGGTCTTTGATGTGGTTGAAGGCTAGATAGTCGTAATTTCCTCAGTTATGATAAAAGATAAGTTAGCTATAAAACCTTAAACTCACAAATATAAGATAGATAGGACATCTTCTTTAATATTGTAACTATAATTCTTGCTCGGTAATTGTTTTGTTATATGTAATTTTACCATGTTAAAGTTAAAACCTTCCTTTTTAAAAAAAGAAGAAAGGGGAAGTGCTGTGGATATCACTCTATGTAAATAAAACACTGATGGCCAATGACCAGGCAGGAGGTAGGTGGACAAGGAGAGAGGAGAATTCTGGGAAGCGGAAGGCTGGGAGAGAGAGACTGCAGCCACCACCAGGAGAAGAGCATGTAGAGACGCCGGTAAGCCACCAGCCACGTGGCAAGCTATAGATTTATAAAAATGGGTTAATTTAAGATAAAAGAACAGTTAGCAAGAAGCCTGCCACGGCCATACAGTTTATAAGTGATATAAGCGTCTGAGTGATTATTTTATAAGTGGATTGTGGGACTGCGGGGCTTGGGGAACCTGGGGAGAAGCCCTCCAAGCTACAGGCTTCATTTCAGATAGTATGCCTGTCTACGTATTTTAACAGTTTCTACACAAGAAAACAATTTAAGTTACTACATAAAGCATATATAACCATATATAAGTTCACACATAAGAATATACATCATATGGTTATGTATATATATATATGTATATATATATATATAGAGAGAGAGAGAGAGAGAGAGAATCTTCATCTTAAAATTTTAAAACATTTATTTATTTACTTATTTTGTGCATGACTGTGTTAGTGTGTGCAGTCCATGATGTGTGTGTGTGGAATTCAGAGACAAACTTGGAGCCACGGCTCTAAGGTTCCAGTGATCAAATTTAGGTCATCAAACTTGGTGGCAAGGGCCTTTATCTGATGGCCGTCTTGCTGGCTTTTCCTTTTTCTTTTTAATTAATTGAAATTTTGTCCATTTATTTATTTATGCATTTGTGTGTGAGAGTGTTGTGTGTGTGTGGGTTCCACGGTGCATGCCTCGAGGTCACAGGTCAGACCTTGGGAGCCGGTTCTCTCTCCCATGTGACTTCTGGGTCCTGATATCAGGGAGTTAGGCTCAGCAACAAATGTCTTTATGCACTGAACCATTCCACTGGCCCTAAAGTTAAATTTTTAGAATCATTTTTATTGGTTTTAAATTACAAGTGCATGCGCATGTCTGTGAGAGGGTATGTACATATGAGTGCAAGTGTCCTCGGAATTCAGAAGAGGGGTTCAGATCCTAGACCTGGAGTTAAAGTGATTCTAGGTGTTGGGAAGCACACTTGGCTCCTCTGTAGGAGGAGTACCCATTCGTAACTGCTGAGCCATCTCTCCAGAGCTTCTGAAATTCATTTTAAGTTAGTAGGACAAACTAGTTGTCTCACCATGACATTTTTATAGATGTTCTACTTGTTTCTTAGCACCGTCTCCCTCCTTACTGGTCCCCTACCTACCCAAAGTCATCCTGCCTTCTGTTTCCTGTCACATGTGATGACCACTCTCAATGCACATGACCCCTGCGAGTCCTCCTCTTTAAATGAAAGAAAGCTGCTTCGGCCCCAGTGTGTGTGTGTGTGTGTGTGTGTGTGTGTGTGTGTGTGTGTGTGTGTAATAATGTGGAAAAGCACTTCCCTATTAAGAGGAAGAAGACTCTTGGTTCCATTCCCAGCACTGAGGAAAAAAACTGAAAAAAAAAGAAAGATAGAAAGGTACTCTTATTTATGCTGTATTTATACAATATATATCACCAGGTCTCCTAATGAGACCCATTTAGAAGCAATACCAGACAGAATGAATATACTTGTGTGAGATAGTACAGATGCATACTATACGGCTGCCCTCAGTAGGGTGAGTGATCTCTGCTTAGATTCCATTACACCTCTCGTTATTCTTTTATAGTGGCAAATAAAGAAACATATCAGAAATGGAATTATTTGTAAAAGGTACTTCTGCCTTGACATACACACCCAACAGAAAAGATAGGAGAGTATTCATTCGCTCAGGAACAGATTAAGGCACACAGAGATTGGCTTGGGTTGCAGGAAAGTGAGGCGGACTGTAATTCACCCACTTCAAATGTATGGGTTCCAGGGATGAGGAAGCCTTTACTAGCGTCCCTTGACTTGGGCTACAACTGCAGTTCAAGGCGACAGAAGAAAACATGTCTGTTTTGCCCTAGTCCATTCTCCATCTCTAGGAACAGAGCTGGAAGCAAAGAGACTAGAAATTGACCTTGGCCGACTTTCTTTTGGGTAGGCATCGGCATACTTGCTGTAGTTGTTGTTTGAGAAGAGTGTCTGTGTTGTCCTGGGTTCAAGCTCCTGCTGTCTCAGCCCCCCACTTGTCTGGAACAGCTAAGGTGCACCGCCACACGCAGTCAGATTTGTACCGATGTGAACTGGGAGGTTGACAGTTACCTCGCTGGACTGACCCGAGTCTCTGGCTCTGCTCTAAGAGTGCCATTCCATGACAGGATGGAAGACAGGAGCTTGTGCCTGGAGAGGATCTTAAACCTCCACATCTGTCAAGGGTTCAACCCGCCCCAGGTTAAAATTCCAGCACACACCCTTGCTCCCACCTGGCCCAGCAGCTTCCTCATTCCGTCCAAAAGTCCTACGAGTACTATCACTCTTTGCTACCTGACTCCAGTTCTGTGCTTAGTCCGAGAAGTTTCTAGTACATGCAGAGGCAGCCAGGCAAGCAAATTCAATGTCCGAGTAAGAGACCGGCAAAGAAGGGGAAGAGACTAGCAGGACAGAGGACACGTTTTCAAGAATCTACGAAGCCCTTTGCTATAGGAGGGCAAGGGGCATCAAGGGTAAACGGGTGGAAAACAAGAATGTGGACAAATCAGCGGGGGTCAGATCCTGCAAGGAAGTCTGAACCAAAGTTGATCCTGATAAGCAAGCAGTCTCCAGGGAGCTTTGGACCCCGGAAAATCAGGCTGGGGTTGTGTTTACATTTGTAAGAGATTAGCCTGGTTGCCTCACAGAAAGGATTACTACATATCAAGAGCGAAAGGCAGGGGTGCTGGCAGGTGAGGGACTGCAACTGTGAGAGGTGCCTCACATCTTGAATTCCAGCATTGGTCTAGCTGAGACAGAAGGATGTAGGGTTCGTGGCCAAGCTGGACTCCATGGCAAGACACTGCACCCACCCTTTTTCAATGAAAAGCAGAAACCTAGCAGAGGAACCTACATAGAAACAGAAACAATTTAGGGCCAATGCCCAGACTGAAAGCCACAGCTTTCCACTTCTACCCTGGGATGGCAAGTATCAGCAGCTTGACTGGATTTAGAATCACCGTGGAAACACACCTGGGAGGGGGTGTCTACAGGGGCATTTCCAAAGAGCTTTACCTGAGCAGGAAGAGCCACCATGAAGGCAGGCAGCACTATCCTATGGGCTGGGGTCCAGAAGCGAATGGAAAGGAGAAACTGCGTGGAGCCCTTGCCCTGCTGTAGCCCAGCTTTCTCCCTGTGGACACAGTGTGACCATCTGTCCCCCATGCCTGATGCCATGCCTCCCCATCAGGAGAAAACTGTCGGCAAAAACAAGTTCTTCCTCTTTTAAGCTGTTTTTGCCCAGAATTTTGTCACAACAAGCAAAGGAACTAACACATCTTTTTATACCATCACCAATAAGTACACCAAGTCCGGTGAGGTCTTCATCCTAAATTCCTTTAAGCACTCAGCACTTATCGAATCCTTCTGTGCATCCAGTGGCCAAGCTAGGTTTTTTTAAAAAAAAGGATTCCTTTCTCATCGCAGAGAAGCTGACTGCCTTGTGGAGCTGAGTAATGTGTAAACAGGTAAATGTGAACTATTGCAGTAAGTACTCCCTGTGTACTAGCCAAAGAACCCTCTTTAGGCAAATGAGAATGGAATCGCTTGTGTGAGGACATGGGAAGTAGCTAACATGATGTGTGGGATCCCTGCCACCCAGGTTTGGTTCTGGAAGAAGACGTGGATGATGAGCTGGGGGGGGTGGGGGATGGGCCATGCTGAAATGTGAAAGCCCTTGCTTAGTAAGATGGGTTCCAGAGTTATGAAAGCTATTTAAGCTGGAGAAGGGGGGACTTGAGTCCATGTCTCAGGCCACCTGAATGCATCACTACCATCTTCTCTAACGGTGTCCAGTCAAGGTATTTGCTCTTTATCATTTACAGGATTGTAGCAGCCTCTTTTCCAGACCTGAGTGTCCCTGCAAAGAGCCTCACATTCCCCTCTAAAGCCTTGTAGCTTCCTCTTCCACCCTTCGGTCTCACTTTTCAAGCCACAGTACTTTAGCTGTTATCCACTCCGGTAGATGCCCCAAGCCTACCAGGGACTCTCAGGACATCACACTGCTCACACTGTTCTTTCAAAGCCCACCAGAAATGCCCATTTTTTTTTTGTAAGTTGCTCTCAGCCTTGAAGAAACAACTCACAATGCAAATTCCTCTGACCTTCCCTTGACCCAAAAAAAAAAGATCAAATCCTTTCTCTGGACTCCCTGGCATCTGGTACATGCCGATATCATTAGAGCACACATCACATTGCCTCGTGGTGGTTGTGCGGAAGCCTGTCTCCCAGGTTAGAATGCAAGCTCTCTGAGGACATGAGGCCATATCATATATCATTTATACTCACCTTATAGCACCATGTTTGGTACAGCCTTAGAACCTCAATGAATGGTAAATGAAGGCACTGATCTTTAAGGTCCATTTTTTTTTTTTTCTAAAATAGTTCCCATCTACACCAAGCAACTTTACTGTAACAAGCAAACCACTTTTCTGGGCCAGGTTTCCATTCCTAGGTCAAGGTAACTGCTCTATTTCCTCAGCTGGAGATTTTAAAGATCTATGGCTCAGGAACAGCTGGGGCACAGCCGCCAGAGTGATTCAAACATGTATTTAGACTCAACTGGTCAACAATTAGCATATAAAGCCTGGCATGCATCTTAAATGCCCTCCCCTTCACTTCTGTACATTTTGGGACTAAGCAAAGTACTAAAAACATGCTTAGAGTGATCTTAGGGAATGCTATTTCTATACTTAAAGTGGGGATTTTTTTTTTCTAAAGATAGCTAGTATGTCCAAAAGAGAAACCACAGGGAACTATACTCTCCTCCCATAAAGGGCTCGAACTGTTAGGGATATTTCTATTTCTCAACTGTGGAATGCACATCTGTTCAGTTTTTAAAAAATCAAGTGCCCACGTTATTTTACTTACAATCATCATACACATGGATTACTTTGGTTTCTAGGTTTTCCATTAGTATTTCTTACTATTCCTTCATGCAAACAGTAAATTTGCAGTTTCCAGCTCAAATATTTTTACAATTTATTTTTGAGATAATAATATTATTACATCTGTCGGCTTTTAAGTTCTAAGGAAAGGTTAGGATGGGCTTGGCCTTGTACCTCCCCACCTCCAACTTTTAAACATTCTAGCAGCCTGCAGGAGCTTTGAACTAGAGGCTTTAAACACCAGCACATTCCATGGTGTTCACTGCAGAGTACGGAGTGCCTAGAACCTCAGTATCCAGTTCCTGGAGGGCTTTCTGGGGCATCTGGGAGACTGCATATATGACACACTACACAGAGCGCTCTATTGGAGTACATACTTTTATTCCCAGGATAGTCTGAGGCTGCTTGAAGGACAAGCAGCAAACTCTTTCAAAAACTACTGTTGTGAAAGGAGTTGAGAACTGAGTTTGAGGGTTTCATCACTTATGACACTGATTCATACAGAAAAGGGCGACAGGGCGGGAGGTGAGTCGTTCAGTTAAATGAGGTGCAAGCTAGTTGACAAGTGCAGTGAGAAAATGGGGGTAGGGACACGGGAAAGGCAGCAGAGTCGTGCATAGCAGTCTAGGTGGGAGGTCATTTGATGTTCAGAGGGGAAGAGGAAATTGTTGCCACATTAAAAGGGAGACATTGGACAGTTTGGGGAATCTTTATGTGAACACTTTTTTTTCTCAGACATAAGAATTGAGTGTGGTTAGATGTCGAGAGGAAAGGAACCCCAAGGATGGGCAGCAAATGCTTTCCTGATTATACTTTTTGAAAGAAAACTTTGAGAGTTGCATACAATATATTTTGACCATATTTCCTATCTATTCCTCACTCACATCTCTGTCTCCCTCCAGATCCACACCCACCTCCCTGCCATCAAATGTGCTGTCCTTTTGAAATAAAAAAAACACAGCCCATCGACTCCAATTCGTGCTGCCTATATACTCCTGAGTGTGGGGTCAACCACCGGGGAGCGGCTGACCTACCAAGAGCCACACCCTTAAAGAAAATGGACTCTCCCTTCCCTAGCAGCCACGGACTCTCAATAGCTCCTTAGGCAGGGTGGCTTCTAACCTCCCCCTTCCACTCCATACTAGAATGTTGACTGGCTCGAATTTGTGCAGACAGCCGCAGCTGCAGTGACTTACTCACAGCAGCACTTCTGTCATGGACATTTTTCCACCCCCTCTCCTGGGATGGGCCCTGAGCCCCGGGGAGAAGTTGTGGTATAAATGTCCCAGTTGTGACTGAGCACTCCATGGACTCTCATTCGCTGCACTTTGACCACGCGATTCTATGTGAACCACTGTCCACCGCACAAAGCAATGTCTGATGAGGTCTGAGAGAGTCAAATTTTGAGGGAAGTTTTTTTTTACCATGTCCATTTATTTAGCAGACTAATATATAGTATGTAATGTATAATAATATAATAGTAGGGTCCCCATGGAGCCTGTGAGCTCTCTAACCACGGGTTCATAGCCAGATTTACAGTGCCAGACATTCATCTTATTCTGTGGAGCAGGCCTTACATCCATTCATTATAATTCTGTCCCTTGAATCATAGAGGATTTGGTCATGGACTTGAGGCTTTTCAATCCAGTCACATGGTTCCTATACTTGACATCTACTCATGCTACACTGTTACTTTGGAAGTGATTTTAGAAACCACTATTAGAAACAGAATGAAAAAGCAAATCAAAACCAAAAAAAAAAAAATCCAGCACTACCAAAGATGAGGAAGAAAACTGTTTCCCCACATGAACTATGAACCAAAGGCTGAGGGGCCCCCAGCTGGATCAGGCCCTCTGAATAGGTGTGACAGCTGATTGGCTTGATCAGTTCGGGAGGCAACTAGGCAGTGTGACCAAGTCCTGTGCTAATTGCATGAGTTGGCTGTTTGAAACCTGGAGCTTATGCAGGGACGCTTGGCTCAGGTTGGGAGGAAGGGACCGGACCTGCCTGGACTGAAACTACCAGGTTGATCGTGGTCCTGGGGGAGGCTTTGCCCTGGAGGAGGTGGGAATGGGGGTTGTCTGGGGGTAAGGGGAGGGGAGTGGGAGGGGGGAGAATAGGGGAACCCGTGGCTGATATGTAGAACTGAATGGTATTGTAAAATAAAATAAATAAAATTTAAAAAAAGAAAACTGTTTCCCTTGGTACCCAATTGGTGTGTATGAAACTCCAGCAGGAAACAGGGAGGGGTTGTCCTCAAGGGTAAACACCTAGGTGCATACTTACTTTGTAAGGCATTTATTGGATATTTGTAACAAACTAGGGTAAACACTAAGACTAAACAGGTGACTTGGCCAAAATTCTTGGGCTCACACTCCAAGGAAGCAGTTCAAATTAAAATTCAAAGGTGGAAACCCTGGCATTTCTGAAGAGGGTAACCTGGGCGATGAAAGTATCTGAAAATCACAGAAGGCGAGTTTTTTACTGAAGAAGGACGTGACTGGGCCCAGCTGCACTTCTGAGTCTCCATGCATACTTGGTTAAGTACTGGGGTGGGGGGATGGAGCTGAGCTCTGCGATGGATTCTGGATACAGCTGCTAAATCAAACTTCAGTTCTTTTTGGCACTAACGGGGCTGGATTCTGTCTGGCGGTCAAAGGCTGCCAAATCCCTGATTTAAGACATTGCCTTTCCAATGAAAAATAAGTACAATGAAAATAGCTTATGTCTTACACAAACTCTTAGCAGTATCACATACACATTAAACAGGACCCACAGTACTTTATTGCACGTGGACTGTCACACTGAGTCAAAACCACCATTTCTTCCTCTCTTTAAAAAAAAAAATCTTGGAGCCGGGCAGTGGTGGTGTTCGCCTTTAATCCCAGCACTCAGGAGGCAGAACCAGGCGGATCTCTGTGAGTTCAAGGCCAGCCTGGTCTACAGAGCGAGTTCCAGGACAGGCTCCAAAAAGCTACACAGAAAAACAAAACAACAACAACAAAAAACTTGGTTCTTCAAGGTTTCTATAAAAAACAAAACAAAGTAAACCCCCAAGCTTTAATGTCTGTGAAGAATGCTCGCTTGAATGTACACAGACTGTGCGTGTATCTGGTGCCAACAGGCAACAGAAGAGGGTGGGGAGTCCCTGCGACTGGAGTTCCACCTGATGTGGGTGCTGGCAAGGAAATGCTTTTCTGGTGTAAGTACCCTTCAACTGGGCAGCAGCCATCTCTCTAGGCCCTACCAGATTTTCATTTTAATAGTACAAGCTTGATTCTACCCAATGATGAATTCATGTCCAAAAGAATCAGGGTTTTGTTTTGTTTTGGTCATTTGATTTTTCCTTTATGCACTTAAGTCATGACTTTTCTGCACCTTAGTTTCATCAACTAGAAAGGAAAAACTGCCTCTACTTCAATCCTAAGTAAGTCTTACAGCTTTGGATCTCAACCCTAATGTTATATCCTGAAGGAGTGTAAAGATTAGATGAACCGTCTTCCTAGATAAGAATGACCTCTTAGGACCACATGGAGGAGGTAAAGGTGATCTGGGGTATAGTTCCCTTCTCATACCTGATGCTCATTCTGGCTCATCTACTTACTTTTCCTTAGCCCTTTCTTGTACGGCCCCATCCTTTCTTTTGCTCACTGGGTAAAAATGTGGGCCTTACCGGATGAAGGGATTCTATTCCTTTGGCCAAAGAAAGTTGGACAAACCCTGGAAGACTGGGGGGGGGGATATACCTAATACAGCAGATATGGGATGCTGGAGCCCAAAAGAAGACTGGTGATTGACAGTAATAAACAAATAATAATAAACAATAACATTTTTCTGTATGTTGTGACACAGGAATACACATCAGCTAATTCCTTCCAAATTCTCAAATGTAGTCCACATGCACCTGCACAGGCCTGTCCAATTTAAAAAGTAAGGTTAAAACACCTACACAGTTCAAGTTAAAAGCACTGGGCTCAACAGTGAATTAACCGGCAAAACCTTCAAATGGACAAGACAATGTAGCGATCCAGCTGAGTCTGCCCAGTGTGTACAAGGCCCTAGGTTCAATTCCAAGCATTGTCAAAACAAAACAAACGGCACCCCAAAAGCAAAATGCTAACTTAATGTGTTTGAATTTTCCTAATTTGATATATCAAAACTTAATTACACACATAATGTTGTCTGAAATTATTAATCTATGGATAGTTTCCAGCCAACAAATTTGTATTTGGGATACTTTCTGCATAAAGATTAAGTTATATGCATTTTTTACTTATTATTTATTATTTGAGTTATTCCAATTGATTAAGCATTATAATTTAGGACATATTTTAATATCCCCTCTATAATGTCAAAATGGCAACTAAGGAAACAAGTGAATAAATTTTTAATTTCTGTTTAAATATATACTATAATAAATATGAAATGGATAATGACTTTCTGCTAAAAAAAAATACAAGTTAGCAAATCTAGAACAAGAAACAATATACCAATAATTAAAAAATTAAAGAGACAAGCCTCAGTAATACAGATATCTATTTTATTAAAAAAGTTACAAACAGGTGGACTGCAGGGTCGTCTTACAAAATGACAAGAATGAAATCTATTGGAAAAAATTTACTTTTACAAATCTTCATAGGTAATTGTTCAATGTTTGTACTTGTTACTCGAGATTTTTACCGTTCACTGATAAAGTTACAGTACATTAGATCCATGATAATAGGTTACATGATTTTATTTCCAGAGCCCTACTGCAGTGATTTGAACAACTCCTAAACAGATGCCATAGTAAAGACAAGACATATATTGCATTTAATATTCATTTCTTATCCTAATAAGCAACATGCAATCTATTGAGGAAGCTAAAATAACTTTTGGTCCCTTTTCTTAAAATGTGCTGGAGAAACCACCTTTAAAATCACTTTTCCCCTGATTCCTGTGATCCTAAGTGAATCCAAGTGAAATCTGCTGCTGAGGTCAATGACAAAGAACACTGTGATAGATAGAGGTGACAGAAGGCAAAGGGAAGGAGGGAAGAAATACCCACAGGAAAGAACACTGTATAAAAACCAATCTGCAGAAATTGGAAGTCATCATGAATTCTTTGATTCCTTTAGAATTTCACAGAGCTAGTAATGATGAGCCACAACCACTTAAGCTCCTTTGAAATGAGCATTTGGTCTTAAAGTGCAGACTTAAATGAAGTATTCATTTCAAGCAGTTTGTAAATAAGGAACAATGTTTCGATTGCCTCTACCGTTATAATCTCACCCTCAAATCCCAGATTGAAGAACACGAGCTCACTTTGAGGGAATCTGGTCAGGAATCAAATGCAACACGATTTAAAAAAAGGAAATCAAAGCTTAATCATTTTCTACTCATTAATTAATGGCCATGCTGACCAATAAATCACATGAAATGTAGATATCACTTTATTTGAACACCACACACAATACAGATTTAAAACTGCCACACCCTTCCACGAAGCATCACTGCATATAGTAGAGCTTTGCTTGACAAAGTTACTGAGCTATTATTATAGATCAAAAGTATTGTTTTGGTTTTATTTTATTTAGAAGCATGTTCAAATGACTAAAGCTGGGCTCCTAAAATTGAGAACTTTGGTGCAGTAGGTGAGCTGCAGTTACTAACTTCTGCAAATTAAAAGCACACAAATAAAACCAAATAAAAACCCAGGAACAAAATACTGTCAAACTTACACAATTGAAAAATAATTGCTAGAAAAAGCACTGGTCATGATGTTAAAACTGTAAGTTTTTTTTCTGATTCTATACCTGCGTTACTGGTAAAATGTTCAAGTATTCAGAGAAAATGTGCTGATTAGGTAAACAACATGGAAGGCAATGGTTATTAGAAAGCACATTTGCAAAAATGAAAGGAAAAAAAAAAAAACAGCCAGAGACTTGGCGCTATTCTCCCCCCCCCGCTACACAAATTTTTGTCTCTACTACAAACAATGCTTCTTGAAAAATAACTAAAAAGCAGTTGTGATAGTGCAAGAAAACATTAACAAATATTGCTTTAAACTACGGCTTGGAAAGACAAATCTTAAGAACTAGAAAGCGTACGGGATTTTATTTGAATTCAATTTTACATGTGCAGAAGTCTAGCAGATGTCAATGACAAGCCTGACAGGCAAAGCTGAGCTATCTCTGTTTAGGTATACAATTAATTTACCATGGACACAACATCCCTTTTCAAAGGCATTACTAAGTAGGTCATAACTAAGTTTAGAACTTCATAGAAAGGAAAATGTTACTGCCGCAATTCAATGCTGTAAATGAGATTAACACATGGGAAGGCCTAATGGACTCGAATAAACTCTTCAAGTAAATGCTGTACAGTCAACTCCCAATATCACCTGTAACTTTCAGATTGTTAATTAGAAAACACGTCACAAACTGCACTTGAAGAAAAGGGAAATTCCATCCATACAGGTAAAATGTGATCTTTAGTTTCTTTTTACAACACTGCCACACGTAAACAAAGTCTCAAAGTATTAACCAACCATTTAAAGGAGAAAGATTTTACAAATAGGATGAAGCATTGGTACGAGGTAATATACAGAAGTAACCATTTGTTTAAGGCTCAATTTTTTTCTCCATTATATCTTTCTTTTAAAAGGCATTGAGTAGGTAATACTGAGTTTGAGTAATAAATACAAGTTGAGAAACTGATTAAAGAAATCAACTAACATATTAAAAATTAACCCTTTCATATTAGCCATCAACAAGAACTTAAAAAGCTATAAAAGGACGGATTGATAAAGAACAAATTTTCAATGTATGGTAAACGTGCTAAGCATTACTGTTAAGGTCCTTGGATCTTGAGGGCCAAAGACCTTATGCACTTCATTAGATGTATGGCAACATGCTGTGATAGAGACAGGTTTACCAAGGCTCAGTTCTGCAACCCAGGTTGTAAAGTTCTCCAAAGCAGCATCTGTGCAAATTTCCTCTGAGTTTTATCTGCAAGTAAGATCAAAGACATTTCATGAATACAGTAGAGTATCCAGAGCAACCCTGACAACAGATCTGTATGTATGCATGCATGCATGCATGCATGCTGACCATCACTAGTATGAGATCTTAGAGTATAATTTCACTGTGTTCTCCATCAGTTTAAGTAACGAAATAATTTTCTGCAGAGGTTCAGAAAAGTCACCAAAAAGCAGGAGTATAGTAAGGCTGAATTGGATAGAATACACCGTATCTCTGTTACTAGTTGTTATAATACCGTGACACTTCCTACTTACATGTATGAGGTATTAAAAACATTTGTGATGATCAAAACGATCTTACAATACAGAAGATGTGGCAAAGGATGCTCTGCTTTGGACTCAATCTGTTCCTACTGTAACTGGAAACGGTGACAGACTTCAATGCTCAGTATGAGTTACTTTGTTAGTAGACTACTTTTTCCAAAGTTTGGTTTTGTGGGAATTCAGTATGATTCAAACCTGGGGTGACATGCAGCAGGTCACATGCCCTACTTTGATCTGTTCTTTTTATGGACCACCTCCCATTCACAAGAACTCCTCTAATAGAGACTCCTCAGTTTCTATCCTTATAGCTGACAGATTTCTGCCTTCCATTTAATACTGGGGGAGGAAAAAAAATCTATCATTCAGACAAGCATTATGTCTTTCAGCTGTGCTGAGTCACCAACTGGCTTCTAGAGGAACGAAATTGTGTCTGTTGTTTAATGCAGAAGATAAAAAAAAATGTTATCATAACAGCCAAAACCAAAAGAAAAGCAACCATGAAAGAGTGCCAAGTGAAGTCGATGATCGTAAGATCTCCACGGGCTCTAGCAATGTCTATAAGCACATAATTTTAAACTCACTTGACAGCTACACTTCTATTAGTGTTCAAAGAGCCTGAGAGAATGTGTTCTCATTAGCTGTATCATAAACATGATTACTCTGAAAGAATTTCCCACTCATCATTATTGAAATTCTGCCACCTAAACATATTAGGAAAATCTTCCTCTTTAGAAACGATCATAAAAACTTTGTCTACTTAAAAGTCAGGCTTAAACGTGGAGAGCTAAGTATTAGATTAGAACATGGATTAAGTGTGAGAAAGTCCAGTTTCCGCATCATTAAAATAGTGAGAAACATCTTTCCCTCACAGAATTGCTATCTCTATCATATAAGGCAGTGTGTGAAAGCACTCCATAAAATGAGTATATAACATCAGGAATTGCTCTCATTTCCCAACCATGCTATTGATTTTTAAACCACGAGGATCAGATCATCAATTCTTTAAAATCTAAACTAAAGACATTCATTCTTTTCAAGTTTAGTTAGAATTTATATATCTTTTAAACTAAAAAGTATTTGATTATTTATATATAATATTAGACTTTTCACTAATTCATATTAGACTTCCCCCAATTAATTCAAATCAGTGTACTATAAATTCTAATTTGAGATTTTCAAAATAAATATACAAGAGCTTGAATTTTTCAGATATAACATCATATTTAAGATATAAAATGTGACAGTTTAATACTCTAACATCAAAGTGACAAAATACTTACATACCACAAACCAGCTTACTAATCACGTTCTATATGAAATAAAAACTATATATCCATCATTTTTCACCCAAAAAAACCTGAGTAACATTTGGTCTATCTACTGGCCTCCAGTGAAATCAAGCCATACAGATAAATTCTGAATAACACTCAACAATATTAACATTGAGCATACCTTTAAACAAAGTAATAAGGGTCACTTTTCAAGAGAGCAATAAATTATAATCCTCTGCAGCAATAAATCCTGAAGCAACTTCTTTCATTAAACCAAAGGACAGTGTCTCTCATATTAGGAATGTTCAAGATGGAAAATGTAAATGTGCCTGCTCTACAGTGACAGCAAAATGTTCAGTTTTATTAACACTCTCATTACTTAAAAGAAAACTACTCCAGAATCTTTGAAGGCAGCCAGTCAGATGAGTACATTTTCACTCTCAGGCTGTCATACTGAGACACACTTGCTGCAAAGCCTTAACTTGCTGCCATAAGATAATACTTAAGCTACCTGCCAGCAAACAAACCTTTATTCTGGCAGCTTCTACTCAAACTCTCACTAAAGTGTTTGGTTTTATTTAATATGTTTGTCTAATAAAATTATCAGAGTAAAAAAATAGAAGCAAACAATCGTTCAAACACTATCTCAATAAATGAAAAAGGATCTCCCAAGTAGAGTAAACTGGTACATAAATGTACCAAACACAGACCTGAAAGAACAAAGATCATTGTTTATGCAGCCTGAAGAAAGAGGGAGATTCTTAATTCAGGACAAAACACATCATTTCACGAAGCAGCAGCAGGCCTGGGATGGTGACAAAGGATCATCAGGGGCTAGCAGTTTGTGAATGTCTTTTTTAGCTTAAATAGACTTGCCATTTACTACCATAATTTTTATCATTTTAGCAAATATAGGTATGCAACCACAGTTACTTTTTTCTTTCTTTTTATTTTTTTCTAGTTTCAGACATTTGAAATTCTGGAGATTTAAGCAAGGAACAATCCTAAAGGATAAAATTCTCTTTACACTTTTACTTGATGTTTTCATATTTGAGCTAAATATTAGTTGTATTGATGGGATTATTGTGATAGAGGCAGGTTTTCTATTGTTGTTGTTTACCTATCTTGTTTCATTTTTTACCCTAATTTGCATGAAGCTTATTGGCACTGGAATAGAAGGCCAAATCATTAAAAGTACTCATTGTCTCCCATTAAACAAACAGCAAAAGATGAATCCATGTCATAGATGCCTTGAAGGGAGGTGGAACCAGGTTGGAAGAGAAGCACACGTGCTGAGTGTATATGATGAACCCAGAATCAAAGGGAAGGAAGGGATTAGATAGTGTTCATATTACCTAGACCTATGACTGTCAAATGTTTTAACATGATGAATTCAATTTTAACATCTCAAATACTGTCACCATGTGAGACCAACGATGTGATTCCAATTGCTAACTTTGAATCAGACCAAGTAACGTAGTGTTTCCCACAACTGTAAATAGTATGAAAGCAATATTTCCAATACTGTGGCTAATCCAAGGAATTTGTGCATATGGTTTTGATTGGATACGTTTTTCCAACAAGTGACAAGACTTCAATTTTTCTTAGTTACATATCTTCTGATTTGTACAACTCCACTGAGAAGTAATCCCATGAGGAGAATTGTTCCAGTAGTAAGGCTAGAACGCTTCCTCAGTGGCAATTCTCCAACTCCATGATGCATTTTTTGTTAATTCTACTGATGGTTCATTCTAAGCCAAAGAGGTAATGGAGTAAAACTTAGTGGCTCACAAACACTTCATTCTACAATAAAAGCCTAATCTTGAGGTGAGAGGGAACAATTAATGAGGGAACAGATACATAGTCTCTTTCTAATCAGACACCCTCACACCCAGGGCAGGTCTAATTAGGCACCCATCTCTTTTGAAGTGTCAACCTGAGAACCTTGTGGGGGGGTCAGAGGGCTGGGGAAAATCAAGGGAGCGGGGTAGGGAAGGCAAACAGTTTTGTTCATCCCTAGCACCCCAGGTCAGCTGTAGGTACTCATGGTACTCTGTCCCTAAGCATGCTTTTCCCCAATCCAAATCCTCCTCTCCTCTCGGGCTCCTCACATGGAGAGGGGGCTGTGTGTCCCCACTGCAAGTGGCATGCTCAACAGGGTGGGGAGAAAAAATGCACCTGACTTTCTGCTCTGCACTTTCTGCAACAGCTAGCCACCTTAGGCTTCTCCTCACACGAGCACTATTGCACTGGGATAGGAAAATGCCAGCATTGTAAGCACATAATGTGATTAATCTTGAGGAGTTTCCTTTCACATTTGCTGAACTATCATATTTAGTGAAAAAAAAAGGGAAAAAGGATTAATAAACTGTTCTCAGTCTACATTTATATTAAAAACCTTGAAAATTTGAATCCCTCCTACTCTATTAAGAACTAATAAGCCCAGCTGGAATAAAATCCCATTCATAGATTGTTTAGCCTTCCAGGAGCCTTTGTTAACATCCCGGGCATTCTGCTGACACGTGAAATGATGTGCTAGTCTTGAATCAAGAATCTCCCTTTTTCTTCAGGCTGACATATATAATGAACTGGGCTGACATAAATAATGATCTTTGTTCTTTCCTTTTACTTCCTGGTGTTTGGTACTCTGGTGCACCATTTACTGTACTTGGGAGAACCTGTTCCATAGCATGCTGAGGAAAACTGTAGAAAAATTTTCAGACCTTCAGACCACAGTAAAGGGAACATTTCCCTCTTTTAAAAAAATTTTTCCTTTGTAACATTCATCACTACTGGACTGACACGTAAGACTGCTTCAAGCATCATTTGTAAAAGCTCTATTTCCCAAAAGATTAGACCAAATTATCACATAGGGGATAGCTTTAATGCACATCTCCCTTCTTTTTGGGAAATGGATAGACTATTTAAGGGTATTATTAAGCCTTTTCTTCAGATTCCTTGTGTTTAGAAAAAAATTCTACCTTCCATTCCCTGCACAATATCCATTTTTCAAGGCCCGACTCAAATGCTACTGTTCACAAGCTACTTAAGCTCACTGGTTCTTAACCAGTGGTCGCTCTACCCCCACATCCACAGGGATATTCTGCAATTTCTGAAGATAATACGTTTTGTCAAAAGTGGAGGGTTGGAGCATAGTATCAAACCTACTGGGTAGCTGCCAGGGATGTTGCTCAACATTTGATGGCCCGAAACACAGGACAGCACTCAAAAACCAAAGCCCAGAGTACTGAGAATTTCTGCTTTCTCCTTCCTCTCAATCCCCAGGCTGCTCTGATTTTCTTCTTTTACAGTGTGTTCTTAACAGAACAGCCATCCTTCTCAACACCATTATACGCAAACAGCACACTGTCGATTGAAATACTATCCACCAGATGAAGGAGCTACCGTCTTACCGTCTTAGGGACTAAAACAAGGGCTCCAACACTGACCTAGGCTTTTCTGAAACTGCAGCTGCCCAGTGAAAACAGTTCTACAAAGTGCTTGCTAGAAGCCCCTGCGGGTCAGTAAGGAAATCAGGATGGTGGCTGGGTCTAAAGAATCTGCCACACTTCCTAATTTACAATAAAATGACTGCCAGTGGGAGGGTAAAAGGGGAAGAAACAATTATGGGAGCCCGGCCCTGAAGCAGGTGTTGGGCAACAGATTGGTGACCCAAATGAAAGGGTGTTAGGAAATAAATGTGAGGAATTATCAGGAGCCATTCTTAGAGCACTAATAAATGCCCCCTCCTCATGAAACACCGCCAGCGATCAGCAGCAGCCTGCTCTTTCTGTCTTAAGTACTGTTCCTTCTAGCTTCAAAGTCCTCTTCTAAGATGAAGGACAAACCCTTTTCAAGTCACCTTTACTCGCCAAGGTTTGATCGTCACTCTAGATCTGGAACTGACAGCCTTCAGGGCTCCATGACTCACACGGACTCACAATCCATCACATACTTGTTCAGGTAACAACGTGGAGGACGACCACAAACTCCATTCCCCTCAGGTTACAGACCTGCATACCTATCAGTCCTATCTGATTTGGTGTCAGAGAAAAATCCTGCACATAGTACACAGTTCTAAAAGATCCTTCAGAAATCCAGCTGATTAAGTGTTTCATTTCAGGGGCCACACCTTCAGCCATGTGCTCTGCTTACAAAAACAAAAAACCAAGCAGAAAGCTACACACTATTAAAAAGTCACTTAATAAAAACATGCAATTACTGGTATTAATGACAGCTGAGTTTAGTTTGTTAATCGACAAGAAACATGAACATAGTAGGTTTGGTATATTTAATCCCTCCTATGTACACATCCCTATAAGTAATGGGAAAACTGAGGTCATGAGAGCATATAAAGTGAAACAAACTCACATATAATTTATAATAAAAAATTTAATGATATCTGTAGAAATTATCCAATCCCCAACAGGGGTAACAATCGACCCTCTATGTATATGAGACTAATTTTGCTTTTACTCCCCTTTCCTACATTAATAACACAAAGAAGCATTTTATGGGATTTGGTTAGTTTTGTATAAGGATGATAAAACTCAAACAAAGTACATATATTTATGTCTTCTGTTCAAAAGTGTGAGAGAAGTAGAATTGAATGGTAAAGATGCTATCAGCATACAGAACTTGTTCAAACCTGAAGTTGGTTTACAATTTAAAAGACAGATTATAGAATCAAGAACGTGGGACTCAATCACTTACACATCTACATAAGCCGGTTCCCACCTAAAAAGCTAGCTGCACTGGATGCATGACACTATCAGCATACATAAGCTAGACTACAGTCCCAACACTGAGTATATAAAATAACAGATGTAGCTAGACATAATAGAGTTTCCATCAAGGCTTTGGATGGTAAAGGCTGATGAGTGAAAGCATTTTGAATAAAGCACTGTTGTCATCCTTCATTTTCAAAGATGACACCGCCTGACAAGAGTCCTTGTCTAAAGAGAGAGATTAGGGCCTAGGAGTCCTTTCTCTAGGAAGCACAAATAAAGGCAGACTTTGGTTAGGAATCATGTCTGTGATCTGACATGCCTGTTGCCATTTGCAAAGCTGCTTCCGAGACTGGAGGTCAGTCCTGGCTCAGAAGGGTCAGCTGCATTCCTGATACTGTCTTGCTAGTCTGGCATTTACTGGGGTTTTCTTAGTCTTGCACAGTATTGATGCTTTACATGACTATTTAAGTGCTACTCTCAGTGAGACTATTTGCCCGATTACGATCCAGCTGAAAAATCAAGATATGTACACAACCATCTCATCTTAAATGCACAATAAAGTTTTACATAACCGTATTTTCTCAAAAGCTCTTAAAAACCATACTATCATTTAACATAATAAGGTGTGAAAGAAGGCTTCTTATTGTTCTTAGTTGTATTATTCATTAGGCTGAGTAGAAGTGACCCCTTTGCTCAGGATGGGTCCTTCTGATATATCACAGATGATTCAAGCAGATTTTCATTTCATCAGGTAGTCAGCATGAAGTGAAGGTACTTTGTGGCAGTGTAATTTGTTATTACCAGAGGTCACTTAAGTTGCACGAGTGCAAGGTACAGATGAACTTGATTAAATAATCATTCTGTTAAATCAAGTACTTGGGTGATTAGAAAATTGGTGGTTTCAATTATAGAGGCTCTCTTGCCCAGAATATAAAAATATTAAAAACATCAGAACATTACTCATCATCTTGTGATATTATTTTTGAATGTTCTGCTGTGCATCTTGGACACTAAGACTGCAGAACAGGGGAAAGATGTACTATGGGATGAATCATCCCCCCCAAATGGTATCGAGTAAGGCTGAGAAGGAAAACTAGGAAGCCACTCCTTAAAAACTAAGTCTCATCAATGGCAACACACACAATGTCTTACCTTTGTTCTACTTATCTGCAGTTTAAAAAGGTTTTCTGCTTTGAATGATGATGGGTTTATGCTGAGGAAAAAATGTTATTTTAAAAATACAGAAATTTAAGGTGGTATCAAATGCATGGATGTATTACTATTAATCAGTTGTTTATTTCACACCTGATCAAGACCCAAAGGCCACCTGGCCCATACAATTCCACCAACAACTAACCTGCTCGGTATGGCCATGATTGAGGTTTTCTTTTTTTACTGGACAACACAAGTTGTACAACACTGATCTTGCTTCTCGGGCAGGGATGAATAGTTCATTTGCCTGACGATCTCAGCAAAAAGTTCATCCACCATCGATTTACTTTTTGCTGATGTTTCCATGAAAGGGCAGCCCCATTCTTGAGCCAGAGCTCTGCCTTCCGAAGACATAACCTCTCTTTCTGGTTCCAGATCCACTTTGTTTCCTACTAGGATTAGTGGAACTTTTTCATATCTCTTCACTCTCACAATCTGATCTCTCATTGGCTTGATATCCTATTCAAGCAATCACAAAGGAAAAGAACAAAATTATATGTTTGCATTCCACAGCAGCCATGTTACAATATCAAAAAAAAATCAGTCTTTGGTGATTATATAAAGCTAAAAGCATGTACCGAAATAAAGACAACAATGTCATTTTTCCCCATAGAAATGAGAACTAGATAATCTCCACAGGTACTAGCTGTATACAAATAGCCTTTGTATCAGGAATATAAAATGTAAGTGGCACACTAACCTTAAAATTCACCTAACCACTGCCCCCACCCTCTATTTCAATTCAAGAATCAAGTCCCAAATATGATTAATCCATTTGTGCATACAGATGTTTGGGAGCTCCCTAAACCTGCCTGCTTGTCATCGTTCCTTGTAACACCTGTTATCCCAGCACAAGATTGCAGCAGCTCTGTAACTCCGAGCCATTTAGCAAGAGGGCTGAAGAGAAAGTGTTTAAAGAGGGAACAGCAACAAAAAACCCTCCCCCAAATCAACAACCCCTCAGAAAACTAATGCCTAGAAATCCAGTTGTAAAAACAGATTCAGACCCATAAAGATTTGGTTTTAAATTGGTTACTATGTGTTTAGCCTTGTAATACCAAACAACTGTGTTAACAGTGAACATGTCCCAAGAAGGACAATGCATCTGGAATGTGGGTAAGAAGGCATACATTTCTTCTCCCATGTGTACTTCCCTAACTGATTTTTCACACAGAGATCAGAGCCTTAGCTATGTTTCAGTAATATCAAATTTGGAGAGAACTGTACTGATATAAGACAATATTACAGGTTTAGGCCCAGCATTGCATATTCTTTTTGAGTTTGGTAACTTAAAAGAGTTAACAAATATAAAATATGTATTTGAGTAATTACGGTAAACAGAACACTCACACACATGTCAAATCTACCAATTCAGTCTTCTCTGAATTGGTAAGCTGATTTTCTGGATTTCCTTATGGAACAAGTTTAGCTAAGAATACCAACTTTTGCCTCAAAAGACTCTTGAGTCTCTACTGAAATAATGCCACAGTTCCATATTCCATACTTATGTCTATAACAGAAGTGGATAAAGTGGAAATCTTAGGAAACACCCTTGAAAAGACTCCGAGCCTCAGGAGAGTCTGCTGATAACAAGCCAATCTCCTGAGGATCCCTTAGCTAGAAAATACCCTGAGTACTTTCTGAGGGAAATGCTTTTATGGTGCTTTCGTTTGGAATTTGAATCTACCTGAAATGTACTTTAGATTAATTTACACAGACCTTCCTATCTTCACAAAGAAGTTCCTGAAGTTGTTAGATGAGGTTATCGGGAAAATTCCTCTATAGCACTTTAACTCCAACTCCTAAAGAATGTGAAACTAGCACACTACACTGGCTAAGGCACTTCAGATTTCTTAAGTAAGCAACATTAAGTGCGTACCTTAAATGCATAAAAAAAATATCCGTTTCCTAAATCAATGGAGGTCAATATAACGGGTCAATGTAAGGTCATTTATTTTCAAAGAATAAATAGTACAATCATTGCATCTCTTAAAATAACGTTAACTTCAGTGAAAGACAGGACAGATTTTCTGAAGCAACTGGACCAGATCCAGATTGGCTACCCTACTGGGATAAGAAATCTGCTGGCGCTCAGCCTTCCCAGTTCCACATATTTTCTGTAAGTATAGGCTACGACGGCAGAAACGATTAGGATCAACGAGAGAAAAGGAGTCATTCTAACTTTCTGTTGGTTATGAATCCCAGGTACTAGTCTTTTAGACTAGTAACTTCCTTTTTGGCTGCATTCCCCCAAGTAAAATACCACGAAAACAGGACTTATACTCATTTTGCAGCACTGAGATTTAGGATTCCAGTTGAGGAACTTAGACGCAAACAGAGAAGTGGAGGAAGGAAAAGCAGGCGCACAGGTTTTGATCTATGTGTAAGAGATAATGGACTTAACAATTTCTTTCTTCGTGCTCCATTTACTTGAGATTATCTATGAAATGTTTTGTTGAGCACATTAATCGATACTTGTTGAATTGAATAAGCAACTTCAGGTTATAGCGAGGGCTAAATATACTCAGGCTGACCTATTTCGTTTTCACTTTTCTTTTCCTTAAAAATAACTTTAAAATATTGGTCGATGCCTGTTACTTTAGCACTCTCAACAGAAACAATCCAGTGCCTTTCCATGCCATGCCAAACTTTCAAAAGCCAAACACACTCATTAACGCACAGCCCAAGCAAATCAGAAGTCCATGTAGGATTACCACACCCCCTTCGAAGAAATTACAAGACTCGTTTGATTACCTGAAAAGACTGTTGATTAACCAAACTATACACCAGGATGAAACCTTGGCCGTTTTTGATGTACAGATCTCTCATGGAGGCAAACTGCTCGGTTCCTGCGGTGTCCAGAATTTCCAGGACTGAGGGGGAAGAGTCCACTTCGATCTCTTTGCGGTAGAAATCTTCAATGGTGGGGTCATATTTCTCAATGAAAGTCCCAGTGACAAACTGCACAGTGAGGGCAGATTTGCCAACCCCTCCGCTCCCTAACACCACTACCTTGTATTCCCTCATGAGTCTCACCTTCACCAACTCCTACCCAAGGGGGGGAAAAAATAACACCCCGCTAGCTGCGCTGCGGCAAGGCGAGGCGGAAGGTGGGCGGAAATGTGCGAGCTGGGGAGGAGAGTGCAGAGAAGCAGAGGGCCCAACCGGGGACGAGGAGGAAGTTACAGGAGGGGGAGGGGAAAAAGCCAAGTGTCGGGTGGGTGGGGATGGGATGGTAATGCCCTTCCTATAGGAACCCAAGGCCGGCCCGGGGGGCGTGGGGAGGAGGGAGCGCCCGCCAGCGGCCGAGCAAGGGTGGGGAGCCGCCGCGCACCCCCACGCGAGAAGGGGCGGGGGCCTCGCGGCCGGGGGCTGCCCGCCACCCCTCCCCCGCCCTGCACACAAAGGGGCCCGGGGACCCCGCTTCCTGCAGGCGCCGCTGCCGAGCCGGCCCAGGCCTCGGGGCCCCGCCGCGCTCACTGCCGCCGGGGCGGGGTCTCGGCCCCCGGTTCCCGCGGGGGTCGTCCGGCCTGTAATGGGGGGCGGGGGAGGGGGGAGAGGGGCACGTTAGGAGTCGCCTGTCCTCCACGTTGGCCTCCCCCCTCCAAAAGCCGCCGCCTCTGCTGCCTCCTTCCCGGGAGCCGCCGCCGCCGCCGTCGCTTACCCTGCCGTCCGCCCTCCCCCAGCCGCCCGGGAGGCTCTGTCAAGCCAAGGCCATGGCCACCCGGCCGCCCCGGCGCAGCTGCTAGCGGACGGGAAAGGGGCGGGGGCCGTCCGGCGGCGGCGGCGGCGGCGGCGGCCGCGGGGACTCCAGTCGAACCCACCTCTTTTTTTTTTCCTCACCCACCCCCCACCCCCACCCCCCCAGCATAAACCCGGAAGGGTTTCCCTGACACACTGGCTGAGGTGCCCCAATTCCCCGAGACTGGACGCGTTCACTTCCGGTGGGGAAAGTCCCACCTCTTCTTCTTCGGGGCGAGCCGGGTGGCGCTAGGGCCGCGCCCTGCTGAGCGAGCCAGGCAGGCAGCCCAGCAGGGTTACAGGTCGGGGCAATGGCCTTGGGAAAGGGCGCTTCGGTGAAACCTATGGCTCCCCTACTTTCATGCTAGGCGCGATTGGCCGATTTTCTCGACCCCTGGACCGCCAGAGTCCCCTAGGCTCCTAGGCGTCCACCGGCTGTTTCTGAGGACCAGATTCCCTCCTTGGCCCTGGCAAGACCGCCAGCCAATAATCTAATAACCTAGAGAACACCGAACGTCCCAAGGCTGGAAGTTGTTAGGAAAATAAAACAGTTTAGGAAGTTGGTTCTCTTTTCTGGTATTTCTTCAACTTGATTTTTTTTCCTGAGCAATATATGCCAACGACCCTCAGAGTTGGTTTGGGCTCTGATATTTTAGGTGACATTTTAGTCGTATATGCCACTTCGTACTTTATCAATTGGCATAGCTAACTCACCTTCCTCAGCAAATTCAAAACTCTTTTTTAAAAAAAAATCACAAGGATAAAAAAGATCAGCATTACAAGTAGACTTTTCTGGTGGGCTGTTCAGTTTTAATACAGCAGAAATGGTAACCAATATTCAAGAGAGTTGATTGCAAATGTTTGGGCCTGTGGAATAATTTTATTTAACCTTTTATCATGTGCATATCTAATAAATTGCCCGGCTGGCTGTTCCACAGTGAAACTTTGTTTTAAAAGTCATCATTCATACTCTTGAAATTCAAAAGCAAATAATAACTCCAGTGTTAAACTGAGTTCTATTTTTAGAGAAAATTGTTGCTGCTAACTTTCTATTTGTAAACTTCATGTCAGATCCACATGGCCACAAGGCTGGGCAGTATTTTGGGCTTTTCACTCCCTTCTTTATTCAGAAACCTAAGAGAGTCATGGCCAGCCTAGTTAAAGTGACTCCACATTTCCTTATTTGCAAGCCCTAATGACCAAGCTGGATAAAGAGATGTATTATTCAATCTAAAGTGTTAGGCATTAGAAAACAGGCGAATCACAGAAGTATGAAGTCCCATTGTCCCTGGTCAGTATTCCCCAATGTCACTTACAGTAGTCAAAGGACAGTTTAGTTCAATTTCTCCTCGGTCTCAAGCTGGTGCAATCTCTCCAGGGGAGTCTCCAGCTCTGCCTCCAGCTAGCCTGGGTCCTGTCTGACATTCAAGGCACTGCCCTCTGCTGGAAGAGCTTTGGCCTGTGATGTTGGAGTCTCCCCATAGGTCACTGGTTAGTTCCACACGTGCTGTTGCCAGATTTGGAGTCCTGCTGCTCCTCTCCCAGTCTGGCTGTCTCCAGACTGTCTGGTGGAATCCACAGCCCTCCACCTCATGCTTAGAACTGAGTGTGGAAATTCCTCTTCTGATCCAGCCAGCAGCAAGCAATCAAAGCAAGGCTGTGCTCTTTCCCTAAACTGTCAAAACAGTTCTTTTTGAGGCCATCCCACCTGTTGGCAACTTTACTATCTCTGTTTTGGCCCTTGTTGATGAGAATGCTCTTTGATTTCGCATAGATCGAAACACACCCCTTCATGCAATAGAGTCCAACTGAATCACTGTCGGCTCTCATCACTACAGGATGGACAAATGTTACACCCAGTCTGAAGAGACTCAAATCTTGTCAGGAAGGACGTTTGTCATTAGCTACACTACTCATTAGGAAATTAGACTCGGAAGTAACTTCAATTCCAATTTATTTCAGGTAATTTGTCAGAATTGTGTATGTTTAAAAATGGAATACTATGCAATTTATAGGCACAGAAGTACATTTTTATATGTTGGTATGAAAAGATGGCCTGTGGAGGACTAAAAGAGAACATCTTGCTCTCTCTTTGTAAAATATGAGTGTGATACAGCCTTTGATTTGGAAACAAAGCCATTAATTATGGGTTAAGAGTACTTTGAGTGGACTTTCATTCTCCAAATAATATTATTTTTTAAAACAACAATCTGAAGTTACTTAGAAAGGAAGGAATTAGAATCTTTTAATTTTCGTATTTTATTTATTGTTATTATTATTGTGTGTGTATGCATGTATGATGTGTGTGAGTGGAGGTTAGAGGACAACTCTTAGGAACATCAGTTCTCTTCTTCCATCTTGGATTCCTGAGATCAAACTCAGGTTGCCAAGATTATCAGCAAATGCCCTTACCCACTGAGCCATCTTGCTGGCCCTAAGGATTGTAATGTTTTGAAAGGAGGAACTAAATAAGATTGTTAATAGCCACTACATCAAAAAAAAAAAATCTCCCAACCATTTAGGGACTGGTCTGTCCAATTTAAACAAGCTCCAACCTCTGCCTGCCTCCCTAGCTGGCTCCATACTTAGAAAAGAATTTCTCATGAATTATCTGATAAGGTCCCAGTTGTTCACCAACATACTCTTTGTAGGCAGTGAGGGTATAAAGACAATTTAAAAGGGTTTGGCCTGGCAGTTGAGAATGAGTGCGGTAACCGGTACATTTAAATTGTGGCTCTGCAGCCAACTAACTGTACGACCTTAAGAGATTTTTCAGCTCTGAGCCTGGAGCTCCTCACCTGTAAAAGGGAGATAAGAGTTTGACATGGGAATGAAGTGAAGTATTAGAAGTAATGAACAGTGCACAGTCCCCCTTTAACATTATGGAGCTTCAACACATACATTTGATGTTTGTATAAAAATTTAGACCTTGATCTGGAGGAGGTGGGAATTGGGGGTTGGGCTGGGGGGAGAGGGAGGGGGGGAGAGCATGGGAATCTGTGGCTATTATGCGGAACTGAATGGTGTTGTAAAATAAAAAATAAAAAATAAAAAAATAAATAAATAAATAAGAAAAAAAATTTAATGGTGTTGTGGATGTGGCTCAGGTGGTAGAGAGATTGCTGAGCATGCATAAAGCTCTGATTTGAATCACCAGCACCTCATACAACCAGGCATAGTGTCGCATGCCTGTAAAACCAGCCCTTGGAAAGTGGAAGCTGGGGGGTCAGAAGTTCCAGGTCATCTTGAGTTACATAGTTGATTTTAAGCCAGCTTCAAACACACAAGATCCTGTCTCAAAAAAAGGCCAATAAAATAAAAAGTGAAAAAAAATGAAATGTTAGGGAAGAAAAAATTTTAAAAGGCCTAATGTGTCCAAATGGCACACAAAAAATAATCCTCTGACCTATACTGTTAAAAACTTCTTATGTTTTGTTTCAGGGTAAAACATTATTTACATGCCAGTGTGTCTTTCAATCCTCTGCTTACACACATTTTTTAAACCAAGAGTATTTACAGTATTCTGCACCTTGCCCCTTTTTTTGCACTTAATACATCTTGATAGTTGTTTTCATTTGCAGAGCATATGTTTACCTTTTCCTATAAGTTTCTTTTCCTTCCATTGCTGCACTAAATAAACCTCCTTCCTACTGAAGGACAATCTTTTTTTCTTTTTATTTAGTCTGTATGTCTTTTACATTGTGTATCTTGATCCCATTCACTTTCCTGTCCTTTTGCATCAGCCCTCTGCCCTTGCACCTCCCCCAAATAAAATAAAATTTAAGAGAAAAATGGGAAAAATTAAATCTCTCATCCTGGGAGCTGCAGTATGACACAGTGAGTCATTCAGTAACCCCCTTTGTCCATACATCTTTATGTGCAAGTGTTCATTGCAAAGAGTCATTGGTCTGGTTTGAGGCCTCTGGTTTCTGCTGCACTATTGATGCTGGGCTCTTATTAGGACTCTTCTTGGATATCCTCTTGCCCTGTGTTGTGGAGACCCTGCAGCTTTGGGTCTGCAGGTCAAGTCCCATTGAAGGACAATCTTTGCTTCCAGCTCCTTGCGCTGAATGGTTCATGCATATGCCATTGCTAGTTAATCTTTAGGGCAAACTTCTGGTTGTTCAATAATGGAAACAAAGGGGGTACTTGCATGTAAAATTCTTTGGGAAAATATTGCTAAGTTGTCCTTCTGAAAGGTCACCCAATTTACATTCTCACCAGTCAAGTATGGGCATGTTACTTTCTTTGTAAGTTCATCCTAAATATTACTAATTTTAGCATTTTATGGCTATTGTTACTTGCTTTGGAGTATCTCTAGGGTTGAAATATGCAGGGTTGTATTCTAGGAGTTTGAGCTTCAGAGTCAGAAAGCCAGGCACACTTTCACTCCTTTGTTTCTGAAGTTGGTCGTAGTAGTCCAATTGGTAGAAGACGCAGACAGACAACCTGCTCAAAACATTTAGTCTTCCAGACACTGACTGCTCAAATAAAGTAAACTGTTCTAATAATAAATTTCATCCCCATTGGGGGCCATCAAAACCCATGCCCTTGAGATTTAGAATTTTTGCTTTAATTCTGTACACATCTCCTTTCCAGTACAACCTTTTTTTTTTTTAACCATGGTATGAAGAAAGAGTATAAATTGTATGTTGAATATGTAAATCCAAGGTAAATATTTTCAGCTTTTTACACAATCCTGGCACATGTTTGCTTAAGGCATCAGTGGCTCACTTCTGTTAATGCTCCTGCCCTCGTTTCAAGTCCACACCTCTGTCAGTTGCAGTCCTTAGGGCCTTTAACGGTGAAAGAAAACATACCTCAAGGTCTTGGGGAATAGCCATGTCGCAGGCCTTCCTTCCTTTTGCCCTCAAGTTGCTGAGTTACTAGGATGAGTGAGTCAATAGTGTCCTCAGTGTTCACCTACAGCCATCTTCTGAAGGGTGTCCCCCTTCATTCCAGTGCTTCAGGAGCCCCTCCACATCATTGAGACTATTCAGGGGTCTTTGCAGCTTCTTCTAGCTTCTCAAATCCCAGAATCTTCCCTTTGGAATCCTGCCTCCTGTTCTTACTCATCAGTTTCCCAGATATGCAGAACATTTTTAAATTTTTTCTTATCTTTTTCTCATTATAAAGATTAATACTCTTTGCAAAAGATAAGATAAATGTGTAGTCCCATTACTAACAGAAAATCACCATTAATATTTTACCATCAGTTCATAAATTGTTTCTGTGGTAAGTAATTTTAATGATTATGCACCCCCAGACCCATAAACATACACACAAAAAATAAAAATAAAGTAAGAAATGTTTAATAAAGAATGGAATTATAAACTCTTGAGCACAACTTTGTAGATGTAACCATCTTGTTAAATAAAGAACACAGAGCCAAATACAAAGTTAAAAGCCAAGAGGTCAGAGCAATAGCTAAGAGCTGAGATTAAAAACCTTACCCTTCACTGCCGCTGCTGCTGTCCTATCTCTCCATAAGAGACCTACTTCCTGTGTGTTTGTCCTTTTTATTGACTTTCTATTCTGCCTTCTCATTGGTTGTAAACCCAACCACATAACCTCCTCTTCACTGCCCATCTATACAGACCTCCAGGTCTTCTATGGTTGGTATTGAGATTAAAGGCGTGTGTCTTCATGCTGGTGGTATCCTTGAACACACATGTGTCATGTGATTGGGATTAAGGGCGTGTGCTACCACTGCCAGACTTCTGCTATGGCTTGCTATTAGCTCTGACCCCCAGGCAACTTTATTTATTAACATACAAATAAAATCACATATCAGTACAAATAAAATATCACCATACAACTTCTTTTGTTTACTGAAAAATCATGTTAGTACAAAGCACTAAAAATAGTTCCTACTGATTACCCAAGTAAATCTTTCCTACAACTGCAGCTGCTTAAGCCCATTCAACCTTGCCCACCTGGAATTCTTCACCCATCCACTAGAATTTCATGAGAGGGACTGACTAGTATATAATCTACAATCCCAGCCTCTTCAGTCAAACACTCACATATCGACATAGACCTTGTTTGCCAGGTATGACAGTTGAAAAATTAGTTTCTTAGAACTCAGGGTAGGTACCTGTCTTAGTTAGAGTTTCTATTGCTGTGAAGAGGCATCATGACCATGGCAACTCTTATAGAGGAAAAACATTTAATTGGGTGGATCGCTTACAGTTTCAGAGGTTCAGTCCATTATCATCATGATGGGGAGGATGGCAGCGTGCAAGTAGACATGGTGCTGGAGAAGTAGCTGAGAGTCCTACTTCTTGCAGCCAACAGGAAGTTGACTGAAACATTGGGTGTTATCCTGAATATAGGAAACCTCAAAGCCCACTCCTACAGTGACACACTTCCTCCAACAAGGCCATACCTATTCCAACAAAGCCACACCTCCTAATAGTGACACTTCCTATGAGCTAATGGAGGGCAATTACATTCAAACTATCATAGTACCCTTAAACACGGATGTACCTAACACAATCTGAACTAATTTATTTTTTTTTCCTAGGATATGGTGGAGCTTTCTATCCGGGCCCTCCCTAGTCAATATTCATTAATTTGTTAATTCATCATACATGAATCCAATGAATCCCTGCCTTGTGCTGAGCATTTTGTTAGTGTTGTTAAGAGGACAGACAATGAAACCAACATTTATAGAGCAACCTGGCAAGTACTATGATGGGGATATGGCCAGAGAGCTCTAGAGGAGTTTCTTGAGAAGGTTGTTGGACTACAAGTGAGGAGAGTCAGAGGGGTTAATAGAAGCTAGAGAGAGACAAAAAAATAGCCTTGTGTAATAAGGTTTTGACCTTTCCCCTGGGTACTGTAAGAAGTCGTGAAAGACATTTTTCAAAGGTCAGGGAATACATTACATTAAATATAGGTTGGTGGGCTACAGCACTGGCCCAGGCTCAACATTTGGTGATGTTGCTTGAGAAGAAATTACTTACCTTCTCTGAGCTTCTATTTCTACAAGTGTAAAGGTCAACTGGCATTTGGTAGGTGCTTAATACATAGTAATAATGGTCAGGTTTGAGCATTAGAAAACTAAAGACATACTTCCCAGATTTTTATAATTCAGGGCATGAGGAGCTGACCCAATGGCGAACAGCACTTGTCGCACCTGGGTGTAGCTGTGTGTGTGTGTGTGTGTGTGTGTGTGTGTGTGTGTGTGTGTGTGTGCACCTGTATCCATCCATACACCAGCACTGGTTGGGGGAGGGACAGAAAGATACTGGGATTTGTTGGCCACGAGCCTGTTCCATGTTCAGTGAGAGACCATGTTTCTAGGCAATAAGGCAAAGGGTAATAGAGCAGGACACCCATTGTCTTCCGGTGGCCTTCCTTACACATATAGGTGTAGGAACCTTCACACACATGTGCATGCACCACACACATATACAAAACACACAACCTCAAAAAATAATTATTACAATTTATTTGACACTGCAGGATACTTCAAATATAAAGGCCAGATTGGATGTGTCAATAAGTAGCATGATTTAATGATATAATGAAAATCATCTATTGATTACAGATTAGATACTAGGCATTCAGCAAAGTGATTTATATACATTTAATTATTGCAATTGCCTTGAGAGTTATCGTTGTGGAATATTATTTTAAGATGTGTTGCATTTATTTATGCTGTAGAATATTTGTTTAATGATGCAAATATTGTTTCATTTTTTATATTGCATTTGTTTAACTCTGCGAGGATGTATTACTTTGCCTGTGTAAAATACCTGATTGGTCTAACAAAGAGCTGAATGGCCAATAACTAGGCAAGAAAAGGGTAGGCTAGGTTGGCAGGCAGAGAGAATAAATAGAAGAGAGAAGAGGTGGGAGTTGGAAAGGAGAAGGAGAGAGGATGCTGGGGCCAGCCACCCAGCCACCCAGCCACCCAGCCACCAGCCACCCAGCCACCCAGCCACCCAGCCACCCAGCCACCCAGCCACCCAGCCACCCAGCCACCCAGCCAGCTACTTAGTAAGAAGTGAAAAAAGGAATATAGAATAGAGAAAGGTAAAAGCCCAGAGGCAAATGGTAGATGGGATAATTTAAGAAAAGCAGGCTAGAAACAATCCAAGCTAGAAACAATCCAAGCTAAGGCCAGGAATTCTTAAGTAAGAATAAGTCTCTGTGTATTTATTTGGGAGCTGGGTGGTGGCCCCCCAAAGACCAAAGAGTGAAAAAACCCAACTACAAGTTATACATTCCCATTACTCCCAATTTTATAAATCAAGGAGTGAATGCTCAGAGAAGTTTACTTGTACGCAGTCACACAGCTTGTCTAGGTAAAGCTTGCATTGCAACTCAGTTCAGTCTGACCCTAGAGCCTACACTATATTCATTCACCACCTCACTCCACACCGACTGGTTTTGTTTTAATGGAGCACAGGTCCTAAGTGCTAGTGAAACATTGTAAAATAATTTGTATTTTATTAGTCCTTTTTCTCTGACCTTGAACAAGGTTAGTTATTTGGAACAATTTCATATCCCCTCAGGGAACATGCCACCGTGACCTGCCACAGGACACTTGACCTTGTGCAAAGGCCCACAAAGGTTTTCTAATGAGATCTGAGCTTGCTTTACCCACCATAGCTGCATTAGAGGATTGCTTGACCATGTGCATGGTTACTAGGTGATTGGAAGGGTCTACACTTGGCTGAGCTAGGGGGAGGTCTTTTGCTCCACCCATTGGCATTCCTATAATAGCCCTTTAGAAGAGATAGGAGGGGCCAATGGATAATGATCCAGGCCCTCCCTAGGCTATCCTGTATTTCTATCCATTTCTCTCCCTTCTATCCTTTTGTCTAAATCTCTTATCCCTGACTCCTCAAGAGTACCCTGGGGTAAAATGTGGGAGCCAGTCTCCCAGCTGAGCTCCCACCACCTTGGGTCTGTGTCACCTTGTACTGAGATGCTGGGGGTGGTCACAATTACCTTCCAAAGTACTCTGTAGCCTTTCTAGCAAAGTATCTCCTTCTCTAGCTACTGGGACAGCATTTGACTGCATGGGTAGAGGCAAGGGCATGCTTCAATTTTTTCAATATTATTATTACAAATGGCAGTTATGTTTTTAGTGGATACTATCCATGTGTCTATAGTTTTGTGGAACATTTCAATTCTTCTAACAAAACCACAAGGCAAGTAATAGTATCGTTATCTAGAGTTTAGAGATGAGGAAACAGTACTAGGGTTAAGGTAGAGTATAGGACTGCTACACTCATTTTGCGTAAATCTTAGAGTATTAATTTCTCTCTTTGCCTCTATGGCTATAACATTACCAAACACAAATATAATCCTCTTGGATGTTTCTACTGACTACATGATTTAATTACAAATCCTTCATAGTATTTCAATAATGTATACATAGATCAAGCCTCATTCTCCAGAAAGTGTTCTGCCCCTCTTCCATCTACACTTTTATTCTTCCTTTAAATATGTTTATACTAATTACATGGCAGGTTGTTGTTTAATATGAACTCTTACTATAAATTTGAGGGTTCTTCAGTGGTTGAGAAGTATGGATATGGAAATACTGTGGACTCCAGTCCCAGCTAACATTACTTCCAAGGAGACTTTAACACTAACTGCTTCAAAACTTGCAGGGTGTAATTGTGATTTAGGCCTCTACAGACTCTGAAGAATGTCTACAGCAGGTAACCAAACTAAGAATGGAAATTACCTAAAATTTGAATTCTTGGACATGCAAAAAGATGGATATCTTAATTGCTTTTACTGACAAGCATTTAATGTGAGGGATTATGTTAGAAAACTGATGTAAATGTATGGTAGTGGGATAGTATGGTTGTTGTTTTAAAATGGTGTGTGTGTGTGTTTGTGTGTGTGTGTATGTGTGTGTGTGTGTGTGTGTGTGTGTGTGTGTGTGTGTGGTGTGTCTGGTGAGCATAGGTGTACACATATCACAGCACTTATGTGCAGGACAACATCCAGGAATTGGTTTTCTCGACATCTTGTTTTTGACATTAAGGCCTCTCTTGCTCTGGGTGCTGTGCTGTGTACTCCAGGCTAGCTGGCCAATGAGCTTCGGACTGATTCTCCTGTCTGCACCTCCCATGATGCTTTCAGAATTCTGGGAGCACAAATGTTCACCACCACATTAGGCGATAGACCTCAAGCCATTAGGCTTGCCAGGCAAGTAAGTGCCTTTATCCCCTCAGCCATCTAGCCAGCCCCAGATAGGATTGTTCAATAAAATAGATCATTGTATTAGTTTCAAATTAATGGTAACTTTAAAATCCGCATACCCCCCCAACCCTTTGTGTGGGGGCAGTTAGCAGAATATGCAGAATTCTGGCACTAGGTGTCAGCAGAAGATTAAATTAAAAATATCAACTTTAGTTTTTTTTCTAATTTTCTATATTTTCCAAAGCTTTTAGAGGAATAAAAACATAATACGTTTCCCAAATTTTGTAACAAAGACCCCATGTATTTGCTTGTGGCTGTAACAATATCGATATGAAAAAGTTCAGATTGCTGTTGTTCAAAGTAGGAACCTCAGGGAGACTGCCAGGGCTTAAGAAATTTTAGACTACATTGACCTCAGTTATGAAGCGTTGGGAACCCAAACATCTAGTTATCGTATGCACAGTAATCCAATGTTCACACCAATCACAGTGCTTGTGTGGATTAACTACTGTAGTTTCATTTCACGTGGACAATAGGAACAAAGTGAAGAGGACTGACCACTCTGAGAATCATGTGTGTTTGCTGATCCCAAGGATGCCTCAAACTTGCTATAAGTTAAACATATTGAAAATCTGAAATGCTCACAAGTCCAATCTTTTCCAGTGTCAACATACCACAGATGGAAAATTCCATGCCTGGCCCTATGCTAGAGTTGTGGTCAAAACACAGGTACACTAAAACTGTATAAAATTTTCTTCAGGCTCTGTGTAGAAGGTGTATATTAAACAAATTAATTTCCTGTCAAGTTGGATTGTGTCTCCCAGATGTCTCATTATGTCTGTATAAATATCCCAAGGTCCAAAACCAGTCGGAAGTCTGAAATACTTCTGGTTCTAAGTATTTCAGATAAGGGATACTCCATCTGTATTCATATATTTAGGTTTTTCTTTTACTAGACAGTATCCACCACCCCATTTTTATGTTTCCTCCCATGAATTGAAAATAGAACTTAGGATACCACCTTCAAGTCTGCCTTCAACCTCAGTTCTCATAATCAAAAACTATTAAGTCCTGCAAATCCCATCTTCACTATTTCTTAATCCTGTCTCATTGTGTATGTGCTGTAATATATGTATATATAATGTTCAGAAACACTTCTGTGATGTCTTAAACTTTGTGATAGCCTCCTAAATGGTTTGGATGTCTCAATCTTTCCTTTATACTTTCATGAAGAAAGTCTATTCTGTTGATAACCTACTTCGTTCTGTTGGCTTCAACCACGCTTTGCCAAAATTGAATACATTCATGTATGCACATGTGTGTGGAGGCTAGAAGCTGATGTCTGCTACCTTCCTCAGTTGCTGTCCATCTTATGTTTTGAGACAGGGTCTCTCATTGAGCCTGCAGTTCTTCAACTGGGCTAGACTGCCTAGCCAATGAACTCCGGGTATCCATGTGTCTCAGCCCACCACTCCAGTGCTGAGACGACAAATGTGTTCTGTGCCCAGCTTTTACCCAGATCTGAACTCAAGTTCTCATGGTTGTGTGCCAAGCATTTTAAATACCCACTAAGCCATTTCCTCAAGATCATAAGGTCTGTTTTCTAAAATTCTGACCCTGCCTACTTTCCAAACAAATTCCTCTTTCACAGGATTATACTCTAGTGTGAGTATTTCAATAAATCTGCACTCAGTCTCATGACTTTTCAGACAATTCTGGGTATTATAGTCTAAATAGTCTAAACTGACATCTCTAGCTGTATTGCTCTCAATTCTATATTCAAACTTACTCTAGTTTTCCTTGTGTGTATTCAAACATCTGAGATTTAGCATGTCCAGTGCTGACCGTTGATAACCTACTTCTCCTCAGAATAAAGCTCAGTCAATGGAAACTGGAATTTCAGTTACTTAGTCCAAACCCTTACGAGTGGGCTTAAATCTTCTATTTCTCTTGGGGCTGGAGAGATGGCTCAGAGGTTAAGAACACTGGCTGTTCTTCCAAAGGTCCTGAGTTCAATTCCCAGCACCCACATGGTGGCTCACAACCATCTGTAATGAGATCTAGCTCCCTCTTCTGGCCTGCAGGGATACATGCAGACAGAACATTGCATACATAATAAATAAATAAATAAATAAATAAATAAATAAATAAATAAATAAATAAATCTTTAAAAAAATCTTCTATTTCTCACATATCATGCAATCCAATCTATCTTGAGATATTGAAAGTCTTACATTTGTTTACATATATATGTGGGAGGGTGTATCCAAAACTGGACCTCTTCATAGTATCCCCACTGCTATGAATCTAGCAAACAACCATGTTCATGTTGCTAGGTGATCATTATACTCTTCTTAATTCTCTTGCTGCTTGTGAGCTTCCTCCATCCCAATCCCTAGTCAATTCAGTAGTTCTTTACTGTGGCTGTTATATGCACTAATCTTTCCACTGATTCCCTTACTCAGAGTAAGTCAAGGTCTTTGAAATTACCTGGAAGGCCTCCTCCATTAACTGGTCCTCTCAATGATAGAGTAACATGAGCCCTTGTACTTGCTGTTCCATTTGTCTAGAAAATTACCTTTTCTTTTCTTGCTTTGGGTATTTTACTCAAATGCTGCTTTTCTCAATGGGGCCACTCTGTACAACATTGCAACACTGTCCTCCCAAACACTATGCCTTCCAGTCTTTACTTTTCTTGAGATGGAATCTTGTGTAATAGGGACTAGCCTCAAACATGCTATATAGCTGAGGATATCTTTGAACTGGTGGTCCTCTTGCTTCCACTTCTTGAGTAACCAAAACACACTGCTACGTTTGGTTTATGCGATTCTGCAGACAGAACTCAGGGCTTCTATGTGCTAGGCTAGCACTCTATAAATGGATCTATACTTCCAGTTCCAATTCTTCTTATTTTATTCTCAAACTTATCCTTTTTTAATATACTGTCATGTTTAGATGAGAGACTTTTATATGTTGCCCCTGCTGGAACGTAAGTTCCATAATGACAAAGACTTTTGTCAACATTGTTTAAGATATGTCCCAGTGTCTAGAACAATTGCCTCGAGTAAGTAGGTGTTAAGTAGTAATGGATTTATCAGATTGTTTATCTGATACTTCTTTCTCAGATATCTCTGTTTACTTTATTATCATACTTTCTCTATTTTAATTTTTTATATATGGATTTTTTGCCTGCAGTCTTTTGTGGGTTTTTTTGTTTGCTTTTTCAAGACAGAGTTTCTCTGTGTAACAGCACTGGCTGTCCTAAAACTCACTTTGCAGATCCACCTGCCTCTGCCTCCTGAGTGCTGGGATTAAAAGTATATGCCACCATGCCCTGCTATGATTTTTTAATTGACTAATTTACTTAATTTTTGTGCATATGTGTATGGTGCTTACATGTGTGTATTCTTGTGTACACACACACACACACACACACACACATATTTGTGTGTACAGATGCAAATAATTGGTGTATACATGCAAGTGAAGGTCCAAAGTTGACATCAGGTTGTGGTGGTAATCTAATTGTACTGAAATATTATTTTGATTGTATGTTAATAAATAAAGTTGTCCGGGGGTCAGAGCTATTAGAGCCATAGCAAGAGTGTGGCGGTGGTGGCACACGCCTTTAATCCCATAGATATCTGTGTGTTCAGGGATATAGCCAGCATTGGAGACATATGCCTTTAAGACCTAGGGGGCTGTACATTCAGACAGTGACGAGGCAGTCATGTGTTTGGGTTTACAACCAATGAGAAGGCAGAACAACATACTATAAAAAAAATGAACAGACAGGAAGTAGGTCTCTTTCGCGAAGCTGGGACAGCAGGAGGAAGGGTGAGATTTTAGCTCTGAGCTCTGACCTCTCGGCTTTCTCTTTTACATTGTTTCTGTGTTTCTTATTTAATAAGACGGTTGGTTACATCAATATCAGGTATCTTCCCTTTTTAAATAAATACATTTATTTATTTATTTATTTATTTATTTTACATTTCAGCTGCAATTTCCCCTCCCATCTGTCTGTAGACGAATTTCTAAATGGTCTTATTAATAGAAAACACGGAGCCAGATATAGGGGTGAAAACCTGGGAGAGATCAGAGGAATAGGGACAGCCACATGCTAACCTCACCTCACCAACTCTGCAGCTTCCAAAAGAGAGCTACTTCCTGTCTACCCATGCCTACATGCCTTGCTGTTCTGCCATCTGATTTTCTCTGTCCAGCTACAGCACTTCCTCTTCCTGCCCAGCTCCATCACTTCCCGTCTGTCTGTATAGACTTCCAGACCATCACGTTTGACTACTGTTGGAATTTAAGGCATGTGCCACCATGCCTGGCTCTGTTCTCAGTGTGGCCTTGAACTCACATAGATCCAGACAGATCCCTGCCTCCACAGTGATAGGATTAAAGGCATGTGCTACCATTGCATGACTTTTGTGTTTACTTATAGTGGCTGGCTTTTCCCTCTGATCTCCAGGCAGGCTTTATTTATTAGAGCACAAATAAAATATCACCACACCTGTCCTCCCAGGCCCTTCCCGACAGACATTCCCCCTCTGCTCCTAACCCCAGTCAACTCCTCCTCCATTTCTGTTTAGGAAAGGGCAGGTCTCCCAGGAGTATCAACAAAACATGGCATATCAAGTCGCAGTAAGACAAAGTGACATCAGGTGTCTTTCTTATCCACTCTCTTTGTATTAATGCAGGGTATCTTGCTGAACATGTAGCTTGCTGATTCTGGCTCTTCTACTGGACAGCTTGCCTCAAGAACCCACTCTCTCTGCCTCTTGAGTGCTGGATGTACAGGTGACTACCATGCCTGCCTGGTTTTATGTGGTTTCTGAGGGTCAGACAAGAACTTTTAAAAATGATTTATTTATTTTTATTTTATGTTATGAGTGTTTGCATATGCACCACGTGTACGCAGTGCCTATCAAGGCCAGAAGAGGGCGATGTATTCCCTCAAATGGGAGTTACAGATTATTGGGAACTGCTTTGTAGATGCTGGGAACCAAAATTTATTGTTTATGCTTTGGGCATAATATCGAAACTGTTTTGCCAGTTTTGAGGTCATTAAGACACCTTACATGTTCATCTTTAATCTTTGATCCATTTTAATGTCGTTATTGCATGGTTTGAACAATTGTCTGATTTCAGGATTTTGCATATGGCTAAGTAGTTGTTATATTACCATTTGTTGAAAGGAGGATTATTTTTCCTATTTAGTAGTGTTACCAGCCTTATCAACAATCAATTAATCATAGGCATCTAGTTAATTCTGGGCTCTTAGTCTGTTTTGTTGCTCTATATGTCTATTGTTTTTGACCTCAAAATTATTACAAGATTCAAATGCAAATTTAATAAATATTAATCATAAAAGTTATACTTTTAATGGTACTATTAAAATGTTCAAACACCAAGAAAGTAAAAATGTAATTTTAAAATAATTTCCACAGGAAAAATTCAAGTTTAACCTTGCAGAATATGTAAAGCCTTGTTTCAATTTTGATGTAGAGACTAAAGAGCTCAATAACTATTTTTTATAGAGGATATTCACATAGTAGTTAAATGGAAACAGAAAGAGTGAACATGCATACAGATACAAATGTATTCATTCTTTGCCAATGTTGCACATGTACATAATGTATTTTATCTTATACACCCCATTATGTTCTCATATCCACTACACTTTCACTGAACACCTTTCCAAACAAAGAACCAGTAATTCTATAATGTGAACTACATCAAGATTTTAAGAAAGCAATAATGAAGCCGGGCGGTGGTAGCACACACCTTTAATCCCAGCACTTGGGAGGCAGAGGCAGGTGGATCTTTGTAAGGTCAAGGCTCACCTGGGCTACAGAGTGAGTTCCAGGAAAGGCACAAAGCTACACAGAGAAAGCCTGTCTTGAAAAACCAAAAAAAAAATAATAATAATAATAATAAAAAATAAAAAACCAAAAAAGCAATAATGACTATTTTAATTAACATATTATTGAGACAAAAATGATAAAAAGATACACTATATATATTGTGTCTATTATAACCGTGATTACAAAGAACAAGGAAAAGCTAAAAATTTAAGAATATTAAATATGAACAAATTAAGCATATTAGCATATTAAAATAAATTGCAATGTTTAAGACATTCAAACAAGATTAATTTGTTTTAAATCTACCATTATTTTTCAGAATACATAATAGGTAAAAAAAAAATCCCGTGTTGTAACTTAACAAATATCCATTATTTACCACCACAACCATTTACTATAAATAATGCTATACAATCTAAAATTGATGGGATATTATCTTGACTATTACCAATTTTGCTAAGTGTTAGAATCAGGAAATATTAATCTTTGACATTAATTTTCTCAATTTGATATGACAATTTTACTTATTTATTTCATTAGTTTTTTAAGAGTTTTCAGTTTTGTACAATGTATATTGATTGATTACATTCGACCCTTCTTCTCTCAACTCTTCCCAGATCCACCAACCTTCCCTACTCACTTAACTTTGTGGCCTTCTTTTTAAACCCTTCAAAACCAATTTATGATGCTCAACTAGTCTTGGATGTGTGGTTTTCCACTGTCACTAATCAGGAGTGACACTCTTAGAGAAAACTGTCTTTCTCTTTCTCCCAGCAATTAATAGTTGACAATCTTCCATGACTAGGTGTGGGATTGTATGTCCATTTCCCCTCTCCATGATGGTCTTTGGACTGACTTGGGCTTACATAGGTTTTGTGCATGTTGTCAAAACTGCTGTCTGTTTCCTTGTAGTCATTCACTGCCTAGGCTCTTAGACTCTTTCCGCCTCCTTTCACAATTATCCCTGACAATTCTGGGCAGGTGCATAATATATATATATTTCCTTTAGGGATAAGTGTCCTGCAGTCTTTTATCCTCTGCACTGTGGCCAGTTTGTGGGTCACTCTGTTAATCACCATTTACCGAAAATAGAGCCTTCACAGATGAGAACTGAGAGATGCATTGAGATATATATACATATACATGTTATGTTTGTATAATTCTGTGTCTATTTAGCATCACAATAGTAGTTCTCCCCCAGGGCTTATTTGTCTATTTAGACATAGGTTCTTGGTCCAATAATGGTGCAAGGAATGGGATTCATCTTGTGGAGCTGGACTCACATCTAATTAGAAAGTAGTTGGTTACTCCCATGATGTTCATGCCACTCTTGCACATGTTTGTGTGTCTTGCTAGGCCAGTCATTGTTATAGCTTGCAGGATACACATCTGGGTACGATTGATGATTTTTTTCCCTCCTCAGTAGCTTGCATAACACCTTCCAGCACTGTGAAGGCTAGCCAGTGGGGATGAAACTTCCAAGTTAGTACTAGCTTATTTCCATCATGTTCTATGTCTGAAATATGTAGGTTCTTAGCAATAGAGAATCAGTATCAAGTTTTGGAAGGTAAACAAGAGCAATGGTAATAACCTATAGTGTTTGGGAATCTATGAGACCTCACTGGCTAACAACTCCAAAAGATATATCCCATTTCTGGAATTGGGCTTTTTATTTGTCTGTCCATATTAGGAATTGATTACCTAATTCTAAAACATATATTGAGAACTACCATTTCCTTACTTCAAAATACATTTAAATACAAAAATAAGATTTTTTTCTGGGTCCTTAGCAACACCATGTAAGTTTTAGAATCAGAGAGACAACATATAAAAAAGGTGACTGGGATTATGTTAAAGTTTGTGTTGAATCTGTAGATCAAACGAAGTTGTGCACCAATACTTAAAAGAGATGTTGGCCTATAATGTTTTATCCTTGTGATATTTTGTCTGGTTTGGGTATAAAGGTGAACTTGTATTATAGACTAAGTCATGAGGTTTCATTACTATTTTATTTTGAATAATTTGTGAAGAATTGTTATTACTTTATCTTTAAATATTTGATAGAATTAACTAGTGAAACTGCCTGTGTCAACATTTTTCTTTGTGAGTAGTTTTTCTTTTTTCCTTTTTGTTTTTAAAAAAGTCAAACTTTTTTCTTCTTTAGGTCTGTTCATGTTACCTATTTCTTTTCCTTGAATCAGTTTTGGCAGTTCACGGCTTTCTAGAAATTGGAACATCTTATCTATTTATTGGCTAACAATTTATTGCCTACAGTATTCTTTTATTTATAATCTTTCCTATTTCTGTATGGTTGATAGTAGTGGTCCCTGTTTTTCACACACACACACACACACACACACACACACACACACACACACTCATACACTCATTCCTACTTGGAGATCTAACTCACATATTATGCATTGGAGAAAAGTTTTGTATACTTCACCACTTTAAAAAAAAGAGAGCTAATGAGATGACTCATCAGTTGAATGTGCTGGCTGCCAAGTGTGGCAAGCTGAGTTCTAGTCCCTGGATCCACATGGTTGAAGACAAAAACTGACTCCCACAAGTTGTCCTCTGACTTCCACACAGGTGCACATGCTCCCAGCTCGCAAATAAGCAAATAGACATAATAAAATTTCTCAAGTCATTTCCCACACCCACCATTATTCTCTTTCTCGTGCCTTGTCCAGTACTATGTAATAACATCTTTGTTATATCTCTTTTCTTCCTAGATGTGAGCAATTTGAGGAAAGAACTTTAATATTAATGACAAGAAGAAACTTAGTGATTTTTTTAAATTAGTGTCTGTTGTCAAGCTAATCTTGACTGATGCATCTAAATCCTAAATAAAACAACCTGTATTTGTCAAAGAATATATTACTATTCCCATCCCTTCTCATAGAAACATAACATTCTTTACCTTGACCTCTCTTTGTGCCAGTTAAATATGAACTTGTCTAATACATTGATCCCTATCTTTTATCAAGAGGTTATGAAGACTTATCTTAAAAAGCTTCATCTCAGTTTTCTGTATTCTATCTTTAGAGAAGATCTGTGGAATTTTTTTTTTTTAAAAAATCACCATCTAACAAAAATATAAATGTACTTGAAACATGACAAAAGATGTTTGGCCAGGTGCTGGTGGTGCACACCTTTAATCTCAGCACTCGGGAGGCAGAGCCAGGTGGATCTCTGTGAGTTCGAGGCCAGCCTGGGCTACAGAGCAAGTTCCAGGACAGGCTCCAAAGCTACACAGAGAAACCCTGTCTCAAAAAAACCAAAAAAGATGTTTGACTTCACTCCATAGTGGGAAAGATATGGATCAAAATCTCACTGAGGTATTTTTTTTAACATATAAGATTTTCAAGGGACAAAAGGTTTAACAACATGCTTCAGTGACGAGGGTGTTGGAAAACTAACATGATCAGACATTGATAGTGAGACTAAACTGTAAGTTTCTGGGCATATTTGGCAATTTATACCACCATTACAGTTCTACAGACCCTTTAATGGAGCCATTCCTTTAGAATCTACCAGGCAGATATATCAATATGCATTTGAAACAATGTGGGTAAGGAATATTATTGCAGCAAAATAGTAGGGTGGTTGAGCATCCAAGACTTAATCATCTGCCATTTGGCTCCTCCTCCCAACACTGCTTTGGGAGTAAGTTTCAGCATGAGTTTTGAATTGGGATAAACACTTTCAAACTGGAAAAATCCTGCAGAAACTATACAAACATGTAGAGAATGACCACTACACTCTTGAGTGATAAATGGGACATTGAAAAAAATAGTGAGGGTGTTGAAAAATTTCCTAGACTCAAATGAAAATGAGACAACTTACCAGACCCTTTTAATTAGAACAAAAACAATTTTAAGAGGAAAGTTTATGGCTATGATAGCTTATATTTAAAAATCAGAGCTATCTCACTGGGCAGAGGCAGAAGATACCCAAGGGCTGCCGGGCCCTCTAGGCCCAGGGCTGTGGTGGCAGGCGCCAACTACCATGAGCAAATATGTAGTAGAGAGTAGAGATGGCAGAGTGGTGTACAACAGCCTGGAGCTGATGCAGATGGAGGCTCAGCCCCACAGAACCTGCTGCCTGGCCATAGGATCCCCGCCCCCTGGCTCTGGGCAACGATAGAAGATGGAGATGGGGAAAGGTTCACTGTCTGGATTAGATCCCCCCCAGGACCACCATGGTCCTTGATGACACCAGAGGCCATGTTGGTGTCTGTGGTCCATGCTGCTGCCCCAGGCCCCGATGGAGCCTGAGATCCATGTGATTGTATGCAGTCTGTGCTTCTGCCTGTCTGATGCCTTGCTGATGTCCTTGGGCTTTGCTGCCTCAGGGTGCCATCCTGATGTGAGTGGCATGTGTAGCCACCTGAGGCCATGTTGAGACCCATGGCCAGTGCAGCTGCTAAGGGCCAGGAGTGGGTCAGTGGTCCTGACACAGCCAAAGGCTGTGTTGATGTCTGCAGCCAATGTTACCACTGAAGCCCATGCAGATGTTGGTGGTCTAGGCTGCTGCCTGAAGCCATGATAATATCCTTGGCTGTAGGAGAGCTGTCCCTGCCCCTTGCTGGCAGCCTCATGGTGGCACCAACAGTGGAGTGGGTGTGGGAGAGCTGGCTCCTGTGCTGGGCATGGGAAAGGTGGTCCCGCCTCTCCCTTGGAGGACTGGCCACTAGGAATTTGACCATGCTCCAGTGAGTATATGGATGAAACAAAAGGGACTTTTTTGTGGGGCAGACCACAGGGGTAGCAGACATGGGAAGACCAGGAAGTGAGCATGATCAGGGTACATGATGTGAGATTCACAAATAATCAATAAAAAAAAATCAGTGCTATCTCAAATATATAACCTAATGATACAGCTCAAAAACTTTGGAAAATAAGAACAAACCAAAACCCATCAGTACACAGCAAGAAATAATAAAAATTAGAGCATAAATTTCTGAACTAGAGATTAATAGAACAATGCATAGAATCAAGACAGAGCTAGTTCTTTTAAAATATAAACAAAATTGAAAAACACCTAGACAAACTAAGCAAAAGAGAGAAGACCAAAAGTAATAAAAATAGAGATGAAAAAGAAAGTTTTGTCCTAACAGATTCCGAAGAAATCAAGGGGATCTTTAGGAAATATTTTGAAAACTTATATTTTAAAACAAAAAAACCCTACAATAAATGAATCAATTTTTTTGTTTATTTATTTATTTTGGTTTTTTTTTTTTTTCGAGACAGGTTTTTTCTGTGTAACTTTGGTGCCTGTCCTAGATCTTGCTCTGTAGCCCAGGCTGGCCTCAAACTCATAGAGATCTGCCTGGCTCTGCCTTCCAAGTGCTGGGATTAAAGGTGTATGCCATCACTGCCCAGCCTGAATCAATTCTTAGATATATATAAGACTTTCAAAATGAAATCCAGATGATTTAATCAGATCTATAATGAGCAATAGTAAATGTCTCTTCCCCACACAGAAAGCTCAGGTTAGACATAGTCCCCTGATACTACAGAACCTTCAAGGAAGAACTAGTGCCCAAATTCCTCTAATCATTCTGTAAAGTAGAATTCCGAAATGCCAATAAATTCATTCTACAATTCCAAAGCCAGAAAAAGACACAAGAAAAAAAAAAAAAAGATTACAGACTAATTTTTGTAATGAAGCTAACAGACAAAAAACAATTCTCAAAAAAAAAAAAAAACCTTGCAAATTGAATTCAAGAACTCTTTAAGATCATGCACCATGACAAAATTTCTTTCATCTCAAGTATGGACAGTTGGTTCAATATACACAAACCAGCCGGGCAGTGGTGGTGCACGCCTTTAATCCCAGCACTCGGGAGGCAGAGCCAGGCGGATCTCTGTGAGTTCGAGGCTAGCCTGGGCTACCAAGTGAGTTCCAGGAAAGGCGCAAAGCCACACAGAGAAACCCTGTCTCAAAAAAACAAAAGAAAAAAAATTAAAATATACACAAACCAATCAATGTAATACAAATCATAAATAGAATTAAAAACAGAAACCATAAGATCATTTCAATAGACACAAAGACTTTGACAGAGTTAAGCATCCTTTCAGGGTGAAAGAAAGTAGGAATAGAAGGAACTTATTTCAGCACGATAAAGGCATATATTGTAAACCGCTAGCCAACATTATATCAAATACGGATAAAGTGTAAGCATGTTTTCTAAAATTTGGAATGGGGCAAGTGTGCCCACTCTCTACAATACTACTAAATATAGTGCTTAAATTCTTAAAAAATAATAAAATAAAAGGAGCACAAATACAAAGAAAGAAATCGTGGTACTTCACACTATTGACTCTCTTAAATCTGATATACAATGTCAGCATACTAGCAGGATACAAAAACAACTCATAAAATTATTAGCTTTGTTATGTATCAATAACAAATTCAAGGAAAATGAGTAAAGAAAAACTTATTTACTATAGCATTAGTAAAAAATAAAATACATAGGAAGAATTCTAAGGAAGTGAAATGTATCTACAATGAAAAGTTAAAATACTAGTGAAAAATTGAAGGCAGCAGAAGAAAGAAAGAGATCTCTCATGCTAATAAAGTAACTAACATCGAAAAATTGCTGTCACTGAAAGAAATTACAGATTAAACACATCTCCATAAAGATGTTCTTCACAGAACTAGAATTCATATGGAAGCAAAAAAAGATTCCTAAATAGTCAAAGCAATCTGACGCAGAAAGAGAAGTGGTAGAAGCATCATAATACCTCACCTCAAATTACACTCTGGAGCCATAGTAACAAAATCAGATATACATATTGATGGACTAGAACAAAAGATTTTTCAATAGATACTGTATTTTTTAATCAAAATGCCAAAAACATATATTGGAGAAAGATAATTCCTTCCACAAATGGTCTGAAGAGAATTGGATATCTATAGGTAAAAGAAAGAAACTAGATCCATAGCTGTCCATTCTGTAGAAAAATGAATCCAAAATGGTTCAATGATATGTGAAACTGCTAGAGGAAAACAAAGGTAAAAATTTAAGATGTATGAATAAGCAAGTACTTTCTGAACAGGACTGTATCATCACAAGAAATGATATCAATAATTAACAATGGAATTCCATAAAAATCAAAAAGCTTCCATACAGCAAAATAAATAAATCAGCAGCATAAAGAGATAGTTTACAGAATGTAAAAAACCATTGTAATTATATATTAAACTTGGAATAATATTTATAATATATAAAAAGCTACAAATTTTTAACTACAAACCAAGTCATCCAATCAATAAATGGGGTAATGAACTGATAGACAATTCTCAAAAAATTAAAATATTCAACAAAGGTATGAAAAAGTATTCAACATCTGGCCAAACACCCTAATAGTTGGGCCAGAAACCCCATCCAAGGACTGAGGAATCTGGATGCAGACATCCATGGCTAGGCCCCGGGTGGAGCGCTGGGAGTCTAATTAGCGAGAAAGAGGAGGGTTTATATGAGCGAGAATTGTTGAAACCAAGGTTGGATAAAGCACAGGGACAAATAGCCAAATGAATGGAAACACATGAACTATGAACCAAAGGCTGAGGGGCCCCCAACTGGATCAGGCCCTCTGAATAGGTGAGACAGTTGATTGGCTTGATCTGTTTGGGAGGCATCTAGGCAGTGGTACCAGGTCCTGGGCTCGTTGCATGAGTTAGCTGTTTGAAACCTGGGACTTATACAGGGACGCTTGGCTCAATCTGGGAGGAGGGGACTGGACCTGCCTGGACTGAGTCTATCAGGTCGATCCCAGTCCTCGGGGGAGACCTTGATCTGGAGGAGGTGGGAATGGGGGGTGTGCTGGGGGGAAGGGGAGAGGGGCAGGAAGGGAGAGAACAAGGGAATCTGTGGCTATTATGTAGTACTGTAAAATAAAAAAAAAGAAGAAGAACTACAGGCAACTAAGGAATACCGAAAGGGGAGAAATGGTCTTCCCCAGGGAAGAGCCTTTCTCCTCCAATAGTTTATTTAATACCAAGTGGTCAGTCCTGAAATCAATCTCTCTCTCTCTCTCTCTCTCTCTCTCTCTCTCTCTCTCTCTCTCTCTCTTTCTCTTTCTCTCTCTCAGAACAATTAAGGAAAAAGAAGAGACCAAGGTGGTGAGCACATGGAAAGAATTGTAGGAAGGGAAAATAATATTATTTTTAATTTCAAAAGATTAGAAAAACCATATAATAAAAGTATATGTATAATTTACCACTTTGTGTTAGGTTCATTAAAAAAGGGAAGGGAAGCTGGTGAAATCAATCTTAGTGCTGTTTGTTTGACTCAAGACACCACAGCATTGCTAATTCTATGTAATCAATGATAAAATTTGAGATGTTTTACTTAAAAAAAAAAGAAAAGAAAAAGTATTCAACATCTTTAGCCATTGGGTAAAAGCAAATTTAAATTCCTTTGAGATTCAATTTCACCACAATCAGAATGTCTATCATAAAAAAAAAACAAAAACCAAGGCCAGTGCTACCAAAGACCCAAGGAAACTTCACTTACTACCAGTAGGAATGTATACTGGTACAGCCACTATGTAAATCAGTATGGAGGTTACTAAAAATTCCCTGAAAATAACACCACCACATGAGTCTCCTGAGAATATACCTGAAGGATTCTACATCAGCACACCACACAGGTACTCACACATCCATGTTTATTACTGCACTATTCACACGAGCCAGGAAATGGAACCAGCCTAGTTGTCCGTCAACAGATGAATAGATAAAGAAAATAATTGTACATATACGCAGTTGAGTTATATTCAACCATAAAAAAACATGATCATGACATTTACAGGAAAATGGATGGCATTAGAAATCATTACATTAAGTGAAATAAGCCACATTTAAAAATATAAATACCATTCTCTCATATGCAAAATCTAGATTTTACTTTATTGTATTTATAGATATGTGTTCAACGTTTAGCTATTCATGTGCGCACAGGTCATTACAGTATAAATAAGAGAAAGAGGAAGGAATCTTAACTGAAGAGAAAAGGGGGAGTGCGGGGTAATGAAAACTAACAGAAGGCGAGAATACTTGTCTGGAAGAAATGGATTAGACAGCAGAAGCCAGGGGGTCTGAGAGCACATTGTGGTGAATAAGGACAAGGTACAGGACCACTAGAGATGTCTCAGTGTATAAATGCTTGCAGTAGAAGTGTGAAGAGCAGAGTTCAGATCCCCAGAACTCAGATAAAAGGTAAGCAGGCCTAGCAGCTGCCTATGCCACTCCCGTCTCTCCACACACAAGCAGAGACATGGAATCCCTAGGACAAACTAGCTAGCTATAGTAGTTGGGACTGGACAGCTCTGGGTTCAAGGAGAGCCTGTCTCAATAAACAAAGTGGGTCAATCGCTGTCCTTCACAGACACAAACACAGACACACACAGAAACACACATCAACATACATTGCACACCACACACATACACAAATAAAAAAGTAAAACAGAACAAAGTATAAGGATATAGGTATAAAATGTCATATTTAAAAATCATTATTTTGTATACTAACTTAAAGCATTAATAAAGATAACATTCAAAACATAGCATATTGATTTGATAACTGGCATTCAAGAACACAGGCACAAGCATAGTCTCTGGAGTAACGGACAGATTATTCCCCAGGACTTGGTGCTTAGATGTACTCAACTGGACTGGCTTTGCATCGGAGTAGACTAGGTGTTTGGGAACAGCCAGATACCATTTAGAGCCTAGTCAAATGAACGCATTGTTTGGGTGGTCCATACATTTTGAATTAAAGCTGAAATGTGATTATTAAGAAATGAGATTGGTTTTCTTGAGGGCTTTGCAATGAAAGTAAGTCCCATTCCTGGAGATATTTTTAAGTATCCCAAGTCTAAGAACATCGTCTAACATGGGAGAATTCTTGGAAAGGCAACAGGACTTATCTGGTGTACTTATGACTTCCAGTCTTCTTAAATTTGAAATACTAGGTCATTTTGAGTTCCAAGCTATGCATGTTGGAACACACTCAACACCAGCACTTGGAAGGCTGAGGCAAGAGATTCACAAATTTTAGGGGAGCCTAAATACGTTGAGTCCAGGCCTACTTCAGTCTATGTAGTAAGGAATAAGTGTTTTTGTTTGTTTTTTGTGTGTATGTGTGTGTGTGTGGGGGGGGGTGTTTCAAGACAGGGTTCCTGTATATAGCCCTGGCTGTCTGGAACTCACTCTGTAGACCAGGCTGGCCTCAAACTCACAGAGATTGGCCTGCCTCTGCCTCCTGAGTGCTGGGACTAAAGGCGTGAGCCACCACCACTGCCTGCATTTTTGTTATTTTTGTCTTTTCTTCTTTTTTTTCTGGAGCTGAGGACAGAACCCAGGGCTTTGCACTTGCTAGGCAAGTGCTGTACCACTGAGCTAAATCCCCAAGCCCCAGCTACATAGTGAGACCCCCAAAGAGTTACATATGATACCTGACTTATTCTCATTGTTATAGTTTGGGAATATGAAACATCTCTTATTTCAGCAGAACAGTATTTGAAAGCAATATTCAATGTCCCTTCCTTTCCAGAGTGTGTTTACAGACTGTACAAGATTAACACTCATAGCTACCTCTGTGAAGTAGATATCATATATTCCATTTAATGGATGTTGAAACCAAGATCCAGGGAAATTAAATGTTGTTTCGATAAATATCAGAATCTACCGCCGTGTTTGCAAAAATCTACAAAAGTGACCTCATTTGTGGTGTATGTGAGCACTTGCTCAGTAGTTAACAATGCAGTATTGGTACAATACCATTTTAGCTGAATAGACTACAACCTCCCTGTTATAGGAGCCTGTCACAGGCTAACATGATAAAAAATGAGTTTTATTTATTGACCAAATAAATGAACCATATAACTTCCTTTGTCAGTTGTCTATGGAAGGGTTTCCCTCTTTTGTTGCATGGTTGATGTGCTTTATTAAGCGTCACGTCTTTTTGACCCACAGTACATATTCATCTTGACTACTAATAAATGTTCTTTGTTCTTTTAAGTCTGGACTACTTAGTCTCCAGGCTTCCAAAAAAAATCACAGCCAAAAAATGGTAACTATCTAACCCTGGGTGATGTATTTAATCACTCTGAACATGTTTTCTTTCTTGCACCTGGGAATAAAATTGCCTCTTGCTGCCCCTGGGGGCACTGATGGATGATCTGAATGTGGTAATGTATTTGAATGGACACTGAAGAAGCATAATATGCACTCCAAAATGCACAGGATTTTCCCCCCAGTGATTATGTGATTGACTAACACATAGTCAGCGTAGATTCAGATGGATGTAATTTGATCCGGGCTCTGAGCTGACTCCAGAGAAAGATTACTTTCTTGTGCTAGCTGGGAAAAGCAGAAAGGAATCACTCAGTACTGAAGTCCCGCCTCAGAAGAATGTCCTTTGGACAATCAAGTGTGGCAGCAGTTACAGTTCACTGTCTGAAGCATTCCGTGAGGTGGTTTATATCAATGAACCCAGTGGGAACTTTTCTCCAAGAAGGAGCTCCCTGCAGGGAGAAGCTGATTGGCCTACAGAAAGGACACAAAGGGAAGAAGTAAACACTCTCTCAGTGTTAGAAGCAGGGGGCCTCCCAAGGCATTCAGCCCTGATTCTTGCCCATTGTTTGATGGTGGGCTAAGCCCCCTGCTTTCTGATTACTCAGTTTCTTTAACTAAAGAAGAGGATGGGCTGAAGGAATAACACTTGCTTTGCTTGCCCCACTGGAATACTTTAAGATGCTTTGTCAATTGTGAAGAGCTATAAAGAAGGTATTAACTCAACATACTCTTATTGACTGCCCACTGTGTATAAAGCATCCAAAGAAAACTCACATTTGCCATTTACCTGCCTTTAAAGTCTTGGGGTAGGGAGGTTGTTCAGTCAGTAAAGTGTCTGCTCCAGCAAACACAAGGAGCCAAGTTCAAATTCACAGAACCCACACAAAAGGACTCCCACAAAATGTCCAACATAAAAAGCCAAGAATGAAACACATGCCTGTAATCCCAGAATTGGAGGGGTTCAGGGGAGGGAGACAGATCCCCGAAGCTCCTTGGCCAGCCAGCCTCACAGAATCACAAGTTACAGGTTCACCAGGAGAACTTGTCCCCAGACTAAAAGCAGAGGGTGATTAAGGAGAGACATCTGAAGTCCACATCTGGTCTCTACATGTACACAGGCACATACTACCCACATACACAACACCACACAAACATACACAGTACTGTATAACACAGACACACACCAGAAAGGAAGGGAGGAAAGACGAAGAAATAAAGACCGAGAAACAGAAACAAAGAAAAGAAAGAAACTGGTAGTCAAAGCTGGGGAGACAGCTCAGTTGATGTTTGTCCCTGGACCCACCCACCCACACACACACACACACACACACACACACACACACACACACGTACAAAACAAAACAACAAAACCATGCATCTCCCACAAAAACAAAGAAACTGGTAGTCATCAGAGAAAGAGAATATATATGTATACATATACATATATATGTATATTGTGAAGTAGAAAATCATGAGCCTAGTTGTCATCTGGCCTCCACAAGCATGTGACTGGCATGTCCCGCCCCCCCCACATGGTAGTAATAAATAAAATAAAGCAGAGGCTTCCATTTAAAGAACTGATTCTTTTCTTCTTTCCTTCCTTCCTTCCTTCCTTCCTTCCTTCCTTCTTTCTTTCTTTCTTTCTTTCTTTCTTTCTTTCTTTCTTTCTTCCTTCCTTCCTTCCTTTCCTCTTTCTTTCTTTCTTTCTTTCTTTCTTTCTTTCTTTCTTTCTTTCTTTCTTTCTTTCTTTCTTTCTTTCTTTCTTTCTTTCTTTCTTTCTTTCTTTCTTTCTTCCTGGCTGTCCTGGAACTTGCTCTGTAGACCAGACTGGTAACAAACTCAGAGATCTGCCTGCCTCTGCCTCCTAAATGCTGGGATTAAAGACGTACACCAACACCTGGCAAAACTGGTATTTCTTAAAAAGAAAGACAGAAAGAATAAATCATGATAGTCAAAATAGAGGCAAGCATACTGTTTTAAACAGCAAATCAAGTATGTGGCTGCTGGGCTGGAATTTATCAGTAAGATGACTAAAATTATAGCGTAATTGCCTTCAGGTACACAGCTTTAGCATCACACTCATTTCGTTCCTTGAACTTAATGCATTGAATTATTTCTTTCACTTATCGAAGACTTGTTGGACAACTATTGTGTTGTTCCCTGAGCTAGGAGATAGAGATACAGTGGAAATAAAAATGCATGCTCCTGTTATCAGGAAACATATAGCTCTGGAGTAGAAATAAACATACACAAATGTGATCCAAGAGAACAGGGTGTAATTATGGACAATAAAGTATTTCCAGCAGGGAGTCTAAAGGAAGTTGGTTTCAGCTGGGGTTGGAATGAGTTGGGGCTCTGGGTATTATAGGTGAACAAGGGCAAATAAAAATAACCTTCAATGCTAATGGCTCATGCTATAAAATCATCCCCACTCTCAGAAAGGTTTAAGAAGAGACCTCACTTCTCCTATGTGGGCTCTGACTCCTCTCTTCAGACACCCGCCACTTTGTTGTCTATGTGTCCACAACGCTGATAACTCTTCTTTTAAACATATCCCATAACAATTTGTCTCATTGTCCCTCTTGAACCCCCATTCAAAAACCTTTGACTGAGAATGCTCATAGAGGAGATCGCCATTGAGTGTGAACGAAAAGGGAAGACCCTCTAAAGCAAGGAGCATGGTTTTTTCCAGCAGAGGGAAGGTCCTGGCTGCAGACACAGAAGTTGAAGCATGCAGCCAACTTTGCATGTCTGCATTATAGACATGAGTTGGAGGAAGGGAAGAGGCGAAGAGTATATGATGGGACTAATTCGCTCTCCTTCATAACTTTGTCTAGATGCAGAGCTGTAATCACCTTTCCATCCACCTTGCCTCTGCTTCATAAAATCCCATCCATTTCAAGCCATCCTTAGCTGGAATCACTTTCATTTATGAGTTTCTGAAATTGTTTACAAATATTTTCCATCTGAAAGCCACGATGCTGAATAGCACACTGGATTTCCAGGGCTATGCCCTCTACTGCATATTGCTTAAAGGATTTTTGTGTGAACTTTTCTTGTTAGGAAAAAAAGTGTTAGAAAACAAATTCAAATTACCAGCCAGGCTTCTAGAGCTCTGAGTCAATTGTTAGTCTACTAAATCGTAGCATTGTTTGGAAATGTTTTTAAGTAAATTCTGTTCGTCCCATTTTGACATTCCTTTACCTCCACTGTGTGGCTTCAAGTGCAATACTGTTCACCAATCAGTGAGACTGAGGCCTTTCCTTTTTGCTGTGGAACCTATGGACTATTGTGTTCAAGCTCACAGGGATGGATACTCAGTGCTCCTAGGAAGCTGACATGTTAGTGACCTTTGTGATATATTCCCCACTGAGAATTGGACAGTCTTTATCTATTGTTGACTACAGGCTATCTTGCATGGACATCATTCCTGCCTTTTCAGCAGGAGTTGGTCCAGTGCAACAGCCATTTGCCATGGGGGAATTCCATTACCTGTCTTTCCCAGAAGGATAAATTCTGTCTGGTACTTCACACTGAAGAAGGGGGGAATTTAATTCAATTCTTTCAAGTGCTAGATTTACTTACACTATCAATTTACTGCTAAAACCACCATTCTCATTTTGGAGAAATAGAATAGGACCATATGTCTCAAACTTATCAACTGTCAGCATTTCCAGTAATGGTTTTTCTGCTTAGAATCAAAGGAAGACTCAGGTTTTTGAGTCTCCAAAGCCCTCTAGTTAGAATCTTAAGGAGATCATGATTTGGACCCAAACTGACTATGCTCTTTCAACAGAATGAGTTGTGTAATAAATTCAGTTTCTCATTTGCAAAGCATCTTAGGGAAGAGTTTGGCAGAGTCTTCAAAGGGTAGGTCTCTTCTCCTTTCATTGCTGGGTGAAGAGTATGCAAGCGTTCGGTGAAATACCACCACTGCTCATAAATCATCTGCATGTTTGGCCAAGTGACAAACGTTTGGCTTGTGGGGAAAGCTAGAAGATATTAGGATAAGTACATACATTCATTGGCTTGGAGATATATATGAAGGGATTGGTAAAAATTTGTGAGCCACAGATACATATTTCATAACCCTACCCCAAAATGATAGCATGGGAAAGTTCCCCTTTCTTTTCAGCCCAGATGACCGACTTGTGGGTGGAACAGAAATATGAATGCATCTTCTTCTCTAGTTTCGAAATAGAATGTTTGACATGTGGATAGAAGTTAAAAAGCATATCAAATATCTAACAAGACATGTGGCCTCTCCTCAAATAGCTTCTAATGCAGTTGGAAAGATGAGAGTGATGCTGTTATTCAACTAAAAGAACATTCATAATTAAGATGAAATGAATAGAAGTTACTACATTAAAGACCTGCACCTTAAGCTCTGGGAAGACAGGAAGCTGGGACAGTGCTATGCTGTGGAGGCACGCACCTGCAATCCCACCCCTCAAGAGGCTATGACAAGAGGAGGATGAGTTCAAAGCTAGCCTGGGCACATAGAAAGACCTTGTCTTATAAATAGAAAGGTTTTTTTATAAACATCGAAAAAGAAATAAAGTGGAACAAAGAATCACTGTGAATGGGTATCCCAAGGAAAGTCTCATGAAGGTTGCGATTTGTGTTCTAACTGAAAAGCTAGATAGTTTGTACATGCAAAATGAAAGAGAAGGGAACATTTTGATTAACAAAGGAGGAAGAAGCTGGCAAGACATAGGGAGTAGACTCTGTATGGTAGGCAGAAAGGCGAAGAAGATTGGCAATTGCCTGGGACAGAGTATGTGAGAGGGTTGGCATGGCCTGGTGGATTCCCACTTGGCCTTTTTGGTATGGGCTTAAGAATGTGGTTTGATACTGGGTGTGGTGTCCCCAGAGCCTTTAATCCCATCACTCAGAAGGCAATGATCTCAGGTGAGTTAGAGGTCAGCCTGGTCTACATAGTGAGTTTCAGGTCAGACACAGCTATAAAGTGAGACCCTGTCTCACAAAACAAAGAAACACAACAAAAACTCAAAAAATACTAGATAGAAAGAAAGAAGGAAGGACAGAAGAAAGGAAGGAAAAAAGTTGATTTGAGAGGTTGACATGGAGATGGTTCTCTGTAAGAACTTCTGTTATGCAAACAAGAAAACCTGACTCAGCATCTAGGTAAAATGCCAGGTGTCTGTGTGAGCACCTGCTGCTCCAGTGCTGAGTGTAAGGAGACAAGATCACTGTGGCTTACTGTCTGCCATCCTAGATAAAAGAACAGTGAGCTCTCAGTTCAATGAGAAACTCTGTTTCAAGGGTTCTCAATAAAATAAAGCAGAAAATGGTGTCTTCCTCTGGCTGCCATATGCACAGGCACATGCACATGCATGTGCATGTATGCCCATGTGCCTACAGACACACACACACACACACACACACACACACACACACACACACACACACACAGGTGGGGGAGGGAAGGAGGGAGAGAGATTTGAGTTCCAGAGTCAAAGGAGAGGCACCAGGATCCATTGAACAGCATAATGACATGAAGAAAGCAGTGTCATGGGACAATGAGAGTAGGATTTATGGGATTACATATGGCCATCCAGATGGCAAACCCTCCAGTTGCAAAGATTCCTCCTTGCCTGTACAATGAGCAGCGAGCTGATTGCAAAGGGAAAAAGCTGAAAGCTGGCAGCAAAGCAGGCTGTGTTGGAGAATAGGACCTAACAGAAGGAATTCAGATTGGAAGGACACTTTCAACCGGCTTATGACAAGGCTGCAATGCAACGTTCTGATATAGTGTACCCAAAGGAAACCAAGAGACACATAAACCCAGAAAAACAGGAGAGCTAAAACAGGGAGCATCTATTATTACCTGGCCTGGTGCCTGCCACTTCAACCCAATCTTCATTCACATCACCATGATTGTGAACTGACTGGAAATTCACGTTTTCTCATCCTGCCAGACTTTTGGCCAGAACATGCTTTCTCTCATTGTCTTGAATGCATCTTTTGTAGGTAGAATGGCCACCAAAGATATTCAGGCCATAATCTTTGGATTCTGTGAACATGCTATTGTGTAGCAAGGTGGACTTTTAGAAATTTAACATCTTATAGGCCTCAAAATAGGGAGGCTGATCCTGAGTGATCTGAGAAGGTCAATTCCAATCAGAGCATTTTTTTTTTCTTGGCTGTAGTTAGAGAGCTTCAGAAAAAGGAGAAAAAAGGAAATGTCAGAGAGACGTGAAACATGAGAGCAACTCACAGCCATTATATCTACTTTTGCTGAAGGGTGACGTGACATGAAAATTATGAGAAGGAATGCGGGTAGACTCCGGGAGCAAAGATTGGCCTGTGGCTGACAGCCAGGGAGGAGATGAGGACCTCCGTCCTACAAAGGAAAGGAAGCGAATTTGGTGAACAACTGAACAGGCATGTAAGCAAATCCATCCCCAAGCCCCAGAAATAAATGCAGCCACCATGTCTTAGACCTTAGGACACTCAAAGCATAGAAGTCATCCAAGTCACACTGTCTGTCTGCAAATTTATTTTTCACCCATGGAACAGTAAGATAATAAATTGATTTTCTTGAGCTGGCAAAATGGATCCGTAGTTCAGAGCACTAACTGTTCTTACAGAGGATCTGGGTTTGGTCCTCAGCACCCACATGTTGGTTCACAACTCTTTCTAATTCTAGTTCCATGGGATCTACGGCTTCTTTTGGCCTCTACAGGTACTGCATACATGTGGTACACATACACACATGCAAGAAAAACACTCATACACATAAAATAAAAATAAATCTGTAAAAAATGTTTTGTTTTTTAAGATCCAAAGTTCATAGTATAGTATTCTGCTAGGGAAGCCGCAGAAAACTAATAGAGCATCCTTCACACTCTATTCCAATATCATGCTCCTGGGGAGTTTTTTCTGACTATGTCCACTAATCTGGGTCGCAAGGGCTTTGGAACCGTGTGATCATGTGTTGCTGAGACAAGATGATTAGAAGATATTAGAAGACTTGGTTACACTATGCAAAGAAAAAAAAAGGATTACCTAATCACAAGTTCCCTTTAAAAATGCCATGGAATACTAAGGAAAATGTAATCATAGCATATTCTTTGGGTTGGTAGTGAATGTGTTTCCATTATCTCAAAGATGATAGCTTTACACTGTGGTATAACTCTGTTGTGCAATGGAAGGAGTTGTAAGTAGAATAAATCCTTATCTACTATTAGATGAAACTAGACCCATGTTAGTGAATGAAAAAATAACTATGTATGTATGTTATTTACATACATGGAAACAGCTAAAAAAAATTAAAAGTTAAACACACCAGCTAACAGGGCTAGTGAACTGGGAGCTTCCACGCATGTGCAGTAAGGTCCATCTGTCTGGCCTTCAAAATTTCACCTTGTTTTCACCAGCCAGCATCACTGGGTTTTTGACTTGTACCTTGTAGCTGCAACGGATCCAATTTTGAAACATGCCAATTTTGAGAGATATTACCAGGATACTGAAGTCCATTAGAAATATCCAGAAAATGACCACGTCTATGAAGGTAGTACCAGCTGTGAAGGACACCCATGCTCAGCAGGAAAAGCCAGCTCGGGTGTACGGAACAGGCTCCTTGACTCTACATGAGAAGGCTGGTAGTAAGGGGTCTGGGCACAAAAAGAAACATACACCTTCTTATTAGTACATCCTTGGGTCGAGGGCTTTGTGGGACTCTTCATTCCTTGGTGATTATGCTTACAGCAGCAGGAAAAGAAGTTATACTTGTTAGGATTGGCAAAAAAAAAAAAAAAAAATCAGGGGCATATTTTAAGGGATTCACTCTGACCAGGTTTTGGTGTCATTCAAAGACTTGGGATGGAAGCCCTTACTTTTGGAGAGGAGTAAATCATTGGCCCTGGATTGTTAAAGTCTGGATATGAGTTTGATGAAAGCTCTATCATTTTTAATCAGTTCAAGTCTGCTATCTCCTATAAGACAAAAGAGATGCCCCTTTTCTCTCTCAATACTATTACAACTGCGGAAAGCATGCACATTTATGATGACATTGTTGCTGATGTGCTGCCGAATTACCAGAAATCTAATCTACCTGAAGAAGTCTGCCACCAGTGAGCATGCTGCTAGGATGACAGCTATGGATAACAGCAGCAAGAATGCCTCTGATATGCTGAACAAATTGATGTTGATGTTCAACCTCACCCGCACAGCTATCGTCGTAAAGGAGTTGATTGAAATCTTCTCTGGGGCTGCTGCTCAGAATTCATGAAAATCAAGTTGCATCCTTACACAAGAGGCAAAGAAGGAAAACTTAGCAAACTGATTTTGACTGACTGCTGTCTTTCTCAGAAGAAATGTGGTCCACTGAGATACAGAGACAGCAAGGAGCTTGTAAATTATCTTACAACAAACAACTTACCATGAGAAAAAAAAATGAAAAGTTAAATGTGACACTATGTGGAATGAGGAAGAACAAAATGCCATAATATTGCAATGCAACACATATTACCTTTGTAAAAACAAAGACTACTGGCTTGGGGAGATGGCTCAGTGGGTAAAGGCGCTTACTGTGCAAGCAAGGGGAGCTGAGATCAAATTCCAGAACTCAGATTAAAAAGCCGGATATGGTTGCATGCGTGGCTATAATTCCAGCACTATGGGAGGTAGAGTGGAGTTAGAAAGATTCCTGGGTCTTGCTGGCTACCAGCATAGCTCCAGCTTTAGTGAGAGATCCTGTTTCCGGGGAATAAGGTAGAGGGTAATAGAGCAAGAGCCCTGACCTCACACTCTAGTTTCCTCACATGGGAGTGTGCACCTGCATACATACTATAACATACATGTACATGTACACACACACACACACACTGACATTTTCCTGCAAATATCATGCTTTCATTTTTCTTTATAAATGAATAGAACTCTGGCATGTTTATGGACATTTTCTTTGTCCATTCATCTGCTGATGGACATCTCAGCTGGATCCACACCTTGGCTATTGTGAATAGTGTGAATAAATAAACATGGATGTGGTGATATTATGTTCCCCAAAATATTGTGCACCCTAATAAACTTATATGGGGTCAGAGAACAGAACAGCCACTAGATACAGAGGCCAGAAAATGGTGGCACACATGCCTTTAATCCTAGCATTCCAGAGGCAGAGATCCCCCTGGATCTCTGTGAGTTCAAAGCCATGCTGGAATCAACCAGGCATGGTAACAAGAGCCTTTAATCCCAGGAAGTGATGGCAGAAAGCAGAAAGGTATATAAGGTGTGAAAACCAGGAACTAGAGCTGGTTAAGCTTTTAGGCTTTGAGTAGCACAGTTCAGCTGAGATTCATCTGGATGAGGACTCAGAGGCTTCCAGTCTGAGGAAACAGGATCAGCTGAGGAATTGGCAAGGTGAGGTGGCTGTGTCTTGTTCTGCTTCTCTGATCTTCCAGCATTTACCCCAATACCTGGGTCCAGATTTGTTTTTATTCCTAAGACCTTTTGAGATTCATGTTACACATGGATTTACAATTATCTCAGTGATAGGATTTAGAGTTCTTTGGGTAGATGCCCAGGAGTGGTATAGCTGGGTCACATGGTAGTCCTAGTTTTAATTTTTTGAGAACACTCCATACTGATTTCCTTAGCGGCTTCATCAGTTTCACAGTTTTAAGAAAGAAGAGCGTGGAGTGAGCCAATTCTGAGCAAGGAATAATTCTGAACATTGATATTCAAGATATTAGCACAAATCTTGATTAGGACAGAGTTCAGTTGCATAGGTGGGTACTTTGAAGTAGTGAAGCTCTCATGTATATCTCAGGGGAGTAACCAAATGAAGCAGCTGTATTTCATTCATAAGTGACTTTCACCAAGGTTGTCTTATCTGAATGCTATAAGGCCAAGACCATCTAGCTAATGTGTCAATAAAGATGGCACAGCCAATGGGATCTAGGACTGACTTGAGGGACCCCAGTTTTGGTACCACTGCACAAAAGTGCTTTTGCTACTGGAAATTTTAGGGTTAAGTATGGGCTGTAACACCCCCAACAGGATAGGCTTAGCTATTGTCTTAGTTTGGGTTTCTATTGCTATGAAAAAACATCATGATAAAAAGCAACTTGGGGAGGAAAGGGTTTATTTTAACTTACTGTTTCATAAGACAGTCCATCACTGAGGGAAGTCAGGGCAGGAACTCAAGGTAGGAGCCTGGAGGCAGGAACTGAAGCCTGAATAGAGGAGTACTGCTTACTGGCTTGTTCCTCATAACTTGCTCAATCTGCTTTTCTCTAGTACCCATGAAAATCATCCCAGGGGTATCAACTCCCACAGTTAGATTAATCATCATTCAAGAAAATGAACCATAGACTTGCCCACAGGGTAATCTGGTGAAGGCATTTTCTCAATTGAGGTTCCCTCTTCCATTTTATGTCAAGTCAATATAAAACTAGCCAGCACAACTACCCATCCCTAACCTGCCAATTAACAGGGACATGTAAGGGGCAGTTAGAAAATGGCTCAGTGAGGAAACTACTTGCCACTCAAGGGTGAGAACCTGAGTTCAGTTAACAAGAACCAAATTATAGCTGGATACAGTAATGTATACAACTGTTATCACTGCACTCCTACTGTGAGTTGAGAGGTAGAGACATTAGCATCCCTGGAAGCTCAAGGGATAGCACACCTAATTTATATAGTGGTATATATAGTGGTGAACAACAAGAGAGGCTGTCTCAAGGAGGAAGGTGAGGGCTGGTACCCATGGTTGTCCTCTGACCTCCATACACATGCCATATCACATGAATGCTAGCTTCTCTCTCTCTCTCTCTCTCTCTCTCTCTCTCTCTCTCTCTCTCTCTCTCTCTCTCTCTCAGACACACACACACACACACACACACACACACACACACACTTGACAAATATTAAAAATGGACTGGAACAATGGATCAGAGTTTAAGAGCATGTATTGTTCTTGCGGAGGACCTAGGTTCAGTTCCTAGTGCCTGCATGATGGTTCACAACCATCTGTAACTCCGATTCCATGGAAGTCAATATCCTCTTTTAACCTCTGAGGATACTAGGTGTGCATGCAGCACACACACATACAACAGGTGAAACACTAGTACATATTAAATAACACAATACATCAGTACAAAATATTTTAAATCTAGACAAGTATTAGTAAAAAGAAGAAACAAGAGATTGACTCATTGTGGCCATATAAAGAGGAATAAACAAAGGGCCCCATGATCCTCAAGTCTGTCTTCAGAGTAGTGACATGAGATTTAGGTTTAAATAGAGGGCAAGACATGTGCATAAATAAGTAGTCTGCTCAGGGTCTAGTCTCAACCTATCATTGACACACCATTGTCTTAGTTTTGTCCTGCGAGACGGTCTGACAAGTTGTCAGGTGGGAAATCTTCCTCTGGCTGTCACCAGGGCTTCCCCTAGGCAGTTTCACTCCTACTTTCTCCTACTTTCATGTCATATATATATATATATATATATATATATATATATATATATATATAGTCTAGGAACCACAAATGTGGGAAAACATGTAGTATTTATCTTTCTGCCATTGGCTTAAACCATTAATATGTTAGCTCTGGTTGCATCCATTTTCCTACAAATAACACAACTTCATTCCTTATGGCTGAAAAAATACATTGTTAAAAAATGCAAGTATCTAACAAGAGAGGAATGAATAAGGACAATGTGGTATAGGTCACGGGACTTTTGTGGGCCCCTCCACTCTGAGCACAAACCCTTGATTGGCAAACTCCTCCTGCACACACCTCTGCTGCTGCTTCTCCTCATCTTCCCCTCTAGTTTGGTTGTTTGGTCATCCGTGACATTCATTAGTTTGGAGACAGGGTTGTGCTACACAGCCCAGGCTACAAAGCAGGTCCTGGCCTCGAACTTGCAGCAGTCCCCTTACCTCTCTCTGCCTCCCAAGTGTTGGTGTGTGCCTGTGTGCCTGGCATCGGTTTCAGCTCTTATAAAACTCCACCATCAACCTGTCATACTTCCAGCCTCTCTTCTTTCGAAGGACAAAATTAAGGGCAATGAAGAAAGGGCCACCAGAAAAGACAAGCTGAGGTGGTGACAGGGAGGGAAATTAGGTTCCAGCTTCTACCATGCTCATCTGATAAGATCCCCAGAACTGAGTCTTGCCACTGCTGGCCTTCAGGGCAGAGTATACACTAACAAAAACACAGGGATTGCCATTGCCCCTTAACCGGCAATCAAGCCACAGTAGGAGGGTTACAGTACACAGTTTATCAGCCTTCCAGGAAGGAACCCACACGTACTTTCAGTGCCAGTCCCACCAGATTTTCTCTAATTGCCTCAACCAGACATCTGGTAGGTGGATGCCAGCCAGACCAATGTCCAAATTAGCACCTTAGGAACTCCTGCCAAGCTGGAGGAGCCCGGAAAACCTCCTCACTGTGGGAATATCGGGAGGAGCTGAGCTGGATAAGTCAAAGAGATGAATGATGAGGACTTTGTTTCAGAGCTTTTCGAAGGTTAGCTCTTGGAATGTTCCCATTGTTAGGGCAAGCCTTGGCAACCCAAACATAGCAGTGTTTGGAGCCTGTAGCTCAGTTGATAGAGTACTTGTCTGGCATACAGAAAGCCCTGACTTCCAACCCCAGCACTGCAGGCATGTTGGCACACTCCTACAATCTCAGCACTCATGAGGTAGAGGCAGGGGAAGTAGATGCTCAAGAGACCCTATTTAAAAAAAAAAAATCTGAAATGGGCAGGGCGAAGAGATGGCCCAGTAATTAAGAGCACTGAGTTCTTTTCCAGAAGCCCAGGCAAGGTTCAATTCCTACTACCCAACTGGTGACTCAAAATGCCCTGTAACTCCAGTTCCAGGGGATCTGATACCCTTTTGTGGCTTCTGTAAGCACTGTATACATGTGGTGTATAGACATGCACACAGCTAAAACACCCATACATGTTTGTAGCTGGAGTTTTCTCCAGTCCTGCCTGGCTCTCAGTCAGAACAAATCTCTCTCACCTGCCAGTCCCACAGCCACTCAGACCCAACCAAGTAAACACATGGAGACTTATATTGCTTACAAACTGTATGGCCATGGCAGGCTTCTTGTTATCTAGTTCTTCTATCTTAAATTAACCCATTTCTATAAATCTGTACCTTGCCACATGGCTCGTGGCTTACCAGTATCTTACATGTTGCTACTAATGGCGGTGGCTGGCAGCATCTCCTGACTCAGCCTTCCTGTTCCCAGAATTCTCTTCTCTGCTTGTCCCACCTATACTTCCTGCCTGGCTACTGGCCAATCAACATTTTATTTATACAGAGCGATATCCACAGCAACAGACAGTGGATGAAAATAGAAGTCTCTAACATGTCATTTGTTTTCTAACATATGGGAACAGGCAATTTGGAGGATGAGGGACTTTGAAGTTAGATGGAGGAGGGAACCTGACTGGTTAGAGTTACAGTATTTCAGGGCTGGAAAGATGGCTCAGTGGATAAAGACAGTTGACACCAAGCCTGACAGCCTGAGTTCAGTCTTCAGAACCCAGACAGTGGAAAGAGAGAACTGGCTCCCCCAAGCTGTCCTGTCATTCCTTTACATCTGCATGAACACACATTAAATAAATGGAAAAATAAAGGCAAAAGACTTCTAGTTTGCTTTTTCGGGTGATGGATAGGTAAAGAGTGTTTTCAGAAGTCTTGTGATCTGAACTTTTCTGGATTGCCCCCCCTCCTCCTTTTCCTCCTTCCCCCAAAACAAAATCTCTTATGTTGAAGTCCCAGCCTCTGTTATTCTCAGAATGTGACTGTATCTAGAGACAGTGCCCTTAAAGTGGAAATTATGCTAAAATGCAATGATTATAGCTGCCCTTGTAAGTTTTATGTCCACTTGCCACAAGCTAAGGTCATCTGAAAAGAAGAAACCTCAATTGAGAAAATGCCTCCATAAGATCTTGCTGTAAGGCATTTTCTTAATTAGTGATTGATGGGGGAGGGTGCAGCCCATTGTAGGTGGTGCCACCCCTGGGCTGGTGGTCCTGGGTTCTATAAGAAAGCAGGCTGAGCAAGCTGTGAGGTGCAAGCCAGTAAGCAGCACCCCTCTGCCCCATGGGTTCTGCATCAACTCCTGCATCTAGCCACCTGCCCTGTTTGAGTTCCTGTCCTAAGTCCTTGCATAATAAACAGTGATGTGAAAGTATAAGTCAAATAAACCCTTTCCTCCCCAAGTTGCTTTTGGTCATGGTGTTTCATCACAGCAATAGTAACTGCAGGTAAGACAATAGTGAACCCCAATACAAAGTGGATTATGACCTTATAAGAACAGATTTAGATTTTCCAGTTTTGTGGGGTAAAGGTTTTTGAAGTATGATCTGATGGTTCTCTGGATTTCCTCAGTGTTAGTTGTTATGTCCCCCTTTTCATTTCTGATTTTGTTGATTTGGATTCTCTCTCTCTCTCTCTCTCTCTCTCTCTCTCTCTCTCTCTCTCTCTCTCTCTCTGCCTTTTGGTTAGTTTGGCTAAGGGCTTGTCTATCTTGTTGATTTTCTCAAAGAACCAACTCTTTGCTTCATTGATTCTTTGTATTGTTCTCTTTGTTTCTATTTTATTGATTTCAGCTCTCAATTTGATTATTTCCTGGCGTCTATTCTTCCTGGGAGACTTTGCTCCTTCTTGTTCTAGAGCTTTCAGGTGTGCTGTTAAGTCACTAGTGTGAGATTTCTCCAACTTCTTTATGTGGGCATTTAGTGCTATGAATTTCCCTCTTAGTACTGCTTTCATAGCGTCCCATAAGTTTGGGTATGTGGCATCTTCATTTTCGTTGATCTCTAGGAAGTCTTTAATTTCTTTATTTCTTCCTTTACCCATTGGTGATTCAGCTGAGCATTATTCAGTTTCCATGAGATTGTAGGCTTTCTGTAATTTTTGTTGTTGCTGAAATCCAACTTTAAACCATGGTGGTCTGATAGAACACAGGAGGTTATTCTTTTTTTTTTTTTATCTGTTGAGATTTGCTTTGTGGCTGAGTATGTGGTCGATTTTAGAGAAGGTTCCATGGGGTGCTGAGAAGAAGGTATATTCTTTTTTGTTAGGATGGAATGTTCTGTAGATATCAATTAAGCCCATTTGAGTCATGACATCAGTTAATTCCCTTATTTCTCTATGAAGTTTTGATTTTGTAGCATGGAACTGGACCGGGCCCTCTGGATAAGTGGGACAGTTGATTAGCTTGAACTGTTTGGGAGGCCCCCAGGCAGTGGACCCAGTACCTGTCCTTGGTGCATAGGCTGGCTCTTTGGAGCCTTGGGCCTATGCTGGGACACTTTGCTCAGCCTTGGTGTAGGGAGGAGGGGACTGGATCTGCCTTGGCCGAGTCTACCAGGCTGGACTGACTCCCCAGGGGAGACCTTGCCTTGGAGGAGGTGGGAATGGGGGGTGGATTGGGGGTGAGGGCTGGGGGGTGGGAGGAGGGAGGACGGGGGAATCCGTGGCTGATATGTGAAATTAAGTTAATTATAAAATTATTATTATTATTTTATTTTTTTTAAATATGGAACGCTTCACGAATTTGCGTGTCATCCTTGCGCAGGGGCCATGCTAATCTTCTCTGTATCGTTCCAATTTTAGTATATGTGCTGCCGAAGCAAGCACTAATTATAAAATTATATATGTGTGTGTGTGTATATATATATATAAAGAATTCCCAGGATTCGCACCAGATCTGCTGAGCAGCAGTGAAGGCGGAGCTATGCATGAGGGTAACCATCTATGTTGGTGGCACTCGGTTGGGGAGGTGCACAGCTAGCTCTTGGTGCTCTCCACCATTGGGCAGAGGACACAGGCAGTGCATGGCTGCCTGTGTGGCAACAGCAAAGGCAGGATCCCTGCGCGGGCGGCATTGTGTGGGGGCCACAGCGGTGGCTGTGAGGTGTTAGCCAGGCAGCTGGACTAGCTTTGCTTGGCCTTGGCACTAGTGCTGGCCCCTCAGAATGCACCTGGAAGGGGAGCAGTGGGTTTGCTCTGCCCTGCCCAGGGACTTGTGCTGGTTATGCAGGGATAGAGCGGGGGAGGCCTGAGAAGCAGGTGCTAGGGAAAAGCAGGCAGGAGAAGGCCACTTGGCTAGGACACAGCATGGGAGGGCACCAGGTGACTGTCTCAGGGGGCTGCAGACCTGGTGGGTGGTGCCAGCAATGAGTGACTGACTCAGGGGGCTGCAGCACTGGCAGGTGGCTTCACTCGTGGTGGCACAGAGTCACATTGGGAAATGGCAGCTTTGCCACTGTGTGATTTCACCACACATTGAACACTAGATACTACAATTTCCTTTACCCTTTTATTAAAAAAATAAAACTCAAGTGTAAATATTAGGGAATAAACCTAAGAGATCCACAGAGACAATCACCCTCCTCTCTTCACTTCCATGATGGAAAAGGCTTGGCCATGTTGGGTAGGTGTGGCCTTGTTGGGTAGGTGTGGCCTTGTTGGAGGAAGTATGTCACTGTGGAGGTGAGCTTACAGGTCTTATATTTGCTCAAGCTATGCCCAGTGTGACAGACTCCTTCTGCTGCCTGAAGAACAAGATGTACAACTCTTAGATCCTCCAGCACACTGTCTCATCATGATGATAATGGACTAAACCTCTGAAACTGTAAGCCACCCCCCAATTAAATATTCCCTTTATATATAAAAAAACAGATTTAGATGCAAATAGTTACATAAAGGTATTATGAAGACAGAGGTTAAAGATGCCTATTGACAAATCAAGACAATTGGCCTCAGAAGCAATAAACCTAGGCAACAATTGTGTCTTAGAATCCTGGGCTCTGGAAGTATGAGAACCCAGAGTCTGTTGTTTAAATGGGTAAAGTCTGTTGTAGTCTCTTACTGTGGCCCTTAACAACTAAGAGTCAGTTCTTTACACTGATTTGAGAAGGATTCTTGACTACCAAGTCAGCTGTGTAAAATATCTTTATTTTTATTTTGAAAGTGATACATAAGAGACCTTTAAAAATATTAAACACCAAATCAATAAAAGGAAAGATCATGTTAAATAGCTTGACTCTTTATATTAGCTAAAATGTGGAATATTTATGGTTTTGTAAGGATTTCCATGGCCTTGCAGTTGATATGCTGGGTTTCCTATCCCATCTGGCCCATTTGGGACCAGAAAGATGAGAAAATGTGAAATAAGAGAAAGCAGGTTAAGAAATGAATGCTGTAGAGAAAGAAAGTAGGATTTGTATCCCAAATCAGCAAGGTGAGGAGGGGGATGATGTCTGTGCGTGTGTGTGTGTGTGTGTGTGTGTGTGTGTGTGTGTGTGTGTGTACATATATATGTATATATATATATATATATATATGAACACATACATAGATATATAAAATGAATCACTAATGATGTGGTTTAAAGAGTGAATTGCCCTTTAAGGACTGGCCTATAGGTTTGTATTAGTTGGAGATCATAGTACCTCTGGGAAGTAGGACATGTTAATCCTCTTTAAAATACCCTCAATGGGATAAAGGGGATCATATCAAACTTAAAACCTACATTGCCAAGGAAACAGGTAACACATTAAAGAGATAACCTATGGAATGGAGGAAAATGTTTTTAAACCATGTACCAGATAAGAAGTTCATATCCAAATTTGGTAAATTTTTCATAGCCAGAGGTGGCACATCTTCAAATCCCACCAACCATGACTTGAAACATCTTTTAAAATTATGCCTGTAGTAAATACAAGCAAACTTTTTTCTTATGATTATTCCTCAAACAAGACAGCTTGACAACTGTTTACATAGCATTTACAGTATCTTAAGTATCATATGTAATCTAGAGATGATTTTCAGTTACATAGGAGGATATGCTATATGCAAATACTATGCTATTTAAAATATGGAACATGAGCATACATGGATTTTGATGTCTGTGTAGGGTCCTGGAACCAATCTCCTATAAATACAAAGGGATAACCACATATAAGGAACTCAAGCAATTCAGGTCAATGGTGAGAAAAAGCAATAATCTACTTAAGTGGACAAAAAGAGACTAGAAGTATAGGTTAGCAAGAGATCCTGGATTCTATTTCCAGCACCAAGAGAAGGAAGGAATGGAGAGAGGGAAGGGCAGAGAAGGAAGAAAGGGAGGGGAAGAATGATCAAGGAAGAAACAGGGGGAAAACAAAGAAAAATAGAGCAAAAGACCTAGGCAAACTGATGTAGCATTTGCTGAAAGTGGTGTGGAGGCACTCCTAAAGGTTAACATAAAATCAGGGGCTGGCATGATAGCTTGGAGGAAACAGGCACTTCACACCAAGCCTGATGAGCCGTGTTCCATTCCCAGAACACTCAAGATGGAAAAAGAGATCCTACTCCCAAAGTTGCCCTCTGATCTGCATATGTATGCCATGGCACACGGTCCCCACTCCACCCCATACAAAATAAATAAAAAGGTTTAAAACAGAGCTCAGGAAATTGAAGCAGTATATTGACAAGATTTCTGTACTCGCACGTTTGTTGCTAAAATAAGGAATCGTCTTAACTAGTCCTCAATGAATGGATGGAAGAGACAGTTTGGTATAGACAAACTTTCAATGCACTATTTTCCAACCTTAAAGAGGAAGGAAATCTTGCCATTTTCGTCTGAGGGATGGTAAAATCATTTAGAAACTTCATAGTTATTTAGACACAACAGTTTTATTGTGTCATATGGCTTTGGTATCAGGATGACCTTGGCTTCATACAACAAGTTTCATTAAAAATTTTGAGGAATTAGAAGTGAGAAGGCCATATGGCTGAAAACCTAAAGTGTGTGTGGGAACAAATGATAGATACAAACATAAGGTATATTAGTGTATATGCTAACACTAAATAAATGTCTAATGATTAAAATTTCAAGTAATAGAGTTAGCATGGATAACCTATAGAAAAGATGGAAATTTAACTCAGTCATTGGACTCTATAACAATTAAATTCAAATATTAGAATTGAAGCTATTTAAGAACAATATATGGGTTTGATGGAAGACAACAGAAGCTGGAAGAAAGGATTACTAAATGAAAAGAGACATCTGGGTGTCAAAATAGGACACACAGGAAAAGAAGAGAGAGTTCAAAGAAGAGTGTGAGTGACTTTAGCATGGCTTATTAGCATTAACACATCTTAATTATACAGATTAAAAGGACTTGTTCTGATATCTTCATAATGCATACATTATGCTTTGGTAATGTCCATCCATCCTGCTATCCCCAACTCTTCTACCACAGCCATCAGCATCTTTTCCAGTCTTTCATAATCAAGTCTAATCTTTTATTTTACTTCCACTTATGAGACAACAAAGGTGATAGTCACCTTTGTTTCTGGCTTATTTCACTTAACATGATATCCACCAGTCATTAACATGGTTGCAAATGAAATGATTTACTTTTTTATGATGCAGTCATGCTCTATTCAATACATATGGATTAACTTCTTTATCCTCATCTGTTCAGGGGAACCTATGCTAGTACCAGATTTTGGATATTGTTAACAGTGCCAAAATAAATACAAGTGAGTGGTTTTTTTTTTTTTTTTTTTTTTTTTTTTTTTTTTTTTTTTTTTTTTTTTACACCTATTTCATTTCCTTTGAGTCTCTGCCAGGAAATGGGATTGCTGGATCATATGCAGTTCTATTTTTAGCTTCTCAAGAATATCCCCATTCTATTTTCTGAAGTAGTGAGACTAATTTGGGTTCCACTCAACAGTGCATGAAGGGTCCCTTTTTGTTACATCTTGTCATTTATAGTTTCTTATGATGGCTGCATTAGTATAGGAGATATCATCTCAATGTAGTTTTGACATGCATTTCTTTAATTACTAATGCTACTGAGCAATTTTTTTTTAGCCAGTGTCTTGCTCTGTAGCTCAGGTTGCCCATGTAGAGGGGAGAGATCCCAAGAATACATGTAAAGGGAAGGAGGGTCAGCCGGCTCAGAGATACCCTGTGTCTTTGGGTTCCACATTATAGATTTATCTAATTACAAATTGAAAGTATGTTTTAAATTGCCACCTGTAGTAAACATAGCATTTTTCTCTAAACAAAAGAACACAACGAATATTTACTCCCTATTTATGTGACAATAGTTATTATGAGTAGTCTAGAAATGATCTATAAGAGGATGTACATAGGGTATAGATGACAATTTTCTATGAGAGACCTGACCATCTACAGATTTTGTTATCTTCTAAGCATTCTGGAACTAAAGAACCATTATTGCATGAACTTTTCCTTGGGAGATAAGAACAAACATCTACTCAATCCAGACATGGCACCAATGATCACCTAAAATAATGATACCACTGAAGTCTGATTTGGTGAAACAATGAGATTTTTGGACTTAATTACTAAGCACAGGTGATGGATTTTTTTTTACAGGAGTATGGGTGACCCCAAAGCAGCTAAATCACTGAAAAGTCTCATCCCAGCTTAGACAATGAGTTTCCCTTCAGTTAACCTTTTGCCCTTGTATATACTCTAGCCTAGCACCTTCTGAGTCCATGAGGCCAGAGGTAGCTTTGACACAAATACATTCATTTGGGGAGGGAGGTGTTGGAAGGAGTATCTAGAATCTCAAAGGAGGGTCTAACTACCCTCATCATCACCCCTCCTTTTTTTCTACTGAGAGAATGTGAACAGGCCTAATCCTGGGTGTCTCTTGCAAGTAAGTAATCACAGCTTCTCTGATGAAGATGGTAATGGCCATTATGCTCAGAGGACAGAATTCTACAGCACCAAACATACATAACTATATTCCACATCTCTCCAGTTGTCCACAAAAGGCTTGAGACCCAGATCCTCATAGATCAGGAATCACAAAGCAGGTGGGGGAACTCTTTGGATGACTCATAAGCAAACACTCAGATAGGAAGCTCCTACCCGCTCTGTGCTTGCCTGTTCAGAGGCTGATGCTTGCCCAGCACTATGCCTTCCCAAGGAAGCAGAGCCCCTACCACATTTCTTCCAAGTCCTGGTTTCACTCAGAAACTCTCACATACAAATACATGATGTCATCTTGAAGTTTACATCGAAATGAGTTCAGATTACATATTACTCCACGGGGCTCATTGTGCTGCAAATGTAGGAGCCATATTTACTCCTGACGTTGCCTTTTTTTGCTTCTTTGACAAGAATTCTACTTCAACAAGCCCTGTGAAAACATTAATTTGCAGATCTGATAACTTCTAAGTGTATTTTGGAGGTAGCTGATGGCATATCGCCCAAAATGATGATGAATGGAGCAATCTTTCCATTGTCGCATTGAGGGTGTGCAGCTTTATCTTATAAATATAGCCAACTCCATCATCTCAGTCACTGAAAGGGAAGAGTAGTATAAATAATCAAAACTGCTGGGGGAAAGTTCATTTGGATTTGTTTGGGGAATGCATCATAGTTTCTCCTGCAGCAGCAGCAGCAGCAGCAGCAGCAACAACAACAGCAGGTGTTGCTAATTACAGTTTGGCTTAGGCTAATACTGGAATTAGCTTGCATACACTGAACATATATATGTCAAGAGCATGTGTAACCACGTGGGAAGAACTGACCCACGACTCTTGATGCTATTTGATATACAATTTGTGTGCAAGGTCTTGAGTCCTCTATTTTTAACTGACCTATCAGATTGCACGTATTAAATGAGAGGCACTTTCCACATTGACAGGAGGCATGCCAGATCCAAAGATGCCATAATTTCTTAGACATCTCAAGATCTCTCTTTGTGATTTACCTCCCAAACTGCCTTTTTTTCCGGACAGCCTGCCAATTGCAATGTCTGAAGCCAGAGCTGAGAGGCATGATGAGGAGAGCAGGGAGGACTGAGTTGGGGTCAGGATGAGACTGCAAGGCTTCAGTCAGCATCTCTATCTTGCTGACTTCAAAATTCCTCTCTCTGGCCCCAACCTCTCTCCCAACACTAATGGCATGTGGGTCTGCCTTCTCATCTCCTCCAGAATAGACACAAGACCACAAGACACACCCCCTGCCCCATTAAATTTCTCTTCTTCAAAGCTCCTCCTGTGTTCGTTTCATCAGTGATTGTAGGATCTCTTCTATCCAGCTCCAGCCTAAGAGTTCAGGAATCATTGCTGCCATCCTCTTTTCTGTTCTTCCACACAATTTCCAGCTGTTGCTTTTTTTTTTAATCTTTCCATTTATCATGTATACAGTGTTCTGCCTGTATGTATGCCTGCATGAGAGGGCACCAGATCTCATAATAGATGCTTGTGAGCCACCATGTGGTTGCTGGGAATTGAACTCAGGTTCTCTGGGACAACAGTCAATGCTCTTAACCTCTGAGCCATTTCTCCAGCCCCAGCTGTTGCTGTTTTAGCCTCCCGATTCTCACTTGTGCTTGCTTGTCAATGCCCTCACTCCCGCTGAACCCACTCCCTATCAACTCTCATCTCTTGACTCGACCATTTTCATACCTGGTGTTCTTGCCCTGCATCTTGGCCCCTGCCCTAACCATCCTCCACAGAGGAGAGACACAGAAGGGTTGTCAAATGGAATGGTATGCTGTCCCCTGACCAGGTCTCACAGTGTCTACTTTGCACCTTGGCTTCTGGAGATTCAGCCTTTTGGCAAGCCCTTACCACAGGTAAGAATCCCCTTTCTTACTAGATTGGAACTTCTAGTGCAGTTTGGAGTTCTTCCATTTGAAAAATGTGATATTTACATGGGATTGTTTGAATCTTGTTTTCTAGTCCCTCCCCATCACCACCCTCATAGTCTGAAGGTAGATTTTTCTCTTGATAAAGGAACAAAAAAAGTAAATATCTTGTTTGTAAATTGGTATCTAGTAACTAGTGGTAAACTTGAAATGGTAGAATTCTTTAAAGCCTAATTCTAGGTAGCCTTAGGAAAATGTATCTTAATTATTTTTGAACCTGTATTCACCTTGTTTTTTTTTCAAATATCTTAAGTTATATTTTCTTTTTCAAAAAAGAAAAAAGAAAAGAAAAAAAAAAGAAACCCAGCTGTGGCCAGAAGACAGTAGGAGAAAAAAAGGGTGGCACTGAACTCAGAAGAAAGGCTTTTAATGTGGAAGGAGTAACGATGAGGGCAAATGTAATATGACTCAAAAGTATCTCTTGAACATACAAGTGGCAGTTGAGTAGAAATCTGTCATGTTGGATAATAGGGGCTGTGAGGGTTCATTTTCATTGTCAAGTTAACCAAGTTTGGAATCACCTATGAGATACAGTTTGGGGCATATCCGTAAGGACATTTCCAGAGAAGTTGAACTGAGACCAGCTCTGAAATTGGGTGGCACCATCCTATGGCCTAAGGTCCAAGGATAAATAAAAAGGAAAAAAGGAGAAAGCAGCTGGGTGTTAGCATTCATCTACCCTTGCTTCTTGACTGTGGGAGCAACATGACCAACTTTGTTAAATTCCTGCCATATTGGGTTGATTATATGCCCTCAGACCAATGATTCTCTGTTGGGAGCCCTGCGGTCTAGTTTTGGATCACTATATGAGTGTTTGTCCAACAGGTCCAGATGAGGTAAAAGCCCACAGGGACAGTCTTACTCAGCAAGGACCAGTGGACTTCAGGATACTGCAGGATACTGCTGGGACCACGCAGCCTGCATTCTCTCTTCTCTCTCGTGATATTGATGATTCTCTTGGTGGAATTAGTGTCATTTTGTCAATCTTGCATGGAACAGATGTGATCATTCCTGGAAACCCAATTTTTCTCCAATATTTTCCCCTAAAATTCTTTGGGAGCTGATGCTTCTCAGGTTTCTTGTCTGGGGAAGCCAGCTGTCTAGAAGAGCCTGGGAGCTGTTCTGATTCAGAGCTGACAGGATCAGAGGCAGATCACCCCTATTTCTGTAAATATGTTTTGAATGATATTGTTGTTCTTGAAAATGTGTGCCTATGTCAATTACCTTTTAGTTTTGTAAAGACAGGATGTACCCAACTCGATATTTGGCCAAGCCAGCAAAATGATAACTGTTCTTTTGGGTTTAAAGATGTTTTGATGTTAAAGTTGGGAAAAACACATTTGACATATTTGTTTTTGCTGGGGGTTAATGGAGGATGGAAAAAACATGTTTGTTATTATGTAAAAGCATGCTTGTTTTTGATGTATAAATAAAGATGGCTGGAGCTAAAAAAAAAAAAAAAAAAAAAAAAAAAAGAATCCCCTTTCTCTCAAGAGCCAACTCAAAATCCCTGTCTTGCTTGCAGCTTCTGTAGTTCCTGCTTGTAGCTGCAGGTGACTGCCCCTTTCTCCAAATGTCCCTAGTACTTCCTCCCTCCCTTGTGGCACTGGTCCCATTGGTAGAGAGTGATCCTTGTGAAGGCGGAGTGCAAAGGGCAGGAGGGGAGAATCCAATCATTTAAAAGTAGCTGATAGGACTCAACTCACTCGCACTAGAAGTCTGAGTCCAGTTTGCATGCCTACTGCACATCTGTAACCTTGTACACAAATGTAGTGCAAAGACCCGAGGCCAAGGTAACACCCAAAGGCCTGCTACTTCCAATCTCAAGCCCACTCACTGGACATATCAAATCAGAACCTGAATTTTCACATGGACCTAGGTGATTCCCATGCACACTAATATTTAAGCAGAGCACTGTATTTTTGCATAACTGGGGAGGGGAGAGGGAGCCACCTCCAAAGGAGAGAGACACCAGGTCTTGTCATCAATTCAGTGCTCTGGGATATGGTATTAACTTCCAGGTCAGTCACACAGTGCATATTGTTTCTCTGAATTTACTAGTCCAATTTCCTTCCTGCTCTTCATTTGGGGTAGCACCCCATCTCCAAAATCATAGAAGGAACCCAATCCCAGACAAGAGAACTTTTTTCTCCTATTGGCAAGCTGTGGGTGCGCAAAGCTGGCCTCAATTAAGGATTGTGATTCCCTACAGCCTGCCTCAATCGATGTGGTCTCTGGCCAAGGTGTGAGTCACACTTCGAGTCCTCTGTTAAACATCAGTGAAAGGAATGCCACAGGATGATGTCAAGTGAGCTTTGGAACTAGCCACTCCAAAACATCTGGTTCTGGCAGAGTATTCTGACTCGGAGAACACACGAGTAACTTGGAGTAACCATGGTGTTTGGTGTTTTCTATGAAACGTATTTGTTTTGCTCCCAAGAAGTAAATAAATAAATGATGTTTGGAAGAAAGAAAGATGAAAAAACAAAACAAAACAGAACAAAAAATCGAAACTCTACTAAAATGACTTTCTTACTTCCTATACTTCCTCTTTCCTCAGATATTTTGAGCAAGAACAGCCTTCCCTTATTTCCTAGACTTTCTCTAATTATCTCTACACGAGCCCGGCCCTTTGTACCCACCTTGTCTGAAGAAGCGGGTGGGGCCTGCGGAGCACAGGTCTCACTTCCTTGCCGTGTGCTGCAGAGAAGTCTGGTAATTGGAAAGGCCCTCAAGTTGAGGCAGAGCAGCTCAGACTGGGAAGTGGTAAAACCTGCTGCGTTCACCTCGGGCGTGTTTTTGCTGATAAATTATTGCTCCTTAAAACTTCTGGCCTTGTTGGAGCTGTTTGGTTGCTAATCAGAACCACACCCAGACTGTGACAGGAGTGGTTTTTGACGGCCTCCTGTCTGGTGCTGGGAAAAAAGCTAAAACTGTTGTCCCCCTGCCTCTACAGTGACACAATAATCAGACGTTGCTTCCAACTTCTGTGTCACAGACCACTGACTGTGCATATTTAATCGGAAGGATATATTGTCAGATTAGGCCTTGCTACCCAATGACATACATGTTTTAAATTAAAAAAAAAAACATAAAAGATGATGAGATACTCATGGTAGAAGCTATACAACTCACAAGAAGTTGCCTCTAGACAAAAATTGTGAAATAGACACATTTCACATTTTCCTTTGAACTGCTTATCCATTTACTGAATGGAAGAGAACAGATGTGTGTGTGTCGGTGGTATCAATTGGTTAACATGGTTGTGAAGGTTGACAATTAAAAATCCATAGGACAGAGCTAGTGAGACGGCTCTGGTGATAATGGCTTTCACTACCAACCTCAGGACTCAGTTTGATCTGGGACCCAAGTGGTGGGAGGAAGGAACTGACTCTTACAGTTTATCCTTTGACTTACACACACAAATTGCCGCACACGCACACAAATGCACACATGTGCACACCAGATAAACAAACAATTTAAAAGAAAAAAAAAAGCAAAAGCAAAATCCAAAGGGCAGGTCAGCAGCAAGCAGGAAAATCAGGCAGGGATTTCTACGTTACAGAATTCCTTTCATGGTATTTCATGATAGTTCTAGAATTGCAGTTTCATTTACTATATATAGGTCATATTTCATCCCATGTTTTCTACACTCAATGACAGTATTAGATAAAGCTAAGGCGTATGCCTTTCTTGATGAGGACTATACAAGTACAAGGTCTCAACCACATGTAAAGTACCCTGTGTAATTAGAAAGCCATGAAGGTCTTCAATATGGCCCCATTTATTCTGTGAATCCAGCATGCATAGTAAGAGTCTCTGGAACAGTGTTTACACAGCCTGTAAGTGCACTTTGTGTTGCTGCATCAAAAGACCCGAGTCTGAGTATTTTATTAACATACATTTGCTTATCTTAGAGTTTTGGAGGCTTAATGTCTGAGATCAGGCAACTTCATCCATGCAGCCCCTAGCAAGGGCTTTCTTTGTACATCAGGACATGGTGGATGGCATCATGGTGGGAGCATGTGTAGAAGAGAAAGAGAAGTCACCTGGTGAGACAGGAAACAAGAGGGGTTCAGAAGCTAGGCATTTTTAAAAGATTTATTTTATTTTAAAATTAAATGTATGTGTATTGATGTGTAAGTGTGTGCATATGTGTGCAGGTGCTCATGGAGTCCAGAAGAGGTCATTGGGTCCCTTGGTACTGGAGTTACAGGTAGCTGTGAGCAGTCTGATATGGGTGCTAGGAACTAAACTTGGGTCCTCTTCAAGAGCAGTAAACTCTTTTTAACTGTTGAACCACCTCTCCAGCCCCTAGGCATGTTTTTGATTTTGTTTTGATTTATTATTATTATTATTATTATTATTATTATTATTATTATTTTGGTTTTTCGAGACAGGGTTTCTCTGTGTAGCTTTGTGCCTTTCCTGGATCTTGCTCTGTAAACCAGACTGGCCTCAAACTCACAAAGATCCACCTCTGCCTCCTGAGTGCTGGGATTAAAGGTGGTGTGCCACCACCACCCAATTTTGTTTTGTTTTTTTTTTCTTTATTTTTTTTATTTTATTTTACAATACTATTCAGTTCTACATAACAGCCACAGATTTCCTTGTTCTCCCCCTTCCTGCCCCCCTCCCCTTCCCCCAGCTTACCCCCCTTTCCCACCACCTCCAGATCAAGGCCACCCCCGCCCCCAGGACTGAGATCGACCTGATAAACTCAGTCCAGGCAGGTCCAGTCCCCTCCTCCCAGATTGAGCCAAGCGTCCCTGCATAAGTCCCAGGTTTCAAACAGCCAACTCATGCAACGAGCCCAGGACCTGGTACCACTGCCTAGATGCCTCCCAAACAGATCAAGCCAAATGACTGTCTCACCTATTCAGAGGGCCTGATCCAGTTGGGGGCCCCTCAGCCTTTGGTTCATAGTTCATGTGTTTCCATTCATTTGGCTATTTGTCCCTGTGCTTTATCCAACCTTGGTTTCAACAATTCTCGCTCATATAAACCGATTTTGTTTTAAACAACACATTTATGTGGTAATTTTCAGGAGAACTATGAGATCTACACTAGCCCCTTCTAGGGGGACTGTCCCAATGATCTAATTACCCTTCCCATGGTCCTGTCTCTGCACCACTCTACCACTTCACCATGTCTGTACTGGACAGGAATCTGACATAGAAATCCTTGAGGGACCCACTCCCACCATGGTTAAGGTATACCAGGAGCAAACTCTCAGGGTGGCACATTATTGTGTGACTCTTCCTAGGAGACACAAAGTGACATCTATCTGTCCCAAATAGAGAGGGAGCTAACAAACCCAATGAAAAAAATATTTGTCTAAATTATTTCCCAGGGCATGAGCAATCCAAGAATAGTCCCCTGTACCATTTGTACTGGCAGCCACATCACAGAAAAGTGCCTTTCCTGTCAGTTGTTTACACCTTGCCTAATCTTAGGGAGCAGAAGGGACACACAGGGGAAAAGACCCTCTGCAAAGTAGAGGGAGGACTCAGAAAGCTGAAAAGTCCAGTTCTTCTCCAGGGCTGAGGGTTTGAAAGTCTCTCAAGACTTTTCCTCCCCTAATTTAAGGACTGGTCAGTTTGAAGAAAGATAGGATGGTTGGTTGGCTCAGAACATTTGTGTAGCCTTGAACTTGTTGAGCCATCAGCAGGGCCAGCTTGTGGGACATGAAAGCTTGCAAGGCCTTTGTTTCAAGATGTCAAGTTTTTGTCTCAAGTCAGGAGGGGAGGGTGAGAAAGAAGTCGGCCACCTTAGAAATTTGCTGCCTCTATTACCTAGCTATGGTCCCTCTCTCCATCTGTCATTATACCAGGGAGTCTTCTTATCTCTCACTTGCTTGATCATTGTAGTGGAGTCATTTATCACATTTTTTTCTTTCTTTCTTTCTTTCTTTCTTTCTTTCTTTCTTTCTTTCTTTCTTTCTTTCTTTCTTTCTTTCTTTCTCTCTCTCTCTCTCTCTCTCTCTCTCTCTCTCTCTTCCTTCCTTCCATCCATCCTTCTCTCCATCCTTCCTTCCTTCTTTCTTTCTTTTTTATTTTTTGAGACAGGGTTTCTCTTTGTAGCCCCGGCTGTCCTGAACTTGCTCTGTAGACCAGGCTAGCCTCAAATCTCAGAGATTCCCCCTGCCTCTGTCTCCTGAGTGTTCAGAGTAAAGTTGTGTGCCACTATGCCCAACTCTTATCAAAATTTCTTATCTTTTCAAGAAAGCTACTTTTGTTCAAATGATAGTCTTTCTATATATTTTTCTATTTTGTTAAATACATTTCCCTTTTGAGTTTGCTTATAACTTAACTCTTTTGTCCCCCTCCACTTCTAATTTATTTTATTTTATTTGCACTACTAAGAATTGAATTCATGTTGTCCATACTAGGCAAGAGCCTACCACTGAGTTATATCACTACCCTTCCTTTTATGTTTTTATAAGATCTCACTTCATAGCTCAGGCTGCCTCAGTCTCCCAAGTGCTTTATGTTGGTTTTGTAAGGAAAAGATATTAATGTGAGACATTTCTTTTTTCTGATATAGGCACTTAAATCTATAGATCTTCTAAATTTTGTCTTAACTGAATCTCATAATCTCTCTCTCTCTCCTTCTCTCTCTCTCTCTCTCTCTCTCTCTCTCTCTCTCTCTCTCTCTCTCGGTATCTGTGTGTGTGTGTGTGTGTGTGTGTGTGTGTGTGTGCCAGAGTTTGATAACTGGAGTCATCCTAGTTTCTTTTTACCTTAGCTTCTGAGACAGGGTCTTTTACTGAATCAGGGGTTCGTTGATTCAGCTAGACTGTCTGTCCATTAAGCTCTCAGATCCGCCTGTCTCTACCTACCTAGCTCTGCTATTACAGATGCATACCACTTGGCCCCACTTTTTAGAGATTAAATTCAAGTTCTCCTACTATCATAGCAAGCACTTTAGTCAACTGAGCCACCGCTCTAAATTTTTATATGTTACATTTTCATCACCCTTTAGATCCATTAAATGTCTAGTTTCTCTCTGTATAAACTGGCAACATGACCACTTCATGGAATGGTTAAGGGGAAGGTTTTTTTTTTTTTTTTTTTTTTTTTGGTTTTTTCGAGACAGGGTTTCTCTGTGTAGCTTTGTGCCTTTCCTGGAACTCACTTGGTAGCCCAGGCTGGCTTTGAACTCACAGAGATCCACCTGCCTCTGCCTCCCGAGTGATGGGATTAAAGGCGTGCGCCACCAACGCCCGGCTAAGTGGAAGGTTTTTATTGTAAATATGGGATAGAGAACAAGCAGAGGCATCTGGAAGAGAACAGAACAGAGAGAGAAAGAAGTAGACTGGACCTGCCTACAAGGGAGGGGGGAACAGCAGGGGATAGAGAATAGAGAAACCATAGTGAGAGAAGCAGGAGTAGAGGAGAGAGAGAGAGAGAGAGAGAGAGAGAGAGAGAGAGAGAGAGAGAGAGAGAGAGAGAGAACACTAACATGTTGAGAATAGCAGGGCTATAAGGAAAACAATGAAGGAGGGAAGGCTCTGAGCTGGAGGGAGTTAGAGTGGAGGAGGAGGTGAGATGCTAGAATGCTAGCATGGAGTTTGAAATGCATATCAGGCACTTATGACACAGAGGGAGCCTGGAGGCCAGCATGGGCTTTGATATGCTAATAGACACCACAGCTAGCCATTTGTCCCTTCTGCCAAAGGTAATGGAAATGATTCCTTTTGTTAGAGGGGAACAGACTTTCACAAATCCTGAGGAATGCTGGCTTTTATTTATCCTCCAGAAATCCTCCTATAGTCCAGGTTGAGCTCATTGGGCTGCCTTTTAGAGTTTGGGGAATTGGAGTTTCCCTTGGACCTAACACTTACACTTCTTTCTTTGATTTTAATTTTCTAGTATTTGTGGATTTATCCAATTCCTTTATATTTTCAATTACTATTTCATTAAAATATATTTTATGATATCTACTTACTGTGTGTGTATGTAAGTTGGGGGTGGGCACAAGCACCACAGAGTGGAGGTCAGAAGACAACTTGTGGAGTCAGGTCTCTTCGTGCATCTTGGGAATTGAACTCAGGTCATCAGGCTGGGTGGCAGGCACCTTTCCCTGCTGAGCCATCTTGCTGGCCTTTATTGCATTTTTGTTTATTGAGCATATTTTGTATTGTTTCAGTTGTTTTGAATTCACTGAAGCATTTCCTGGCCTAGAATCCAGTTTATACTGGAGAATATTATGTCTGTGCCTTAAAAAAAAAAATGTGTTCATCGATTGGGGAGGAGGCTGTTTGATGGTATTTTTTCAAGCTTTCTATGTTATTGGTAATTTTCCACCTGGTTGTTTCGTCAATTATTAAGAACAGTGTATTAAAACCTCTACCTATTGTTTGTACATTGTCTATGTCTCTTTTAAAATCTGTCACGTTTGATTCATGAGTTTTGACACTATTGTCAGTTGTGTATACATTTGTAATTCCTGTCAATTATCTTGTCATTACTAAATGCCGTTCTTGCACTGAAGTAGGATTTTCTGGTTTGAAGTCTATTTTGTGCGGATACTATCACTTCACCTTTCAGATGCTTGGCATCCCTTTCGCCATCTTTTTTTCTTTTGCTCCACCTGTCTTGGAATATAATGCATTTGTCTCCAGCATCTGATAGTCTCTGCATCCACTCTGATGATTTCTGTTCTGGTGGCATCCTGTTGACATCATTTCCACTTGATGTAATTATTCCTGTGGTTAAATTACACTCGCCATTTTGCTATCTGTTTTCTATGAGTTTTGTCAGTTTTATATTTCTCTGTTCTTCCCCAGTTACATTTTTTTATGTTTAATTTTAAGTTTACTAGTATAATTTGCCTGTTGGTTTTAAGCATATATTTCTAGTTTCTTAATACTTTCTCTAGGAAGTGTAATTCTCATTTTAACCTAGTAAGTCTACTTCTGATTAATATCAAGTTAATTCTGGAAAAATATTTTCTGCAAAAGAGCTCCAGTTCTTCACTTTGTTGTGGTTTTATTGTCCTATAGCTTACATGCTTCAACTGTTGTTTTATAACATCTTCTGTCTTTTAGAAGGAAGAGAAGAAATTAGAAAATATATCTATAAAATCCTATATCTTAAGCCACTCTTTCTGGTGCTCATTGTGATTCCCTGTGGCTGAAGGTCAGAAATCATTCCCTTCCACTCTAGTGACACCCTTTACTACTTCTTATCTGCAGCCCCACTAGCAAAGAATGTTTAGTCTTTATCTTGAAGTATCATCTGTACTCTACCTTCATGTTGGAAGGATGGTTTTGGTGCGCACAGAATAGGTAAATGGAGTTACATTAAACTATAACGCTTACAACAAAAGAAATAGCACAGTGAAGAGGCATGCTATAGCCTAGAAGACTACTTGCAAGTCAGACATCTAACAATGAATAAACACCCAAACAATTCTACAGGAAGTAAACAACCTGACTAAGAGAAGGGCAAGGAAACGAAATAGAGTAGATGTTTCTGAAAAGACCTATAAAGGCTAACACATACAAGAGGAAAATGCATGACACCTCCATACTAGAGACTCCAGATGAAAACATCAGGGCAATCTCACGTCACACCTTTTATAATGGCTATTATCACAATGATGAGAGATAAGAAGTGTTGGTGAGAAAGTGAGAAAAGGTAACCTTTGCACACAGTTGAGGGAAATATGTCAAGTAGAAGCATGAATGAAAACCACTTAGAGGGTCTTCAAAAATATTACATAGAAAACCAACATGTGATTGAGTAATCCTGTAAGCAGTTATATATCCAAAAGAAATAAAATCAGCATGGGAAAAGAGACATCTGCCCTCTTGAGTTTATGTAGCACTGGTTACCTGAGCCAAAAAATGGAAATGACTTAGATCAATCAACAGATAAATGGACAAAGGAAATGTGGTCGGTTCACACATCAGAATATTATTCAGCCAGTCAGAAAATGTTTTGTCATCTACAATTAGAGGCCATTATATGGAGTGAAATTAGCTGGCCAGAAGTATGATTAACAGAGGCTGGGAGTAGGCTCCTGAGGGGATACAGAACCTCAGTAAGGGGGGGGATGCTTGTTTTCAGAGCTGTTGCCCAGTATAGTCAACAGACCTAATAGCTGAATATAACATTCAATACTACTGGGAGAGTGAATCATATTCCCCACACAGAAGATGGCAAATGTTTGAGATGGTGAATGGGTTGTTATGTTGACCTGATTGGATCCTTCCATGCTGTATTATAAAGGATAACACAACCCTCACCCTTGCATAAATATATAGTCATAACATATCAATATGTGATCCTATATATATATAAAAAAAGATTTCTTTGGATGAAGTCTCAAAAACCAGGCCAGTATTTTAAGGGTAAGAGAGAAGAATTTTGAGTCTGGATTATTGAGAAAGCTAAAAGAAAAGACACAGAAGTGATGAAAATGGTATAAGAAGGTGGACAGGTTAAGGAAGGAGGGGACAATTTTAAAGACTTTTGTTTTGAAAACTTCATATAGGCAGTAGAGAATGTAAGCCTGACACTCAGGAGCAAAGAAAAGGTGGAGAAACTCTTTCACATTTATATATATATATATATATATATATATATATTATATATATATATATATATATGTATATATATATGCAGAAACCTGGGGACATCATTATTGCTCCTTTGAAAATACATACTTGATCCTCATTGCTCTTAATGCTTATTTAATAGCCCCACAAAGGACGTTTGTTTGTTGTTGCTTTTTCCTTCCTTTCTTTCTTCCATCCTTCCTTTCTCCCTTCTCTTCTCTCTCTCTCTCTCTCTCTCTCTCTCTCTCTCTCTCTCTCTCTCTCTCTCTGTCTTCATTTTGGTTTTGTTTCATGGGAATTAAATAATTAAATATAGGGAGGTAATAGGAGAAGAAACACATTGATGAGGGGAAATCATGGAATAACAAAAAGGCCCAAATTCACACAGGTAGCTTCTTCCACCACCAGCCTCTAGACCAGTGGTCCTCAACCTTCCTGATGCTGCAACCCTTTAATCCAGTTCCTCATGCTGTGCTGACCTCCAACCATTTCTTCGTTGCTCCTTCATAACTGTAATTTTGCTACTGTTATGAATTGTAGTATAAATATATGTGTTTTCCAATGGTCTTGGGTGACCCATAGGTTGAGAAACACTGCTCTAGAACTATGCTGGATATGCTTATCTAGCTTGAGCAATTAAGTCTTTCCTCCTTTACGATCCTTGATCTCATTTTCTTTTTTTCTATGTTTATTTTTGCTTTGTCTGCATGTACAGCTGCACACCAGAAGAGGGCATTAAATCTCATTGTAGGTGGTTGTAAGCCACCGTGTGGTTGCTGCAAATTGAACCCAGGAACCCTAGAAGAGCAGAGCTGCCAGTGCTCTAAACCACGGAGCCATCTCTCTAGACCCTGCTTCCTTTTCAGTGAAAGGTTCACTTAGCTTCGCAAGATGCCCGTGTCTTTGCCTCACTAGCTTTGGTCTTGTCTTTGACTTCATTTTCTTCTTAGTTTCTACATCCAACTTTCTCTCGGGAGGGATTTTCATTCTCTAGGACTGCAGTGTTTTGCCCTCATGTTGGCCCATGTCTCTGTAGAAGGCTGGCAACTCCTGAGTCAATTGCCCCGACAGTGTCTGTGAATGACCACTAGGTGGCAGTGTCTGAGAGCATTGCTGGTCACGACATGTGCGCTTGCCTGCTCAGTGTGGGGCACTTCACTAGTTAATTTGAGTTTAGGCAGTTGCGGGGGTTTTGTTTAAATTCTTCCCCATTTATTACTATTATTTTATTTTGTTGAACGAACACACACGCCATGGTGTACAAGGAGATGTCTGAGGACAACTTTCAGGGTCCATTCTCTCTGTCCACCATATGGATTACAGGAATCAAACTCAGGTCACCAGCCTTGCTAGCAAGTGTCTTTATCCACTGAGACATCTTGCTCACCTTGGTTTTATATTTAATGCAAACCTTCTTCCTCTGTATTCCTAGGATGCTTAGTAAGCTGAGTTCATCCTCTGTCCTTATTTTCAGCATGGTCTTATAAATCCATGTGTCATCAGAGCCGGAAGAGAATTCACTAAATCAACACAATCATTTATATGTGGGGAAACCGAGGCAAAGGAAGGACCAAAAGCTCGTTCAAGGACACATAAAAAAAATTCAAGGCAGTCTCACGAGTTAGTCTTATGACAATCAGAAGGTCATATTTGATCCATTGATTATGAATATAGAATCTTAGGGGAAGGGGAAGGTATAGGAGAGTACAAGAAAAATTGTAACTTGAGAAAGTGGCGCAGGACTTTGTGTTAACCATGGGTCCAAGATGAAGCAGCCCTGGGACAGGGCTGAAGAGTAGAGATGGAACAGCTCAGAAATGGAAAAGTCAAGAATTGTTGCTACTGTGAGGGGCAACGAAAATTCCAAGGTAAGACTCAATAGGCTTGGGCTGTTAATAGGCAGGCTCTTAGACGGCAGGCTCACTTCTTACTAATGTCAAGAAGAAACTTCCAAATGCCTTCAACCTTCAGGAGTTCAGTTTTCAGTACAAATGCTCCACTAGTTTTGAGTCCCTGAGAAGCAGCCTCCTCAAATTTGCCTCATTTTCCTCCATTAGTCTTAGCCCCTCAGACGAGAGAGAAAGTTGAACTGAAAATTAGGTCAGGGCTTGTTTCTACTGCAGCCATTCTCTAGAGACACAACCAAGAGCGATAAGGCTATTTGCTGACTCGCTGGTTTGCTAACGCTAATCCCCATCCAGTTACTTTGTTTCTCTTCTGCCCACACTCATGAGAGTCTGAGCACCTGGTCCCTGCATCTCATAGCTCTCTTTGTCTTAAGGGCCTTCCAGAAGGATTAGAGAGCTCTTGACAGCTGAGAAACAGCTATAGGAAGTGAGTATGACTTCATGCTAATGAAAGGGGCCTCCAAATAAAGAGGCTCTTTAAAAGTGGCCTGAACAGGGGGGAGCAGCCCAAGAGCCCTTCAACTTGTTAAGAGTGCCCCAGTGCCCCAGCAGTGTGGCCAGCCATATCCAAGGCCAACCAAACCTGCCCCTTCTCCCTCACAGACACATGTTCTCTGCACTTGGACTTTTTACTGCTGAGTGGAGTCTCTGCAATAAGCACTGTTCATTGCCCAAAGAAGCTTCTCTGCAGACTCCTGAGAAGTGCGTTAGTGTAGACAGCTGACAGCATTATGACTCACCTACAGGGACCAGGGCTCCCAACAATATCCACATGTGCATATGTGCATATAGTTTGTAGTTCCTTCTGTTAGTCTGGGCCCTTATTCAAAACTAGTACCTTCCTGGTTCACTCAGTAATGGGTCAGAGAGTAAGAAGGGGCTAACAGAGTAAGAAAAGTAGTGAATTCATAGAAACTTATTACCACGTATTGGGTCTTCTTTTTGGCAATGAGAGGGGCCAGATGCAGCACATTGTCATTAACCATAGCTTGGATTTCTCGATCTGCTCTGTATCATGCAACTCTCTAGAAATTCCAAGACTCAGGTAGAACCCTGCTTTTAGAGGCAATCTCACTGGAACTTACAAATCCTCCTGATTCAGCCTTCGGAGTACTGGGATGATAGACTTGCAGCCCCACATCTGACATATGGCTCCTGAATTTTTGTTAGGTTTATTTCCCAACTGTTGGTCAACTGTCTTTTTATTTAGACTGTCATCTTATATATATTAAGGCTGCATTGGATGTCTCAGCTGGTTTCCGGCTGAAATTCCAAAGTAGGCTCTAATGCTGCTGTGCCCGTGTCTCGAGACCCCTGAGCAAGATCACCACAGGGCCGATACCTGATGCAAAACACACAGGGAGTTATTGATAACAAGCAAGCCTGGGCTTGGTCTGTGTCCAACACTTGGACAAAGAGAGTAGAGGAGGATGGCCCTGAGTTCTCAGAGTGAGGAGTTTTTTGAAGGGAAAAACCACAAGCAGGGTCTACAAGCCTTGGGGTCACAGGATTGGATGAGGGTGCGTAAACTTTGAATTTAATAGTTGGGGGTTACAATTATCATTTTTGGGCAGGCCTGGACAAGTCCCAGGCTCTGTCCTTGAGCTGCCATGGAGGCTGGCTGGCCTTGCACGTTCACATTGACCCATGCACGTAGCTCTAAGTTGGTGAGGGGTTCCAGACAGTAAACAACTGGCTGAACCTTGAGCGGTCAGGGTACGTGCAGAAAGGGAGCTACTGCAAGGACTAGGTCTTTTGTTCTGGCCCTCCCAGAAACTGCTTGCTCAAGTCTCAGGAAACTGAAATTGAGGCCTGATCTCTGAGAGAAGACTGACAGCCTGTTGTGGCGTCTTCTTGGTCATCTGCTTTGTCCTTTCACTGCCAGTGAAGGAATAGACTTGCTAGCTAACAAGAGCAAGCAGATAAAGAGCAAAAGCTTCCTTCTGCCATGTCCTTATATAAGCTTCCAGCAGGAGGTGTGGTCCAGATTCACAGTGTGTCTTCCCACCTCGAGATTAGGATCAAAGGCTTGTATCTTCCCACATCAAGATCTGGATTAGAAATGGATCTTCCTACCTCACATTAAGGAAACAACAACAACACTAACAACAAAACACCTCTTTGGTGTGCCCTCCATTTTTGTATTTTGGTTAATTTCAGATGTAGTCAAGTTGATAGCCAAGAACAACCATCACAGTTAGTGAACCAGAGGATTCTTTTCAGAGACTATCTCGGTCTCTTTCATGACTCTGTACAATACCACCACCCCCACCAGACAGGGTTTCACTGTGTAGCTGTCCTATAACTCACTCCATAGACCAGGCTAACCTCAAACTCACAGAGATCTGCCTGCCTCTGTCTCCTGAGTGCTGGGATTAAAGGCATGCACCATGACCACTTGGCTATGATTCTAGTTTTGAACTTTGTCTTAATAATTGATTTTGGTCACTCAAAATCTGCTTCTGAAAATATGTAGTTTTCCCATTATCCCACCCTGCCCAGCCTTTGCTTGGTGCTTCTGCAGACACTAGCCCCAGGTCTTGTTTAGTGCTCATGCTTCTACCTGGCCAAATTCTAAACAATTCCCCAAATATATGTGGACAAGACACTTTGCCAAAGAAAACTGGGCTGGGTAGAAAACCACAGTTATGGACATTATCAAGTTTTCAAGGAAGCAGAGACAAGGCCATCTGTTCAGTTTTTAGATGAAAAGACATATACAAATGAGTTACGACCTGGATAATTTCCAAAAGGACAGTGATATTTTGACAAAATTTTCATTGTGATAGTACATTATAACTAGCGTGTGATTCAAAATACACACTGGTAGTTTTTAAAAACAATCTTTAGTTATAATTTCAGATTTTCAGAAAGTATACCAACAATTTCATAAATTTGTTTGTATGAAGTCCCTATGATGGACTGTGTTCCTTAAAACATGGAGCCAAAATAAATAAATAAATACTCCATTCCTTAAGCTGATTTTGTAAAGTATTTTGATAGACCAAGAAGAAAAGTAAATAATGTAGTATATGGGCTCTGAACTTGACATTTTATCTATGGAATGTGTTTGTTTTTATGGATTGAAGGTACATTGAAAAGTTATTGGTGTTCAAATACAACCCATAAATTTAAGTTAACCTGCATGCTGTTTACACATTTTCTGTTTAAAAGATAAGAGTTTTTAAATTTGATTTTTGATATTTTTGAGAATTTCATACACGAGTATTATATTTATAGCATTCTCACTTTCCCACTCCCCTCCCAACTCCTTCCATGTCCCCCACTCTTTCTTAAGTTCATGACATTGTAGACAGAACTGTACTGTCTTGTCTGCCCACAGTCAGCTCTGTCCCATCAGCCACTTCCAAGATAATCACTCAGAGACCATTTATTAATTATAAATGCTCAAACAATAGCTCAGGCTTGTTACTAGATTACACATTTTAAATTAACCCATATTTCTATTAATCTAGGTATTGCCACGTGGCCCATGACTTTACTTGTCGTCCAGCATGTCTTGCTCCCTCTGCATCTCCTGGTAACCTCTCAGAAATCACCCTCCTTCTTCCCAGCATTCTTCTCTGTCCTGAAAATCCTGCCTCAGTATCAGCCAATCAGCTTTTTATTAACAATGAGAGCAACACATTTTCACAGTGTACAGAAGGATTATCCCACAGCATGACAACTTCTCCTTTAAATTTAATTATCATTACATGTGTATTTATATATAAATTGTGCTCATTTAGTGTTGCTTATATGTGTTAAAGGCTACCTACTTTGGGTTGGACTACCTATCAGAGGGGATCCTCCCTGGAGAAGACTGATTTTCACTCTCTCAGAAGCCACTGGTTGCCCGTTAGTCTTAATGTGGGTATGGAGCCTTATGAAAACTTCCACATCCATGTAGGTCTACTAGTGTTGCCATTTTATGCAGGTCTTGTTTAGGCAGCCATATTTTTGAGACTTCTTGGGTGCAAGTTCCATGTCTGTGGTTGATCTATTGTGTATCCTAATAAACTTATCCGAGTGTCAGAGAACAGAACAGCCACTAGATTAGAAATAGAGGCCAGAAAATTGTGACACACACACCTTTAATCCTATCACATGGATAGCAGAGATCGTCTGGATCTGTGTGAGTTCAAAGCCACATTTGGAACAGAGCCAGACATGGTGACACACACCTTTAATCCCAGCACTTGAGATCTCACGTCTTTGCTTGGGAAAGACACACGCCTTTAATCCAAGGAAGTGATGACAAGAAGCAGAAAGGTATATAAGGTGTGAGGACCAGGAACTAGAGGCTTTTAGGCTTTTAGCAGCAGTCAGCTGAGATCCATTCGGATGAAGACTCAGAAGCTTCCAGTTTGAGGAAACAGGATTGGCTGAGAAGTTGGCGAGGTGAGGTAGCTGTGGCTTGTTCTGTTTCTCTCATCTTTCAGCGTTCACCCCAATACCTGGCTCCCCTGGGTTTGTTTTTATTAATAAGACCTTTTAAGATTCATGTTACATATGTCATGTCTAGAAGGCACTATCTGGCAGCAGGTGTCCTTTTCCTCTGGCTTTTATAATCTTTCCACCTTTCTTCTGTGATGATCCCTGAACCTTAGATGTAGGGCTTGCATTTGGAGATGCATTAGCTAGGCATGGTCATGCTATTCTCTGCAGTGTGAGAAACTGTGAACCTCTAACAGTCTCCCCATCTTCTGGAAAAAGAAGCCTCTTCGATGGCTGGCGAGACTTATCTGTGGGTTTAAGGATAAGCATTTAAACAGTTATAAATGATACTGGATTAGCAAAATGGCAGTGACAGGTTCTCTAGACACAGAGTTGTCTAGTTGGCTAGGTTTATACTATCAGGCATGGATTTCCTCTCATTGTGTAGAGTTACCCTCAAGTTAAAAATGCCACTACTGCACCATTGGGGATATCTTGCCATTGTGGTTGGTAGGATTTGCAGCTGTGATGTATTAGTGATTGCTTCCCTCCCTTGGCAGCTTGTATACCATGTTACAATACCGTGAGACCTAGTTAGTCATTAGGGAAGAAGTTTCTAGGTTAGTTCCTGCCCAATTCCCTCCAGTCTTGTGTCTAAAGTATGTGTTGTCTTACACACTAGGGCCTTACCTTCAAATTCTTGCTAGCAAGCAAAGACAAAGCAGAGAGAGTGCATTGTCTGGGGAGTCTCTTGGAATCCTCCCCGTCTCCTGACCAACAACTCAGGGAAGGTTTTCTATGCCTGGTGTTAGGGTTTATATAGTCTATGGCTTTGTGGTAATGGTAAGAGCATTATCACCCTATGTGGTGCTTCATTTGAAATTCTCTCTCTCTCTCTCTCTCTCTCTCTCTCTCTCTCTCTCTCTCTCTCTCTTAAATAAACTTACAAAATAATATATTTCCCTATAGCTTTTCCTTCTTCAACAAAAAAACAATGTATTCTCAAAGCCAGCACCTGAGGTAAGGCAGGATTACAAGTTCAAGTCCAGCTTAGACTACACAGTAAGCCTATTTAAAAATGCACTTTCTCTCATAAATTTCCACAGAATTTCTGAGAGATAATTCTTTCTCATTCTGTGCTTTTGACCCCTTTCTCAAGGATGAGGGAACGTGTAAGTGTTGATCTGTTTTCAGACTCTGTACTGTTCCTTTAGTCTATTGGTCTGTCTTTATTCTATCACAATATTTTGCTACTAACTAACTAAAGCTTTTAACATACGTTGGAGTTCAGAAACACAATGTCTCTAGTTCTATATTTTTGCTCAAGATTGTTTTAGTTATTTGTGGCATCTTCTGTGGTTCCATACAAAAGAACTTGCTTTGGTGAATAGGGATCTGATGTCTTCTTGTCTAGGTTGCTCTGTCTGTTTTTCTCTGAGTGGCTATACTTGTCCAGACTCTGGAATTCCAAGACTAGAAAGACAGTTGTACTTTGAGTATCTCTGGAATCAAAGGCAGGGTTGCATGCATAAATGCTTTTCCTTCTTGAGGGTGGGTGCTAAGAGATTGCATTTAAAATTTTATTACATTTTAATTTACCTTTAATGTGCCTGTTTATATATAGGTGCAGATAGGCACATGCTACAACACACACATGTCAGAGGACAATCTGCAGAGGTCATTGGCTTCCACCATGTAGGCTCCAGTGATGGAACCCAGGTTGTAAGCCTTGGTGGCATGGATATTTACCTGCTCAGCCATCCCCTTGGCATAAGAGATTGCATTTTCTTTTCATCTGCCCACATTGTATTGAGCAGTGGCAAGGAGATATGGCACCTGCCAGCCAAGCCATCATCTATATTCCCCTCCAGGTGGCTAGATTATGCTGCACCCGTCAAAGCTCCAAGACCAGGAAGAATGAGGACAATCCACTGGTAAAGCACATCAGAAAAAGTTGAGTGCTGGACATATGAGTTTATTCCATTTCACAAAAGAAACTAAGAGTGTACCAGGAACAGGGATTCCAGTGTGAGGGCTCTAGTGAATCTGATTTTGCATTTATCTGGGGTCCAGGGCTCCCTTCATTTAGCTTCTGCATGTCTCATGAGAGGACATTATCTGTGAATTACCACTGAATCAGTGGGTTTGTGAAGGGCAAGAGGACCCCAGAAGTCCTATTCTGCCCCCTTGCTTATACCACACGGTTGCATAGCCTCCTCATATCTTCCCTTTCCCTCATCTTTATGTTCATGATTTCCTTTCAGGTTTTACAATAGAATCTCACTTTTGGCTCTGGATCACACTCTCCTGCCATTTTCATATTAATAATTTCATCTATTTTACTTGATATGCATGAATATTTTGACTGCATGCATGTATGTGTACCATATATGTATCTGTTAGATCCCCTGGAAATGGGCTTATGGATGGTTGTTTGCTGCCATATGGATTCTGGGAATCAAAGCCCAGTCCTCTGAAGGAGAAACAAATGCTTTTAACTGCTGAGCCATCTTTGGAACCCCTGTCTTGATCATTTAAAGTCTCTTTTTCATGGTATTGGGAACTGAACACAGGACTTTACACATGTGAAGTAGACACTCTTCAACTAAAGTACATCCCAGCCCTGGGGTCTTATTTTGAAGTTTCATTTGAGTGAGCATAACCTTTGGGCTAGTGTCAAAATTGAGATGACCGTGGATGTCTGACTTTTGTACTCTACTGAATGTTTCAACTATTCCTGTGTCTTTTCGACTTTGGTGGACTAGAATTCAAACATTGTGGTAGTTTGAATGTAATTTCTCCCATAAACTCATTGGGAATGGCGCTATTAGGAGGGGTAGCTTTGTTGGAGTAGGTGTGACCTTGTTGGAGGAAGTATGTCATCGTGGAGGCAGGCTTTGAGGTCTCATATTTGCTCAAGCCATTCCCAATGTCTCTGACCACTTCCTGTTGCCTGCAGGTCAAGATGTAAGAGCTGTCAGCTCTTTCTCCAGCACCATGTCTGCCTGCACACTGCCTTGCTTCCCACCATGATGATAATGGACTGGACCTCTGAACTGTAAGCTGCCACCACAATTAAATGTTTTCCTTTATAAGAGTTGCCATGGTCACGGTGCTTCTTCACAGCAATAGAAACCATAGCTAAGATAAACATCTTCTGTCCAGTGTCGTTGATCTGTAGTAATTGTTCTTTGCTGGCTCTGTGGTGTTTCAGCATATACATGCGCAGCTTAGTTTGTATTCATACAAAGACTCAAGAAGGCCACATGCAGATGCCTGGAGAATTTCCCTTCTTAGCTGGTACTCTGTCCCATGAATTCCATGTCTCAGCCCCAGTGACCCCAGATCTTTGTGTTCTTCACTCAGCGGGGCGACCACACCCTGCTAGAGTTTCCTCTTCCCACACCAGTGCTTTAGAAAGTAATCCAATCAGAAGGCTGAAGCCATCATGGGACCTACTCTGTTTATTTTCTGTCTCTAAGGGATCACAATCCTCTATGTTATGTTGACCAGTGTTTTACAAGAGCTCTTCCATATATTTTGTTCATGTTTACAGTTGCTTATGTAATAGGTCAAATCTGCTGTCATTTACTCTGTTATGGTCAGAAGAACTGCTGCCATCTTCCGAATGCAGGGACTCACTAATTTCTAGTCAATGCATTGTATATTCCTATACTGTGCTAACTCCCAAAGGATACACAGAAGAAAATAAAAAGAATCCCCGACCTTAAGGCACATAGAGGCCAGCAAAAGGACAAGATAGATAAATCTGTATTTCCTCTCTTCTTTACTTGAAATTTGTTCTCTGGTCTAACTCCTATTTAGCCAACACCTGCTCATGTGGCTCCAAGTGTACTTTGTACATAAGGCCGTTCTCTCAACGAAACTCACAATGCTTTTCTGTGAGCCTAACCATATCTTGGATATACTTAGATCGGAAAAGTCTTCTTGAGTTTCATTATTCACATTAGTTTTCCTCCATAAGTGAGCTTCTCTAAGGACAAGGTTAGCAACCAGCATCCTAGCTAGGACAGAGTAGATAGACAAAGTGATACATTCTAATTGAATGAGGAAATAAACATGCCCATATACAGATATGGGTTAATTAATGTGTAACAGACCACATGTTTAATGGAGTTGAATTTACTACTATGCTATTTTTTAAAACTTTAAAGGAGAGATTATGAATGTTAGGAAAATCAAGCTTTGAAGATGAAATGATATTGTGTTGGTGTGGTAAGTGGACAATATCCTTCCCTTAAAAATGTCTATGTCTTAATATGTAGCCAAAGGCACCTTGTACATGTAATTAAATTAAGGACTTACAGTGAAAAACTTGGTATGAATTATCAGGGTAGGCCCAATGTAATCCTAACAAACCTTTAAAAACTAGTAAAAGTACTGTGACCAAAATATGTCACAATATGGTGAACATGTGATTGCCATGGCTTGCCTTGAAAATAGGGGAATGGAGCCAGTTGTCAAGGAATCTGAGCATCGTCTACAGCTGAAAAAGATAAGAAAAGACATTTTTTAGCATCTCGATTTGAAAAACCTTGTGAGCTCCATTTTAGAATTCTTACCACTGGAACTGAAAGATAATGAATTTCTATTAGGTGATCAGGTTTGTTAAGATTTGTTATAGCAGCAATGAGAAGCTAACATACCTGGACATGGAGGACTGATTTGTCTGGACCAACAATGGAATATGGACTGATGCAAGAGTTAGGGATATTTGATGAAGTCCCTGTAGTATTTGCTTGGGACCTTGAAACCTCAAAGTCTATCCAGAGTGGCAAACTTCCTCCAACAAGGCCACACTTCCTAATCCGTCTAAATAGTGCCACTCTCCAATGACTAAACATTCAAATATATGAGTCAATTGGGGTCTTTCTTATTCAAACCACCACAGGGTTCTTCATCTCTTTATGTCTCTTCAATTTCCTCTTCTTATTTTCAGGGGGAGGGAGTTTTTAATCACAATGATGCAGTAAAGCTTTGTCTTTAAGGATTTTCAATACTAGTAAGAAGGAAGATGTTATGACTTCTCTGTGCCAAAGGTCTGAAACTGCTCCCAAAGACACTGTGAGGGGCCACTGAATGGAAAGACTTATCAACACCACCCTCGGTCCAAAGAACAATCCCATGTGTTTGCTACATGTAAGGTTCCAGATAATCTGGGGAAGTGTTCAGAACGGAGCTGGGGCATGACAGGACTAAAGGAGGGAGAATGGGAACTGTCTTCATAAACGGGCTTTGAGTGGACTGAGAGCAAAAGCAGTGCTTGTGACTACTGGTTAGAAATGGCCAGTTTTTATTTTGCAAACATAATTATGGTGTTACAGAAAATAAGATGTGCTAAGTATTAAAAGAGTGAGAAACAAAATAGCAGAGGACTCTATGTTAGTGTTATCAGAGAACTACCAAGCATGGTTCACACTCCCCACATCTATCTCTACAAAGAGCACAGAACTTGGCATTCGAGCCATCAGCACCTAACGTACTTATCTTAAACATTGCTCTTCGTTTAAAACAAATCACATGTATGTAGGCTTTGCTTGCATGTATATCTGTGTACTACCTTTACGTCTGGTGCCTGAAGAGCAAGAAGAAGTGTCAGCTCCCCTTGGACAGGAGTTACGGACTGTCATGAGCTGCCACATCTGTGTTGGGACTTGAACCTGGGTCCTCTGAAAGAGCAGACAGTGCTCTTAGCTAAACAACCTTTCTAGCCTCAACATGCTGTGTGTGTGTGTGTATGTGTGTGTGTGTGTGTGTGTGTGTGTGTGTGTGTGTGTGTAAGTGCATGAGAGGGAACACACATGGAAGTCAGAGGACCCTTGATGGAATCAGTTTGTATCTCCTATCACGTGGGTTCCAAGGACCTTTACCCAGTGAGTCACCTCACCAGCCTAAACATTGTTCTGTTAGGCATTATTTTGTTGTGTTACCTTGAGCAAACCTTTTATAGCTCCTGAGTCCTAATTTTCCCTTCTCTAAAGTGATGAAATGGTCTTCTAGTTAGATTCAGATGTCAAGTTGACACAGCTCCGAATTATCTGAGAGAGTCTTATTTGTGAGTTGCCTTGATCAGATTGGTAGTAGGCATGACTGTGGGATATTTTCTGGATTGTCAATTGATGCTGGGGGTCCTAGGCCACTGTGAGCAGTACCATCCCAAGGCAGGAGGTCCTGAACCATATATAAGAAAACTAACCAGCAGGAGCCAGGGACAGCATGCCTCATTCCTCCATGCCTTCTGCTCTCCAGTTCCTGCATTATTTCCTGTTCTGACTTCCCTTGGCCATGGGTCAAAAGCTGGACATGTAAGCTAAATAAACCGTTTCCTCCCCAGGTTGCTTTTGGTCAGTGTTCTCATCACAGCAACAAAAAAGGAAAGTCAGCTAAATGGATAGGTTTCACTAGTAAGTATCTTGAGAGATATGGTATTCAAGTTTGTACCACTGTACAATACCACCTCCTCCAGTGCCGAGAATAATCTTGTCTCTAATGATAAATATTTGCAAATCCAGTTAGAGGCATAGAATGTCAAAACTGTTGCTTTCTGAAAGAGCGCCCTGGGCAGAGCACCTTGGGCAGCATAGTCTTACAGATACCAAGTATTTTTTTTTATTTGTTGATCATTAGGACTTCTTTTAGGCAAGCTCTTGCTATGTAGCCCAGGATGGCCTTCCACACAGCCTCATCTGTCTGGTATCACCCATGCAGCACAGAGTGATAATCGACTTACTCCTGGGAGTAGAAATGATGCCAGCCTATAAATATATCAGGGCACATTGAGGCTGTAGGGGCAAAAGGTTTTGTCAGGAAAACCAGGCCCAAGAACTTATTGAATACACCAGACCAAGGAAAAAGTATAACCCCTCACCTGGACACTATAAAGAGGTGGCCCTCTAATACTATGATAGCAACAGCTCCCACCAGCATGTCATCTAACCACTGTGTGTGTGTGTGTGTGTGTGTGTGTGTGTGTGTGTGTGTGTGTGTGTTAATGACTGACAGGTAGAAAATGCCGGCCTATTCTCCAGGGCTTCAGTTCAGCTTGGTTATCAAACTGATGTGGCCTAATCAACTATGGTCTGCCAGTTCACGTGTTCACCGTTCTGGAGCTGCTGACCACCCGCCTGCACATTCCTTCATCTGGACCTGCTCCTGCCCTTTCACCTCTGCAACCGGACTCCGAAGTTTTGTTACAGAACCCGTGGCACAGCTGCTGCTACTTCCTCAGCTTTTCCCTGCATCTCATCAAAAGAGAGCCTCTTATGTCCCTGTCAGGTTCCCTGGCTTTGGCTTCTCAGGCCTCTATGAGGCAACAGACAGGCAGGCAGGCAGATGATAAACGTACTGTGTGATGTGCAATGTAGGATCTGAGAGTTAATATTTGTAATTTAATATCGGAATAAAGAATTGCTGTCATTGAGGCTGCCATATATTGTACATGTATTATTGTTCAATAAATGCTGACATTAAGGAAAGGCATATTTTTATTGTTTTGAAACACACAAAAATACACACACACACACACACACACACACACACACACACTGGTTAAAGGGATATTTGAGGTAATGCATTCTGGGGAAAGGAAGTAACAAATGTAAAAGTCTTGAGTTAGACACAAGTATGTTTGAAAAACAAAAAGAAGTCAATGTAACTGTAGGACAATGAGCAAAGATGACCAAGCATCTAAGGAGAAAACCTAAGCAGCAACTAGAATAGCACCTTGGAGGCCAGAGTAAGAAGTCTGGACTTTATTCTGTCCTGAACATGCTATGTCAGAAACATAGATGAATGCATCTGTCTCTCTACAAGAGTAGAATTTACTGAATAATAAGAAGCCAATCTCATCCGCAGCAATTTGTTAAGCAATCCTGATTTCTCTTGGTAGGTAACCATTGAAAATCAGGTTCCTCCATTCCAATCTTATGCACTGGACTACCCTTGTATGTATACAGTGTGCGTGCCCGCATATGTGTGTGTCTATACGTGCAGAATGCCCAGGAAAAAAATGTGAAAAAGCTGCCGACTTCAGAGAGGCTTGGGAGCAGAGATCTAATCCAGATGTGAGAAAAAGTCTGTAGTAGATCATTTAAGAAACTTTGTGACCTGTAAGCTTACAGCTGCTCAGACATACAAGCTGTTCAATGTAGACTGACAAAACTATTATGGCTTTCCTTAATGGCAGGCTATCCTGAGTGTCAGTTTGAAGGGACTGTCACAGGCAGAAAAAAACTGTAATCAAGCTGGAACCTAGGAATAGAGGCAGAAGTCCTTCACTGTGGCAATTTTCCTAGATAAGGCTCACGTCAAGTGACCGGGTCAGTTTGTTCCTTCTTTATTGTCCCAGATAAGGAACAATATGTAGTGTTATTGATAAACTCTTGTGTCTGGTGTTTCTGATGGGATTTAGTATATTGTAGACAAGTATTGCCATTTACTGGAGTGCTAGCAGGTGGTAGTTGTTTACTTGTATACACAAGACATAACATCATTCTACTTTGTCACTTACACTCAAAATGGAATAGCTCAGGTTAAGGCAGTTAAGGCTTTACAGAATGCATTATTTCAAGTCTAAGTACAGCCTGAAAGTAACCCAGAGTGGGCCCTGCCTTTTCTCTAAGTATTATTCATATAGCCAAAAGTCAGAAATAACCAAAATGTCCAGTACCTTCTGAAGGGAAAAAAGAAATGTAGTGTATGTTTAGAACTGAGTATTATAAAGATGGAGAAAGAAATGCAATATTGATACATGCTCCAACATGGAAAAACCTTTAAGCATCCCAAGTGAGAAACCTGTACATGTCCCACAAAGCTCATCTCTTAAATGTACAGCTTACTAGCTCTTAGATTTCATTTTTGTTTTTTGGGGACAAGGTCTTTGGGAGTAGCTCAGACTGGTTTTAAGTTTGCTACATAGTTGTTGATGCTGGCCTTCAACTCCTGATCCTTCTTCTACCTCCTCCCAAGTGCTAGGAAATTTGTTTTTAACATATTCCCAGAGTTTTGTAATCACCACCACAGTCAAGTTAGAACATTTTATCACCTTAGAAAGAAACTGTGTATGGTGTGTCCTGTTCAACAGGGAAATTGTTACAATATAAAGCTGGCTTTGGTACACTTTAAGTTTGAAGATCAACTAGAAACACTGGGGAGGTGAATCTGAAACTTAGGAGGAGAGATCCAAACTGGGAACATAAATATTAGGAGTTTTTCTGGTGGCATTTGATTTCTAATGAAGCTTCAGATTCTATAAATTGCTGCATTAAAACTTGTTAGTGAGGATTTAATATTGCAAGGACATGCCATCACATGGACTCTAAAGAGACTTTAGATGAAGAAGTCACTCTACCTCTGTAGGCCTAACTACCCCTCAGTACCCCTGACTTGTACTTTCTGCTTTCTAGGGATCTGTGCATATGGCACACTTGGCTCGCTGAGTGCCCAGCTAATTTTCATCTTAGGTGTAGCTAGAGTTTTCCTGCCTGGCCCACAGTCAGGACAAATCTCTGTCACCCGCCAGTCTCACAGCTGCTCAGACCCAACCAAGTAAACACAGAGACTTATATTGCTTACAAACTGTATGGCCGTGACAGGCTTCTTGCTAACTGTTCTTATATCTTAAATTAATCCATTTCCATAAATCTATACCTTGCCACGTGGCTCGTGGCTTACCAGCATCTTCACATGCTGCTTGTCATGGTGGCGGCTGGCAGTGTCTCCTCCCACCTTCCTGTTCTCTCAGTTCTCCTCTCTGTTAGTCCTGCCTATACTTCCTGCCTGACCACTGGCCAATCAGTGTTTTATTTATTGACCAATCAGAGCATTTGACATACAGACCATCCCACAGCACTTAGTGTTGCACTATGCTTTACTGTATGCAGCTTTAACTTAGTGTATTTTCCTTTCACATAATGCTTTGATTCATATATAAGAGCCTCGGAGCTATCCCCCTGTTTCTCCTCTCTTGCCTTTTACACTATTATCAGCACAGATTTTATATCTGCATTTTTATAAACTACATGATGCATAGTTCCTATTTTAGATTAAAGTTAATTGTCTTTTCTAAAAATAAGAAATGAAGAACACTTCAAATTTCTATCCAAACATTTACCATTCTGGAGCACTTCATTCTCTGTTGAATTCCAATTTCTATCAGTTGTAACTTTTTGGAAGAGTTCCTCTAATATATTTTATTGTGAATCTTTCCACAAGAAAGAAATCTCTTAATTTTTGTTTGTTAAGAAATAGTCTTCATTTTGCTTTTCTTCCTGAAGCATATATTCTTGAAGAATATCTGGAAATTTAAAACCAGGCTTTCCTTCTGGCTTGTATTGTTTCTGTTGAGAAATTTGAAATTATTCTTATTTTTTTCTTCTTTTAAATATATATGCATGCTCCCATGGGTCATTTGAACTTTCTTTCTTTCTTTCTTTCTTTCTTTCTTTCTTTCTTTCTTTCTTTCTTTCTTTCTTTCTTTCTTTCTTTCTCTTCCTTCCTTCCTTCCTTCCTTCCTTCCTTCCTTCCTTCCTTCCTTCCTTCCTTCCTTTCTTTCCTTTTCCTTAATTTTCCCCCAACATAATATCTCTATTGATTATTTGGGAATTTTATACAATGCTCCCCAATCACACTTGCTTCCCATTCCTTCTGGATCCACCCTCCCACCTTGTCCCCTCCCCTGAAAAAGAGAAAAAAATATACCACATCCAATTTATGTTGTCCATATGCTCACAGGAGCATGGTCAAACTCCCAGTGTCCAGCCCCTTAAAGATAACTGAGTCATTCTTTGATCATCTATGTAATATGTTTCTCCCCTGACCTTCTCCTGAGATAATATTGAGATTTCCCCTTTTTAAAATAGGCCCCTAGACCTTAGCACAGTGGTTCTCAATCTTCCTAATGCTGCGACCTTTTAATACAGTTCCTTATGTTGTGGTAACCCCTAACCATAAAGTTATTTTGTTGCTACTTCATAACTGTAATTTTGCTACTGTTAAGAATCAAAATGTAAATATATGATATGCACAAAGGTCTTAGGTGACCCCTGTGAAAGGGTTGTTCGACCTCCAAAGGGGTCACAACCAGCAAGTTAAGAACCTCTGCCTTAGCACATCTGACACCATATCAGAGGCACCATTCTGACCCTAAAGGCTCCATCACCTGCTAAAATGGGAACAAACACCTAATCCATTAAAATATAGTCCATAGTTTCAGGAAAGCCCATAAACTAACTTTGTCCTTTGGTTTTTGTAGTTCTGTTTCTAGATAACTGAAGTGTGAAAACCAGGATGTGTTTTTTGTGCATAAAAGATGAAGGGATATAAGGTTCAGGGCTACAAGATTTGGGCAAGTTCCCTGTATGGTGGCTAGTCAGCAATAAAGACTTTCTCTGTGTGGTGGTCTCTAGTTAACTTTCCTTAAAACACATTACTCGGAGTTTTTTCCCTCAGTTTCAGTGATTTTGATATGGTATGTCTTTGAGCTGGTTACACAATGTTTGCCCTATGTTGGTTCACTGAGATTCTTGGAAGTGTGGGTTTATAATTTTCATCAAATCTATAAAAAAAATGGTTGTTATTTCTTCTAATGCATTTTCCAACTTTTCTTGTTTCTTCTTTGGACTTTCAGTTACATGAGTTAGAATCCTTGATATTGTTATTGTGAGTCTATATTCTTTGTTTTGTTGGCATTTTTGTTGTTCTTCTGTATCATTGTGGATAACCTTGCTATGTTACCAAAACACTGAACCTTTTCTTCTGAAATGCCTAGTTCGCTGTCAGAGTACAAGCCTCTGAAAATTATGTTTCCATTTTGCATTACTTTTCGTATCAGAGCTTATGTTTTTCAGGTTGTTTAAAAGTGAAGGCAAAAGTGTACCATGTGAGTGCAGTGCCTTCCGAGGTCAAAAGAGGGCTTCAGATTCTGTGGAACTGGAATCACAGTGGTTATGAGCCGACATGTGAGCATTGGGAACTGAAGCCAGATCCTCTGAAAGAGCAGCAAGTGTTAATCCATCTCCCTAGACCCTGATTTTCAAATCTTGAAGTTGTGTGTTTGTATTTGTTTTCCATTTCTCCCTTTATGACATTCATATATTTTTTGATCATGTTTAAAGTACCAAGTCATTGTGTATTAATGCACCCACTTTGTCATTTCTTGTTCTGTTTTCACTGACTGACTTTTCTCCTAGTTATGAGACCCATTTTCCGGTTACATTCCATGTTTAATAATTTTAAACTAGTTCATATACTGTCGAGTGCCTGGACCTCTGTTATCTTATTCCACAATGTTAGGCTTTAACAGGTAGGAGTTATAAGCCAGCTGCTCATTACAATGCATTGTTCTGCTTGTAAGTTTTGTTAAAGCAGACCTATAATAGAATTTACCTGGGGCTTCTTCTGCCATGATACTCTCCTCTTAGCTATCTGATGAATTTCCTGGACCTTCAACAAAATCTGTCTCCTCTGTGTGGATGGAATTCTTTTATCTTTCTGTGACCTATGTAGAATTTTCTGCTTCCAGCACTCTTGCAGTTTCCTTTATCTGACTACATAGAATTTTCCCATATACATGTATACAGCAAGAGACTCAAGATGTCCCTGCATGTATTTTAAAATACATTTTTCATTTATTTCTTGTGTGTATATGCATACATGTGGGTATGCCATTCTCTCTCTCTCTCTCTCTCTCTCTCTCTCTCTCTCTCTCTCTCTCTCTCTCTCTCTCTCTGTAGGTCAGAAGACAACTGTCAGGAGTCAGTTCTGTCCATCTACCACTTGACTCTCAGGGATTAACCTCAGCTTGTCAGGCCTGATACCAGGTACCTTTGCCCACTGCGATGGCTATTATTGGTTGTCAACTTGACTATATCTGGAATGAACTAGAATCCAAAAATGGAGGACATAGTTGTGATCCAAATCTTGAGGCAGGAAGACAACATAAACATGTCTTTGATCTGGATCTTGGGGCTAGAAGGCACATCTTTCATCTGGGCCACACCTTCTGCTGGAAACCTACATAAGGACATGGAAAGAGGAATTGTTTGTTCCTTTGTTCTTTGTTTTTACTTTACTGGCATTGGAGCTTACTTCTTCAAGTTTCCAGCATCTACAGAAGACATGCTGCGACACCCAGCCTAGTGGGACTGTGCAGCTGCTAGATTCTTGGACTTTCTATTCATAGCCATTATTGGATTACAGCCTGTAAGTCATTCCAATACCCCCACCGAGAGAGAGAGAGAGAGAGAGAGAGAGAGAGAGAGAGAGAGAGAGAGAGAGAGAGAGACTCTAAGTTCTGTGACTCTAGAGAACCCTGACTCATACATCCTCTGAGCCATCTTACTTGCCCTAAATACCTTTCCTTATACTTTTTCCCTCCTTTTGTATGCTATATGCAATAGATTCCACTCAACTTAGCCTTCTGAGCACTCTTTTCTAAATTCATTATGTTGCCTGTGCTTTGTTTAAAAGAGTTCTTTCTCCTTACACATGAGAAAGAAAGTAGGGTCCATTTTTCTCTTTCTTTCGATAACACACAGTTTTACTATGTAATCCTAGCTGGCCTAGAATCTGCTGTGTAGACCAATCTGGACTTAGACTCACAAAAATCTGCTTGCCTCTGCTTCCTAAGGGCTGGGACCAAAGGTGTCCCCTGCCACCCCAGACAGGACCCACTTTCATTGCTCTTGTTTCTCATATGCCAACAACCTATGCTTCAAAAATTCTTTTACAGACATACTTTGCCCTAGTTTCTAAATTGTATGGTGGGACAACAAGCTTAATACTAATTACTCCACGACAGAAGCAGTCACTCTTTCAAAGTGTAGTTTTTAATGTATTTTTTGTTTGCAGTCCTGGTAATCAAACCCAGGGCCCCCTACATGCTAATCAAGTGCTTTACCAGGTAGCTGTATATCTAGCCTGTAGCAAGAATTTTAAAGAGTCTTCTTAATAAAATCAAACCTGAGGCCTTGTATTGGGGTGAATGCTGGAAGATCAGAGAAGCAGAGCAAGCTACAGCCACCTCACCTTGCTAATTCCTCAGCTGATCCTGTTTTCTCCAACTGGAAGCTTCTGAGTCCTCATCCAAATGAGGATGAACTGCTTCTTGAAAGCCTGAAGCTTAACCTGCGTAGTTCCTGGTCCTCACACTTTATATACCTTTCTGCTTTCTGACATCACTTCCTGGGATTAAAGGTGTAAGTCACCATGCCTAGCTGTTTCCACTGTGGCTTTAAACTCACAGATATCCAGATGGATCTGCCTTCAGAATGCTAGGATTAAAGGCGTGTGTGCCACAATTTTCTGGCCTCTATGTCTATCTAGTGGATGTTTTGTTCTCTGACCCCAGATAAGTTTATTAGGGTGCACAATATTTTGGGGAACACAATCTTACCACATTTCCCCTTTTTTGTCTAAAATTAAAAAAGCATATAACTAAAAACAAAAAACTATATCCAATAAGTACAATAACTATATACAATATATACAAGCAATAAATACTTAAACAGTGTCTAGTCCATTTGCATTTGACAAATTCAGACAAAAAAATCCATTATATATATTAACAATGTCCAGTTCAGTAACACTTGATAAACTCAGACAAAAAATTTCATTACTTAGCCTATGTAAAACAAGTAGTTCCTTTTTTAAAAGTAGATTCAATAATCTCCCTTTTTATCTTATCATATCCATATTCTCTCTGTTTTCTTTTTATAATAGACTCAATAATCTACCTTTTGTCATTTTTATATCTTCCCCTTTTTCTTTTTAGAGTAGATTCAATGATCTACCCATTTATCCTATTATTTTTTATCTTATTCCTCAGGGTAGATTCAATGATCTACCTCATATCTATATTCTTTTTTTTTCAAACAAAAACTCTGAATCTAATCTCCTTGTTCAGCTTTTTTTCCTGACCATTAACAATTAACAACTTGTAACCAACCATCATAAACAATGACAATATCCATAACTTTTTAAACAACCGAAAAACCATCCACTCTACCTCTTGGGAATGTGGGCATCATTTTCTTAAAATTACTTCCTGCTTTCTAGGGGCAAAGACATCTTTAGGGAATCCTGAAAAGAAAATTCTTGGGTTAATTGTCAAGTCCTGTATCATTTGTCCAGTCACTGCATAATGAGAAAGTACAGGGTTTGTTTCAAGTCCTTGTTCAAGTAGTCTGTCAGGCTGGATCATCTCAGCTAGCCATCTCGAAATTGTCCTGAGTAGTTTGTATTCCAGAGTCGATCTTTCTGTGGTGTTAATCAGCTTAATGGCTTTACCATAGTCCATATGGAATCATCATTGTGGGATCCTGTCATCTTTTTTAAGATTTCAAAGTCATTGTTAGGTGTGGTCATGGTTCCTTGTAGACTTTTTTTTTTTTTGGTGCCTCCTCTGTGGTTTGGAGCAATCACAGTCTGATAGATGTTAGTCTCTCAGAACCATGAACATTCTTCCCTAGAAGAGAAAATCTTCACAGCAATTTCTCCCCACCATTTGTCTTGCCAAACTTTTCCAAACTGACTTTGCTGATGCTTTTTTGTAACATGATGGTCCTAGCAATTCTTCTCTGAACCAGCAGCAGTAAACCCCTCGTCCCAGGTAGCAGCATCACTGCAGTCACCAACACAATGAGAAGCAGCCAGCAATTTGGAGCAGCAGCTACCACCTCCATGGTTCCACCACCGGTTGTGCCTTGGCCCCAGGTGAAGCTTCTCCTTAGCAAGCCTCCTAGGCCAGCTTCAAACTCAGGATCCTCCTGCCTCTCCCTCCTTCAGCAAATCCTACCAGCATGCACCACCACAACTGACTGAGGGTAACTTGGGTCTGAGGTGGGGCCTGCAAGGCCACAAGAAAGTGGCTTTTTGGTGAATTTGTACCATGAACGTTGGGTGCCAGATGTAGCATGAACCTTAAAAGTTCTTCTTAATAAAATCAAACCTGAGGCCTTGTATTGAGGCGAACAAGCCACAGCCACCTCACTAGCCTGAAAGCATTATTTTGACAGCACATTCTGACTTAGGATTTCTGGTCTTCGTGCTATTGCTGATGTCAGCTCAGATCTAGTTTTTAAGACCCAGTATGCGCTTTCAGTACTGTATTCTTTTAGCTATGATCTCCATATAAGGCAGGCTGACACTGAAGTTGGGATCCTCCTCCCTCTGCCTTCTGAATGCTGAAACTGTAAGGAGGCACCACGGTGCCTAGCTAAGATTCAATACATGCTATGTCCTTGATGCAAGCTTTCACAGAGCCCTCAGTTAGAGACTTTCCTTTGTTCTCCATACTACATGTATTCACTCATTGAAAAACTAAGCAACCATATAATGAGCACTCGCTAGGTTCCAGGCACTGCAATAGACTTTGAGGACACAACAAGAGCTATTTCTCCTCTTTAAAAATAAGTGTTTGCTTGTGATGGAGGCTAAATACTGTGATCATGCTGTGCCAGGAGCACGTCAACCAGGGTTGTGTGAGCATAGTGGAGGGAATCTCAGTAATGACAGTTCCCAGGAGATGTGGTAATAGCTGGGAGATATGGGAGGAATGAGATGCATCCTTAGCACTCAAAACTTCAAACCCCCAGTGCCCCCTGCCACTGACTTGTACAAACTCCTGGAGCCCAGGGATTATGTTTTGTTTATATCCCTGTTACTCCCAGTATAAACCATTCTGATCACAGGGTCTGGCACATCCTAATAAATATTTAGAAAATATTTGGAGGTATAAACCTGGAGTATCTTATCTTTCTCTGATGGATCTATATCATCAAAAAATAACTTAGAACTGCCAAGTAGTCTTACCACTAAAGTTCAAAGCAAGCAGAGCTATACTTATAAGCCTTGTTGATCCCTGGCATGGAACCATCCTCTTGTTTAACTTTGTAGAAAGAAGTCTCTTACATCAGTAGAAATAGTATAGATTCTTGGCTACCATTGATTTTTGCAGAGCTTCCCTGCAGACATCTGCAAACCATGTCTACAGGAATTTCTTAAGCTGGCATGTTGTCTGAGATTGGAATGAATCAATTGGTTAATCTACCTAATCCAGCTCAGATGCTGTTTCTGTCCTTATTATTCAGGTGATTGCCTGAATCCTTTGATTGGGTTCTGAGATGAATTAATGACACGATTAACATTCATGTCTGTCAACTTGTAACTGACAGGCAAACAAGATTTGGATTGATATGTTGCAATAGAAACGAGTGTGTATACCTGGATTCTAGTTTTAGTTCTTTAAATCACATTGAGCCATGGGATGTAGCTCCCTTGCAGAGGGATTGCTTAGTATTCATGGAGCCCAAGGTTCAGTCTTCTCACTGCCAATACTAGGATCCCTTAGCTGAAATGTGCTGCTTCCTGTGGAGTACATACCACTGTTATTACGGCTCTATTAATGTATGCCACAATGGGTAATTTACAAACAAAAATATCTGCCACAGTTCAGAAAGATGCAATTCCAGAAAGAAGATGCTGGAAGGTTTGGTATTCTTCAAGAGCTTGCTGATCACACCTAAGATAGCTCCTTCTTGCTGCATCCTTGTTTAGTGAAGGGAAAGGGGATAGATACCATGTGCTTATGTGGTAGAGGTACTGAAAGAAAAATGATAAAGACCTTTAAACCTTTTCCAGGGGCACTGATGATATCTAGAAAGGTGGAGCCAGATCAACCCATAAAGGCCTCTACCTTACTGCTACATTGGGGATTAGCTTTCAACATGAATTTTGGAGAAACACAAACTTTCAAACCAAAGAAAGAGCTAACTTGCCCCCAATTGAACTATGACATTTTAATATATCCGAGCCAAATATTTAAATACTGATGTCAGCATTTATAGCCTTCAGATAATTACAAAGGCAAAGGACAATTGAGACATTAAAATACACAGCACTTAGAGCTGGAGAGATGGCTTAGTTGTTAAGAGTACTGGCTGGTCTTACAGAGGACCCCAGTTCAATTCCCAGCACCCACATTGCAGTTCACAACTGTCTGTAACTCCAGTTCCAGGGGATCCTTTCTCTGGCCTTGAGGACACCAGGCATGCAAGAGATACAAAGGCACACATGCAGGCACAACACCTATACACAACATCCGTTGAATCAGACTCAGCATTCAACAGAGAATGTGAAGGAAAGACTGTGGAGGAAGTGTGGTTCATGGTGAAGTTTGGAAGCTGAATCCCATTTCTCTGGAAAAGTAAGGTACTACATTTTTGAAGAAGTTACTGATGTTCAGCTTTTTTTTTTGAGATACTGATATCCAGTTTTGTCCTAGAAAAGAACAACTTTTATATTAGGTCATTCCCAAAACCATAGATGAAATTTTACTGGAGACACATACAGGGGCCTGTGCATGTGCATGCGTGCACGCTCTTACACACACAACCCAGTGATATCATCATGAAAAACACTGAGAAGACCAGCTCAAGTCAGTCCACATGATGATATTCTTAGAAACAATACCTCCCAAAGGAGATAGCTATTGGTAATTTTGATGTAGCAACAGGTTCTGGAAGGATCAATGGCAGTTGCTTAGGAAACACAAAATGACCCATGTGAAACAAGCAATAAGGAAAGAGTGCTGATCAATAAAACCAGAGAAGGGACTCTCAACCTTGGCACTATGAAAATTTTGGTTCATATTATTCCTTCTTTCAGGGAGCTGTCCTGTGCATTCATTGTAGGAGACAGAGTGCCTGCCTTGCTTCCATTCATTCCACACCACTCACATTCCTTTACTAATACCAACCGAAAATGTGTCCAGACATAGCCACTTCTCTCCTGAGGAGTCAAAATCCCTGACTGCAGAGGAGTGTCCCAGAGAAGGGCAGGACAGTGAGGTGGACTGACTCTCAGGGCATCAGGTTTCCCAGAGGTCTTTTGAGGACATGCTTTTTGTACCCTTCATTTAGATGTGTTAGAAGCAATTGAGCAGACAACTGAGGAAACAGGAAGTCAATACTCAGGTGCTAAATAGAGGAGAAAATGCTGAGCCCAATAGCCTGGATTTCTACCAACCCATAAGCCAGGAGGAGATAGTTCTGTCAAGTCAAAGGCTTTAGATTCAGACAGACTTGTTCCTAACACAACTCTCACTTCCTCTGTGAATCTTAGTTTCCCTGACTGTATACACATGTATTTTATTTTCATTTTGTTTTTGTGGGTTTTTTTCCGAGACATGATCTTGATATTGTAACTCAGGCTTATCTGTCTTCGCCCCTGACATGCTGGGATAGTACCATATCTAGCTTAATTTTGATATCTGCAATGACAACATCCTTCTAAGGAAGGTACATCCTCTAAGATGGAATGTTGGTTCATCTGCTAGAACATTGAAGGAGCTGGCTCAGCAAGAGAGGAGATCAGAGACAGAGCTGAAATAAAACAGACAAGCATAGTTTGGAATTCCTAAGGGCTTGCTAGACCAAAGAGAAGGAGCTGAAAAATAAAGCGGGGAGTGGGGGGGGGGGTAAGGAGCCAGTAAACAGGAATATATGCTATAGACTAATCCTCATGATTAACCAGAGCTGCATGAAAGTATGTGTATGTGTGTCTGTGTACATGTGTGTATGTATATGTGCATGCACAAGTGTATATAAACTGAACACAAGCTAGTTTTCAGATTGGGTTTTCACATTGTGATTGTATGGAGAGAAATCACACAGGGATATGGGGAGAATAGGAAGTAAAGGAATCATCCAAAGTCATAAAAAATGTGGACTGAACTTGGAGACCAAGTGACATTGAAAACAGAAGTTTATATGGGAGTGGAAATCCCTCCTCAGGCTATGTGAAGATGAGAGGCAATGTAGGTAGACAGGAAGTGAGTGAGGCCTAGCACATATTGCAGGAAACCATAAGTGGTACCTATAGTCAAGGCAGATCATTCTGAAATTTGGTTAGAATAGATATAATCAAATTAATTAGTTATGCTGGGTGTGGTGGTGCATGCCTTTAATCTTAGCACTCAGGAGGCATAGGCAGATGGATGTCTGAGTTCAAGCCCAGCCTGGCCTACACAGCAATTCCCAGGCTAGCCAAGGCTACAGAGTGGAATTCTGTCTTTAAAAAACAACATAAACAAGCCACTTGCTAGCTATTTCTTTGGGTAGTGCTATTTGAAGCTCCATAAGACATTAAGAAGCTAGTGACCATCTCAGCCTGCCTCTTCTGTGACTGGAGAAATCCTGCAGACTCTTGATTTTGCCTGCTCTTAATCCTGGTCCTTTGCTCTCCATGGCCTTTCTTTGACATTCATCTTCCTGTTTACTGTGACTGTCAAAGATTGTCGCTGTATCTTTGTCCCTTTCCCAAGCACCCAGCCATTTCTAAAACTTAGTGTATGACCATCAGCTAATGTCAGAATCCTTTGATCTGTTCATTAGACCTCATGTCTATACATACAAAAAATGCTGACTATATTTTTATTAACTTTTCCCCTAAATTTTAGTTATACCACTAAAATACAATCACAATATATTCCTAAAATTGTTTTAAAAAATCTATTACCGGTATGTTTCTACAGTTACCATAGTGGTACAATTTGCTCTCAACAGCATTACTACAATTTTCCTGTACTTAGGGAATGTATTTGATTCATGTTTTAAAGGCAAACAAGAGGGAGAAAGTAAATAAAATTACTGCCATCAACACTACTTCGATTTTTTTCTCTCCTTAAAACTCAGCCACCAGTGACACATATAGCAGCAGATTGCTTGTAAACACATTAAAGCTCTTCTCAAAAAAGTGGGTTTTCTTTCCATCCTGGTGAAATCTAGCCCTTTGAGAGCATAACTGGTAGAGAAGCTAGGAAAAAGTCAGAAGTCCTTTCTGCACTCTAGCCCAGCACCCTGTGAACACATAAGAATAAATGGTGGCCTGACTCATCTTGGCATCCGAAGATCAAAGGACCCAGACTACAGTTTATAAGTGATGGATGGAGTGAGTGAGTGGATGCGAATTTACCTACTCTGAATCCACCACCACTGCATAAAGTGATCCTTGGGGCTGGAAGTTGAATGGAATAGTGGAGAAACTCCACAGTTTCCATAGCAGGTGCATTTCTTTGCTAGCCTCTAATCCTGAAGCTTTGGAGCAAGTAAGTGTCTGAACTACCACCCCATTCTCTTTCCTGTATGCTAGATGCTGGAAAGTTGCTGCATTGTAAATGGGAATCTCAAGATCGTAAGCTAGAAATGGAGAGAACGAAGTTAATGCCAATGAACATTCCAGAAGACCACAGACAACACGAAAATATCTATCTCTCTGAGACATAAAAGAAGTGACAGATAAGTTGTGGGAGTAGCTCCCTGGTAAAGAATTTGCCTAGCATGCACAGAAGCCTGAGTCCAATCCCTGGTACTGTAAAAAGAAAAGGTAAAAATATCCCAGAATCAGACTGACAGCCATTGAGTGGAAATCAGTGGTTCCTGTTGATTCTTTGCTTGTGTTCTCCCAGGTAGGTGGTGCTTTCATATCTAAATGCTACTACCTCAATTGTGTGTACTTACTGCATAGGAGGTAGCTATTCATTTGCTTAACACTAAGATTTTCCCAGGAGCTTAAAAAGGGAGCTTGTTGCAAATCGAATCCCTCTTATTGTTTTCTTCCAATACAACGTTCTAAAACTGCCTCTTCCTCTACTCCTCTTCAGTATCATTTCGGCCTCAGTGTTCAAGGATAACTTTTGTTTTGTGAGGCTCTGTTAGACTTAAGCACTTAAGGCCTTAAAGTAATTCTATTTATAGTCTTTTTATGGCAAAAGTGGCTCAAAAACTCTAAGCAGTCAAAACAGCAAGGGAGACCAAAACTCTGCTTCCTTTCAGTCTCATTGGAGTTTGAAAGGCTTGCCACAAGGCTATCATAGACTTTACTCTAAAACAGCTTGTCATTAAACATGATGCAGAAGTACTGAAACCCAAAGGAGATGGATTACAATGATAAATAGTTTCCAAATGTCATAGACTAAACACACACACACACGCACACACACATCAACAACAAACAACCTATAGATGCATTTGAGTGATTTCTCATAACAAGGACAATAAATAAAAGTAAATGGTCTATAAAAATAGACTAAGGAAAATCTTACTAGAACTTGTAAGCAAGATGTGTTTCCCTATTTGTTCCTACTATCATTGAGTTTCTAAATGGATTTTCAAATTAGGTTCCTACAAAAACTTTGCTATCATTTTCCACTGTTACATTTTCATACTTCCTATGAAGCTGTGATATTATCCCAAGATCTCTGCTTAGTCTTAAAGAAGTATAATATATTTATTTATTCTATTTTCCCCTCTCTCTTTCCCTCCCCAATCCCTTAGTGCGCGCACGCGCACACACACACACACACACACACAAACACACACACACACACACACACACACACACACACACACACGTGCATTTGTGTTCAGGCACCTTGTATATGTCTCCAATAAAATTTCATTTATGGTTTTGGGGACGGCCTAATATAAAAGTCATTCTTTTCTGGGGCAAAGCTAGACATCAGTATCCCCATTCTTCAAAGAGCAGACATGTGGAGGTCAGAAGACAATTTTGTAGAGTCAGGTCTTTCTTTCTCCCTTTCAAAGGGTTTTGGGAATCAAACTTACTTCATCAGAAATGTGCAGCAATCCATCTTGATGGCCCAAGATCTTCATACACACACACACACACACACACACACACACACACACACACACACACACACACTGAAGCGCACCATATTCATGTAGTATCCACGGAGGTCAGAAGAGGGCAATGGATCACCTGGAGATAAAGTAACCAAAGGTTTTGAGCCACCAGGTCAACCCAAGGAACTAAAGTCTTGCAATGTCTTCCTTTGCAGGAGCAGCAAGTGCTCTTAACAAGCGAGTCATCCCTCTACTCCCCAAGTTCTCGTCTTTTAAATGATAATTATGGGAACCTTCCTCTTACTTCAGTAGTTCCTCTTAACTCAGTAGATCCCTGGACATAGAGTAGTTATCCAAACATTTGCTAAATGTATCAATCAATGACAAAATGATGAAAGGTATGATTGAATAGGGTGTCCAAATACCAGAAAACACTGATCAGGTAATAGAAGTGAACTACCACTAAGGCACTGGGATTTATCCTCTGGTTTCCTCCCCTCCAGCCTCCCCCTCCCAATTACTCCCCATTCCCTCCTACAAGAGGGTAAGGCCTCCCATGGGGAGTCAGCAGAGCCTGGTACATTCAGTAGGGGCAGGTCCAAGCCCCTCCCCCTGCCTCAAGAATGTGTGAGGTATCTCATCATAGAAGTGGGCTCCCAAAGACCTGCTCATGCACCAGGGATGGATTCTGATCCTACTGCTAGGGGGCCCTTTAGGCAGATCAAGCTACACAACCGTCTAGCTATGCAGAGGACCTAGTCCAGTCCCATGGAGGCTCCACAGCTGGTGATATAAATTTCCTGAGTTCCCACTAGTTTGGTTTGGTTGTCTCTGTAGTTTCCCCCATCATAATCTTAATGCCCCTTGCTCATATAATCTCTCTTCCCTCTCTTTGACTGGACTCCCAGAGCTTGGCCTGGTGTTTGGCTGTGGATCTCTACATCTGCTTCCATCAGTTACTGGAGAAAGGCTCTATGATGACAGTTAGGGTATTCACTGATCTGATTACTGGGGTAAGCCAGTTCAGGCACCATTTCCACTATTGCTAGTAGTCTAAGCTGGCATTATCCTTGTGGATTTCTGGGAACTTCTCTAGCACCCAGTTTCTCCCTATCCCCAAGATGTCTCCCTCTATCATGGTATCCCTTTCATTGTTCTCCCACTCCATACCTGTTTCAGCTTGACTATCCTGTTCCCTTATGTTCTCATTCCCCATCCCCTACCCTCCATTGTCCACCCCTCATCCCCAGTTTACTCATGGAGATCTCATCTATGTCCCCTTCCAAGGGTGATCCATTCATCCTCTTTGGGTTCTGCTTGTTAGCTAGCTTCTCTAGAGCTGTAGGTTGTAGTCTGGTTATCCTTTGCTTTACATCTAGCATTCACATATGAATGAGTACATACCATGTTTGTCTTTCTGAGTCTGGGTTACCTCACACAGGATGATATTTTCTAGTTCCATATGCATGCCTGCAATTTCATTTTTTTCATTGCTGAGTAGTACTCCATTATGTATATATGCCACATTTTCTTTACCCATTCTTTGGTTGAGGGGCATCTAGGTTATTTCCAGGTTATTGCTATTATGAATAATGCTGCTATGAACATAGTTGAGCATGTGTCCTTGTGGTATGATTGAGCATTCCTTGGGTATATGCCCAAGAGTGGTATAGCTGAGTCTTGAGGAAGATTGATTGCCAATTTTCTGAGAAACCACCATACTGAATTCCAAAGTGGCTGTACGAGTTTGCACTCCCACCAAAAGTGGAGGAGTGTTCCCCTTGCTCCACATCCTCTCCAACATAAGCTGTCTCCAGTGTTTTTTATCTTAGCCATTCTGACAGGTATATATATAGTCCTGTCAGGTCAGTGTCCTCTTCTCATTCTGTGACAGAAATTGTTTTGATTTGCATTTCCCTGTTGACTGAGGATGTTGAGCAATTCCTTAAAATATCTTTCAGTCATTTGAGATTCTTCTGTTGAGAATTCTCTGTTAAGCTCTGTAGCCCATTTTTAAATTGGATTGTTCATTATTTTGATATCTAGTTTCTTGAGTTCTTTACATATTTTGGAGATTAGCCCTCTGTCAGATGTGAAGATCCTTTCCCATTCTGTAGGCTATAGTTTTGTCTTATTTACTGTGTCCTTTGCCTTACAGAAGCTTCTCAGTTTCAGGTCCCATTTATTAATTGTTGCTCTCAGTGTCTGTGCTACTGGTATTGTATTTAGGAAGTAGTCTCCTGTGCCAATGCATTCAAACCTACTTCCTACTTTCTCTTATCAGGTTCAGTGTAGCTGGTTTTATATTGATGTCTGTGATCCACTTGGACTTGAGTTTTGTGCATGGCAATAGATGCGGGTCTATTTGCAATCTTCTACATGTTGATCACAAGATGATCTTAATGACCACAAACAGGAAGATGAAAGATATCACCAAATAGTAATAGAGTAATTTGATATTTTAGAAGAAAAAATGGTGAGGTCATGCATTAATCACTTAACATAACCGTTTTTTGGAGTTTAGGGAGTAATCTCCATGATAACATTTTCTCTCACATTCAATTTTAAAAGATTTATATTGTTATAACTATTTTCTCTGCCTACGTAGCATTTCATAACAATTTCAGGACAATGACAAGAAGGCAAAATTTAGATTTTATATATTTTGTGTCCTGTTTCTTGCCTAATTATTTCCAGTTCTGTCACTCATGCATTGGAAAGTTACAAAAATGTGTTGATGATGCTTCTTCATATTTTAATCAAACTCTGATATCCCGACCTAGAAACTAAACTGGTTCTTCTGTCACAGAATGAGAAGAGGACACTGACCTGACAGGACTATATATCTACCTATGAAATCTATGTTACATTCTTTATATTTTCTCTAAGTACTTGGGAGGAACTTTGGAGTCATATTGATTCTGCCAGGGATCATCACTGATTGTATACTTCTCTTAAACTTTGTGGCAGCCCTCTATCTCCTCAGACACTTTGCCTTCCCTATCTTACTCTGGAGATAGTCTATGTTAGATGAACCTCCTAATGATGTTGGGTTTTTTTGTTTGTTTATTTTTTTGTTGTTGTAGTTTTTTTTAAGTTGAAAGCAAAAACCAGAGGAAGGGCTCACGTGATTTAAAGGGGCAAAGTATGAGAGCTGGTGCCTCCAGACATACCTGAATCTGTAGCATGAGCTTCCTGCTTCACTTGGCTTCTTCTTCAGTGTGTATTGATTATCTGATGCACTGAGAATAGGGATTATGCAACATAGGCATCAAGGGTGGATTGCTTTATTTTTGAGATCAGAATTTAATGACAACATCTTTTCCTTTCATCCCTCCTACCCTTCCCATGTACCCTACCCTCTCTCCACCAAATTGATGACCCATTTTTCACTGTTATTGCTTGCATATATATTTCTATATACATATATTCCTAAATATAGTTTGTTGGCTCCATATGATGTGTCTTGAATCCATGTTTTCAGGGCAGACTATTTGGCAGTGGGCAACTAATTGTTATGGTCTTCCTTGGAGAAGAACACCTCTCCAATTCCCAGCTTTCCTCAGTTGCCTATTTGTGTAGGGTTGAAGCTTTGAGGGCTTTTCTTAGTCCAGTTTATCATGTTTGTTGGTGTCACCCTTGCTTGGCTCATGTTTGGGTGGTCATTTTGGTGAGACTTTATGAGTGTAGCTTCTGATGTTACTAGGAGACACAATCTCACAGCAAAATAATTGATCCTAAGGTTTGATTTTATCAAAGAGAAAAAATATGAGGGAACTAGTTGTGATTCGGTGTGATCATGAAAACAGCATGGAATTCACTAGCAGGGGTACCCCAGCTTGTTTAGGGATGCCTAACCTGCTTTGGAATATCAAAAGAGGTTCTCTTAAGAAATCAAAATTTACATTGGCACTTAAGAACTGAGTAAGATCATGCTAAGCCTGAGAGAGATGGGGTGATGAAACTATGCCTGAAACACTGTGCAGGGCTTCCAGAAGTATGCTGCTTTTTAGAAAGTGAAGGACTCCCAGAGAGTTCCAATGAACAAGATTGAATATAGAATAATAACCAGAGTTGGAACTTGATTGTAACTGCTTGAACTGGAGCAGCAGTTCTCATCCTGTGGGTCACAACCCCTTTTGTGGAGACAAACAACCCTTTTATAGGGGTTGCCTAAAACCATTGGAAAGCACAGATATTTACATTATGATTTGTAACAGTAGCAAAATTACAGTTACAAAGTAGCAATGAAAATAATTTTATGTTTGGGGGTCATCATAGCATGAGGAACTGTGTTAAAAGATCGCAGCATTGGGAGGGTTGAGAACCTCTTAACTAGAATAAGGCTTATTATAAATTTAAGAGGTAGGATTGGATGGGAAATGAGGAAAAAGGTGTGACTTCCGTTTTTCCATTCTGGGTAAGTCAGTGGATTATGGCTATCATCTATTGACAGCAAAGATTGGGTCAGAAGCATGGCTGATAGGATAGATCCCAAATTCTGATAGAGACATGTGAAGTTGGAAATGTTTGAGAGACATCCAATTGGATCATGAAGTCTGAAGTTCTGATGTGTAGTGTCTTTGTTAGAGATACCTATCACAGGAATGGATGAAATCACTTTGGAGTAGAAGGTATAGTACTACTACCAACAAATAGAATAATAATTATAGTAATGTGGCCTTAATTGAGCTTTGGAGATCCCCATTTTCTCTTTGAGTGGAGGAAAAGAAATTGTTAAATAAAAAGGAAGATAAATGTCATGAGAGCTAAAAGAAGATTTTACTTATTTATTTTAATCAACATTGAATGAATTTAATTATTCATAGTGTGTAGCCTATGCATTTCTAGATCACATAGTTATGTAAATGGCGGTACCACAAGGAATCAGGAAGGAGTGCTCCAGCCCACCCCATCCCTGTTCCACTCTGCTCTTCCTTTACTCAGGCCCTCATTCAGCCATGACAACTTTGGACCGATTTTCAGTTGCCCTATAGTGTTTTCCATTTCCAGAATGATATACCAAGGGAATCATGGATAGCCTTTTGAGTCTAGCTTCTTTCAGTAAAAAAAAAAAATGCATCTAAAATTCATTCCCTTTAGGTATATCATCAATAATTTGTTCCCAATCATTGATGTGTGACATCCATTGTATAATTATGTCACACTTCATGCACTCTCCAGTTGAAGGACTTTTGGCTTGTTTTCATTTTATAGAGACTACCAACAAAGGCACTACATATTTACATACAGAATTTGCTTGGGCATAATATTTAGTTTCTCTTAGATAAATACCTAGCAGTGGAGTGACTAGATAGATTAAAAGTTTATTGTAAGGACCAGACAAAACCCATTCAAAATGGCTCTCTCTTTTTATATTCACACTAGAAATGTATGGCATTTCTGTTTTAAGTTTTTACCAGCATTTAGTACTATTAGGTTTTCTTCTCTCTCTCTCTCTCTCTCTCTCTCTCTCTCTCTCTCTCTCTCTCTCCTTCCTTTTCTTTCTTTCTTTCTTTCTTTCTTTCTTTCTTTCTTTCTTTCTTTCTTTCTTTCTTTCTTTCTTTCTTTCTTTCTTATTTCTTCCTTCCTTCCTTCTTTCCTTCCTTCCTTTTTCTCCCTTCCTTCCTTCCTTTCTCTCTCTTCCTTCCTTCATTTCTCTCTCTCTCCCCTCCCTCCCTCTCTCTCCCCCTTCCTGCCCCATCTTTCTTTCCTTCTTTCTTTCTTTCTTTCTTTCTTTCTTTCTTTCTTTCTTTCTTTCTTTCTTTCTTTCTTTCTTTCTTTCTTTGTTTCTTTCTTCTTTCTTTCTTTGTTTCTTTCTCTCTTTCTTTCTTTCTTTGTTTCTTTCTTTCTTTCTTCCTTTCTTCCTTCCTTCCTTTCCTCCCCTCCTTCCCTCCCTCCCCCCTCTCTTTCTTTCTTACTTTCTTTCCTCCCTCCTCCTCTTCTTGTGAGGCAGGATCTCATTAGGTAGCTCTGGCTGGTCTGGAGCTCACCACATAGACCATTCTGGTCTTGAACTCACAAATTTCCCCCTGTCTCTGCATTGTGTTGGGATTAAAGGTGTGCACTACCATGTCCAGCTGTTAGGTTTTCTTTAAGGCACTCTAATAAGTAAGTGGAAGTATTCCCATAGCCATTTGGCTTGAAATACTGCTGTATAAGGATACTCTACATTCAAAGGGACAAAGGACACATATACATAGAAAGGACATGAAGGGGTCATCTGTCTTTTTGCTGCTTCACTAGGAGGCCCTGCTCCTCAAGCTCCCATAGATGTAGAAAATAGAAAAAGGGGAGGTGCCTCCGAGATTCTGAACATTCCTTCCCAAATGATGTTTAACCGTTATTGCCCTTTTCTTTAAACACTTCACCTAAGTTGAGCAATCCCTCACTTAGATGTTTACTTGTTTAGAAAAGATGCCATGCTCCACAGAGAGGCAGTAGAGCACCAAGTTTGAATGCTGACCCTTGGGCCAAATTACATGTTTGAATACTGCCCTTGTTGCCAGGTAGCTATGTGACCTTCCTTCCGCCAGTAGCATACCATCTGTATCTGTTTTTCCATCTCTAAGAGGGATAATGACACCAGCAGATGCCTGTGTGAGGCTGGAATGGGTCAAAACAGAGCATTGCTGTTAGAACAGCAGCTGGCTCATAGCACGCCCCAAGACTGAAAAGTTCTTCATACTATCTTGTCACTGAAGCAAGGGTATTTTGTTGAGATATTGTGCTTGTTCTCCCTCTGTTTTCATTTTCTTGTATTCCAGGACGATTTTGTATTCCAGGACGATCTTGTATTGGAGGGGAGGGGAGGGGAGGGGAGGGGAGTGGAGTGGAGTGGAGGGGAGGGGAGGGGAGGGGAGGGGAGGGGAGTTGAGTTTTTGGCAAGCCTTCAGAAGGACTTAGCTGCCAGGCTGGAAAAAGAAGAGTACTGGGGTGGGTGCCTTGGTCAGCCCCCAGTGGTGACACATTTGAGGTCAACTTTAGAAGTCTAGCTAGATTCTAGGTGCCATGTCTCTCACTTGAGCTGACGAGAAGTAAAAGGAGAACCCATCATTCCAGTGGTTCAAGAGCCTAGCATGAGTATTCCCTTGGCTTCTGGTGGGGACCTCATCATTGTAGCAGACGTCTGAGAACTGGAAGGGGAAATAGGAACATGCAATAAACCAACCATGCCACATGCTTTAAGAAAACCAATCTTAGAATGTATTCATTCTCAGAGAATCCTGGCCAAAAGGTACCAGAGCCAATTAAATAATTGTCTCTAAAGACTCACCTTCCATTGTAACTTTTCATGGTGACAAACCCTATTTGAACAATATCACAATCGGTCACGAGACAGAGTGAAAGCTATAACTGGGAGAGACTAATGCCCTGCTTTCCTTTTAGCATTAAAAGGCAAACAGCCATGCCTCAAGGTTGGTCCCCAGAAGTGGTGAATCATAGCTGCCAATATAATTTGGCTCCTTCACAGTCCCATAGAACTCCATTAATTCACTCTCCATTCACTTCCTGGTTGGAGTGTCTGGGAAATTTTTTTAAATTATTGTTTCCTTAGCAGTTTTATTTTAAATGTTAATTTCACTACTATTTTATTATTGTATATACATGAGTGTTTGCCTTTATCTATGTCTGTGCACCCTGTGCATATCTGGTGCCTGAGGAGGACCCTGAAGTGTGGTTAAAGGTGGTTGTGAGCCACCATGTGGATGCTGGGAGCAAGCAAGTACACTTAACAACTGAGTCAAATCTCTAGTCCTTTGCTTTTGGATAGAGTCTCATTCTATATCCCAGACTAACGACAAATTCACAATCTTTCTGCATCACCTTCCCAAAGTAGGGTACTGGGATTAAAGATATATGCCCCCAAATCTTGCTGGGAAAGTTTTTTGTTTGTTTGTTTGAATTGTAGTCTCACATAGTTTTGGCAAGCCTTGAACTCACTGCATAGCCAAGGATGACTTTGAACTTCTGATCCTCTTGTCTCTGCTTCCCAAGTGTTAGGAGCACAACATGCATCACCCCACCTGAGGATGGAACACAGGGCTTCATGTGTGGAAGTGTTCTACCAATTGAGCTTCTTCCCTAACCTGATTTTTTTTTTCTTTTTTTCTTCTTCTTTTTTTTTTTTTTTTTTTTTTCAAGACAGGGTTTCTCTGTGTAGCTTTGCGCCTTTCCTGGAACTCACTTGGTAGCCCAGGCTGGCCTCTATCTCACAGAGATCTGCCTGGCTCTGCCGGGATTAAAGGCGTGCGCCACCACCGCCCGGCCTGATTTTTTTCTTAAAAATAGGTTCATTTATTTTATTTTATGTATGTATGAATAATTTGCCTTCATGTATGTATCTGCACCACACTTGTGCCTGGTGCCCAAGGAAGTCGGAGAGGTTGTCAGATCTCCTGCAACACAGGGTGTTGTGAAATACGCCTTCCATGTAGTTCTGGAAACTAAACCCAGGTCCTCTGCAAGAGCAGCATGCGCTCTTAATTATGGGGCTATCTCTTCAGCCCCAAGGTATTTTTTTAAGTGGCCAGATGGAGTTGACTTATCTTGGAATCCTTTTCTTGCTTCATTCTTTCTGCGTAGGCCATGATTAGAATGCCTAGAGGTGCATCTTGTGGCCGTAAATTGAAGGACGAAGGTCCAACATGTCAAGACTAGCAGAGGTGTAGGTTACTTTTGGACAGGTAGGCCTGTTGAAGTCCCTTCCTTGCAGCCTTTACTAATCGCCTACCACAAAAGGGGAAAACTGGCTTAAATGACCAGATCTGAAAGCCAGGGAAACACACTTGGGTTGAGTGGCCCTTTATGCCTGCTATCAGCAACTTCAAATGAGCTTGAAGCATATTGTGAAGCTTGTGGAGAAGAAAGCCTGAATGGGGTTGAACACTTGCCTAGCATGCTTTAGGCCCTGGAAAAAAAAATGTAAGGTGTCATAATGATGAACAAAGTGTGATGGCAAATGCCTGTAACCTCAACACTCAACAGGTTGAGATGGGAGAATCCTGGGTTTAATGCCGGTTCAGGCTACAAAGCAAGACCTAGCATTAACAAACAAGCAAGCAAGCAAACAAACAAACAAACATAAACAGCCCAAATGACTTGTCCCATTATACAGATAGCATGAGCCTGAGAAAGCTTCCTTTTTCAGGCATCCTTGAAACATCTACCTCTACTAAAGGAGGGCCAACACCTCACACCACCTGTGTTTCCCTGTCATAAGGTAAGTTTGTAATGACCAATATACCACAGCCATTAGAGTCATGTGCATGAGGAACTAGGCTGTCTGAGAAGAGTTCTAAGGCCTGTTGCCTGTTAGATCGGGTGTTAATCTAAGGATACAACTTGACAGCACCTCTTCCTTCCACTACCACCAAAGAAAGTAGAATATGAATCAATAGTGTGTGTGTGATTGGATCCTTAGAATTTTTCTCCAAAGCTGTTTTTTCCTTTATTTTTTTCACTACTAGAAACCCAATTAGTATTTATTCATGTTGTTATTTGGAAGAAAAACAATATCACATTTCCTAAAGTTTGAGTTATGTTGATGCCTCTATGTTCTGCTCCATAAAACCCAGGTGATAGTATTTGACAGACCTTTGTGAAATGTCCTTAAAGGGAGGAAATATGCCTTTTTTCTCCTTTCCCCATTCTTCTGCCTGGAATGTAGATGTGATAGTGGAAATTTTATCAACCATCTCAAGACCTGAGGATAAGGGTTATACCCTAGGGATACCAGATCAGAGAGCAAGAAGGAAGCTGTGTGCTTCACAATGGCTCTCTCGGATACAAATACACATACATCATGAAAAGCAACATTGGTGTCAGGTAAGCCATTGTTCATTTATTGGTTTTGGAGACCTAAAGTGAATGCTAAGAAGTTACCTACAGAATGGAAGCTATGGAATATGCATTGCCTGAAAAACTCTAAGCATGGTCCCAAAGAAACATGTGATTTTCCAACCCTTAGGACAGTCCCCTAGATATGAGTCACTGAGCTCATATCTACAGGAAGGGAGTTGCTGAAATAGTGGTGGCCCCAGGGCTGAGGGATAAACTTCTGCAACAACTCACTTAGGAAGAGATAAGTAGGAAAATCTGTGGTGGGAGATGCTCTCAGAGAGCAGAATATGGGACAAACAGCTAATCTAGCAAGACCTCATTCCATTGCTAGGTCAGAGTTCTTACTGTTCACACATAGTATATATGAATTGAATTGACATTTATTGCTAGGCTTTGCATGTTGTCTCTATCTCTCAAGTGTCCAAATGGTTTTTATTTAGTTCATCTAGTTTTCCCACTGGTCTTTGACATGAGACACTAGATGTTTTAAATGGAGAAAAAAAATGTCATTCACCTAAGATAACTGAGAAACATGGAAAGGTTTTACACTTGAAATTCGATACACATGGAGTACATGATGTTGGGTAGTTTCTCTTCACACAGAGCACAGGCGCATTTGAATCTCTCTCTGGCATGCCTGGATATCAGGCAAGAACCTCTTGTAAGTGGGCCAGGCTGTCACCTAAGGGGATAGTGTTCAGATGGTGCTTTTGTCTGCCCAAGACGTGTTTGCAGTTTGGGGAACAGCACTGTGTATTTTCTTTTGAGGAACAAGTTCGGAGATGTCCTTCTCTATCTCCTCTCCCTTCACCTCTTCCCTTCACTTGTTTACCCCTTGGGTTCTCCATCCATTTAGGGAGTCTGAAGGGAGAGGCCTCTGGTTCAAGTCTCCATATAAACTTGAACCTGGCTAATCTAAAAAATTCCATCTTAGAGCTTCAGGTATGGGCATGGGGCCCAAACCAGGCTAAAATTAATCAGCCTTAGAAAAGACACTGGAGCCCTTAGGAACAACAGTCTTTCAGTGGTTTATCAGCTAGGTGCGAAGACAGGCCCTCTAGAAACTACAGAGGAAGAAAAGAGAGCAGTAGATTCCTAACCCTACCATTTGACGAGCAGTACACAGCTGAGCCGAAGGGAGCATGGGCATTGAACTCACTCACCTAACAAATATGCTTGAGGTTCAGTGTTGGCCTTGTACCGAGGGCATCACACCTGCTAGGCAAGTGCCCTACCATTGGGCTGCACCCTCATCTGAGTCCTCCTTTCTTAAAGCATCTTCTCTCTGATTTTTGCCACTTATAACCAGAACTCTAACAAATATTCCCCTATATTCTCTCAATGTACCACATCCCCCCTGACCCAGTTTGCTTATACAAAGAATCATTTACTGACAATGTCTGTGTATTCTTCCTCGGTGACGTATTTTTCCCCTTTCATACCACGCAAATAAACAAGGGCTCCGTTTTCCCTTGCTTTCGCTCCTTTTGGGCCAGGCACAAGAAGCCAACTACCATCTGCTTTGTGGCTCCTGCTGGTGAGTTTGTTTGGTTTCTCAAGTATTGCCTTATTTAGGGAATTAATCTGGATAGTCTGAGAGTGGGAGAAAATTGAAGATAAGTTTTGAGGAAAAACACAAAAAAACAAACAAACAAACGTGAGAGGGTTTTGGAAAACCCCTTGAACAACCAAGAAGATAAAAGAGAAGAGTGTTCAATTGTTATGAAAGCCAATTGCTTCTACGTAACATGGCCTCTGTCTTTGAAGTACTCCGGGGGATATAACTTAATCTCCAAAGGAAATGGAAAGGAATTCTCCCTTCTAGCCTTGAAAGTGGGATTCTAATGTTCAAGCTTTGTGTAGAAGATGCGACATCATCTGCTTTTATTTTCAGTTGTTGAAAAGAATATGCAATACCTCTAACCTTGTAAGCATGCACTGGAGGTCATGAGCTATGTATTGTGCAACCATTATCACCATCAATCTCCAGAGCTCTACTTATTTAGCCAGGCTGAAACTCTGTCCCAAACCAAGGGATAGTTGGTAAAGCCCTAGTCCCCCTTTCCTAGGCCCTAGAAACTACCATTCTACTTTCTGTCTCTCTGAATTAGAATATTCCTGGTATCTCCCATACAAAGAACCATACGGTAGCCTGTACTGTGAATGAATTGTTCTTAGTGTGCTCAAGATTTAGTTATACTGTTGAGTGTTGCAAGATTCCCTTTTATGGGAAAATAATACTTTAATGCATGCATATAATATTTAGATATATTCCATCATATAATGCATATTTACTCATCATAAATGAACACTTGGATCGCTGTCATACTTAGGCTATTGTGACTAACGCTGTTTTTAATTTATCAAAGAGCCACCAAACTGCTTTCTACCAAGACTATATCATTTTAATTCTCCCCAGCAAAGCACATACCATTTCTGTGCTTTACCTTTTCTACCTCTCCGCCAACGTTTCCTTTCTTTTGTTGCATTCTTTCTATATTCGTATCCAGGAGTTTTGTTTTCTAAGGTCTTTATTTCTCCACTATCTAATGATGCTAATTTTTTTTCCGTGTCTATTAGCTGTTTGTATATCTTCTTTGAGAAAGCATCTATTCAACTCTTTGCCCATTTTCCACTTGGTTTTGGCTTTGGCTATTGTTGCTTAAAATGTATGATATCACCCTTAAAATTTTATAACAATTTTGTCACCCTTAAAATATTTTTATAACAATTTAAAAATTGCAATTGAATACATTAATTTTGTGTGCATGTGTATGTGTGTGGGCACATGTGACGAGCTCAGAGGATAACTTTGTGAGAGTTGGTTCTGTCCTTCTGCCATGAGGATCCTAGGGATCCAACTCAGGTTATCAGGCTTGCCAACAGATACCCCTACCCACTAAGGCTTAGTGACTAAGCCATCTCTATGGCCCCAGGTATTACTTTGTGATCACTACACTATATGGTGGAAATATAGTCATGGAGAAGATAGAGACCGTGTCTGCAAAAATCTAAGAGGTGAAACAGAAAAACAAAAACAATTTAATATTGGGTGATAAATCCACTAATAATTGTGTAGTATTAAGAATTTCAGAGAAGATTGAACTGGTGGTAGTGGGGAGCAAATGGGGAAGCTTTCCTGGGACTACAGTACTTAAACTAAGTCTCAAAGGATGTTATCTAGGCAAAAAGGCCTCTAAGGAAAAAAAAAAAGAAACCATGAACAATGGTTGCTACGTATGAAATAGCAGGGTGAATGCTAGAAAATGTAAGCTTTGGCCAGCTGTTAAAATAAGTCCAAAGCAGGCAATGGAAAGTAATATCAGACATCACAGGCTAGTTTAATAAAAATATTTAAAAAATTAAGATGGAATCTCATATATCCAAGGCTGGCCTTGAACAGATGATGGCAAATGCTTGATAGTCCTGTCTGCAATACTTCCATGCAAATCATCTATCAACCATGCTACATTCCCATCTCATGATAATTGTGTGTGTGTGTGTGTGTGTGTGTGTGTGTGTGTGTGTGTGTGTCACTGTTATAGAAATAAGCTTGTAGCTACACTCTGCTGAACAAGATGAACCCAGATTTCAACTGCCTCAGGCACAGCGCAGTTAACCCAGGAAGCAAAGCCTAGGAAGCTGCTTCAAGTAGAACAATTGGCACTCCTGTGAAGAACAGATTGAAGGCAAATAGCACTTCTCAGGTGTCAGGTTAGACTAATCAAGCCTAGAAAGAACAGTCAACAGGGCATAATAGATAGGGTGAAGGCAGTGAGAAGCCAATGGAGTTTCTGGCTTGGACAGTTTGAGGAGGGGTCAGCTTATTAGAAGGGGGAAGGGTCTAAATTTAGAGCTAGATCTAAGGCTTTGATTCACTTTGAGATAACTGGCTAGAGGTGCCTAGTATACAGTGATTATAGTCTCACATCTTCTGTTGGTTATGAAAAAGGAAATAAAATAGACCAAGGGTCTAATTTAGTGTGGGCATTTTCACAACTTTAAAAGAAGCTGTGTGGACATGGTGGTGCATACCTATAATCCCAACACTTGAGAGGCAGAGGCAGAAAAATCAGAATCTTAAGGCCAGCACCAGTTACACAGGGAGTCCAATGCTGGTCTGACTTACATGAGAACCTGTCTCAGCAAATTAAAATAAACAAACCAAAGGTCAGCCAAGGCAGTAGCTGTAATAGCGATCCACCTTCTTTAAAATGTTTCTAACACCATAGCCTCAAAGAAGCAACAGGTCCTATAAAACCACAGAACTCTGATCCTTTGGAATAACTAAATGTAACAAGGATAAACATCTGCCTCAGATAGGCTCAGCTGGATTCTTTCTCATGAGAACCAAGCATTGGAGCACAGGGACCAAGGTAGTTTTTTAGTGGAATATCAGGTGATCAATAATATCAAGATAATATTGATCAATGGCTCTCAATATGTGGTCCTCGGAGTGTGAAAATTAATTCTCTGGGAACTTATTAGAAAGGTGAATTTTCGCATCTCTTCTCATTCCTGCTGAATCAGAGTCTTGAGGTTGTCCACAGCAATCTGTTTTCCAGGTGGTCCAGGTGCCTCTGATGCAGGCTGTTATTAGTGAAGTCTGCTCTTACAATATGGCTATCAATCCGGTAGGTGAGCTGAGTGTTGGTCATTAAGCAGTCAGTCAAGAGGGCTTGCAGAAAAAAGTACACTTGAGCAGAGAGAGGCATAGGTGGGGGGTGGGGTGGGGGCTGGGGCCTGGAGCATGGGCAGGAGAAAGCAGCTGCCTGACTGGCTTCTAGAATTTGAGGCCTGATTTTGCTAGAAATGGAATTTGTGAAGTTCTTGTCTATTACTGCAAAACATCTTTGTGTTCATTTCTTTATAGCACAGGCTGGCCTCAAACTTGCTATATAAATGAGGAAGACCTTGAACTTCTAATCCTCCTGTTCCCACCTCCTGAATGCTGGGAATGCTGATGTGTGCCACCATGCCTGGTTTATGCGGTGTGCTGGGGACTGCACCCAGGGCTTCCTGTATGCTGGGCAAGCATTGGACCAAATGAACGAGCTATATCCCCAGGCCTCAGATATTGTTCATTTTATTTTATTTATAGACAGGGTCTCACTATATACCCCAGGCTGCTATCAAATCTGTGATTCTGCTGCCTCAGCTTCCTCCTTGATGGGATTAGAAGCATGATCATTATCCTGGCCTTGAAAGTATCTTTTAATTGGGTGAGTATTCTCTTTTTTTTTTTTTACCTAGAGATATCTCAACTTGTTAGCCCTTCTCACCGCCATTTTCAGTTATGTATTTATGTGTGACTGCTACTCCAGATCTCCTAAAGGTCAGCTAGACTTGGTTGTTGTTTGTGAAGCCAAGGCTAACAGCAGAGGAATTCAGGAAATGTTAACTCATTGTGCACGTGCACGACATGGGTACTGACTTTGAGATCACCTACCAAGCAGTAGAGTACAGGAATGTTAGCTGCACTTCAATAGGTAAGATTTGTGTTTGTATGGCCTATTTTTAGCAAGAACCCTGCTAATTGGTTTAGCTAGGAACCAGCTCCCACAATTTCTCAAGTAGTAGCCCATCCTTCCCCATCCCCCAGGTGGTGCTGATCCCTGGCCTGTCTTTAGCAAGAATCCTGTTAGGCCAGTTTAGTCAGAAGGTTACCTGGACTCCTCTTAATAATTTGCAAACCTGTTCTTGAACCCATTTCTGGGCTATAAATCCTCACATTTCCTTATAATATCTAGAATTTAGCCTAGCTTGATGTCGTATTCGCTTTTCCACAGGTCTAAAAGAGAAAAATAATCTAGTTTGGCCACCCCGAGTGTTGAATCACTATGTTTCTTTGTCAGTTAAAGTAGGAGGAGGAAAAGGATGAAGCCTAAGGCAAGCCTAAGTCCCAGCATAAAAGACTATGGAGTTACAGATGTTCTTGCTTCTGCAGTTAGTACTCTACTCTTAAAGTGATGTTGTAGTTTGTGCCTGGGTCCTGAGCATGTGGGTTTAGACACTGAAGTACATTCCCAGTCCAGTGGGGAGAAACAGCACCCCAACCCTATTACGACCTAGTCTCACTTCAACATTGCAAGTATTATGATGGAAAAAAATATGAGAGATAAAAACCCAACCAGTGACCTAACCACGGAAGCACAAGTCTTAGCACAGACATGAGAAACATGCAAAACAAGTTATCAAGACTTCTCCTGAAACTACCAATTCCATAGGAACGAATTCCAAAAACAGTGCTGAAACAGAGAAACACCTGCCAAATAATCAAAACAGATTACACAAACGTCCAAGGAAATCAAAAGTGAGGACAAATAAACTGAATGATTTCAAAGAACGCAAACGAACAGCTGAAATACGGAAATCAAAGTGCGCTATGGAAGAGGAACTAAGTAGATAGAATTATTGAAAAGAATCATTTTGCAAGTTGATAAATGAAAACCTCAGTAATCAAATTAAAAACTTATTGGAAATCACCAAGGGAATGGCTTAAGTGACAGCAGAATATCAGGGTTGGAGACAAGGTAAACAAATTAGAATAACCAAGACAACAATAAAAACAGAATAAAACCCAAGAACTGAAAATGTGAGATCCACTGGACACCATTTAAGGACCAAAGTTATGAATTGTGAGCATAATAAAAGGAAAAGTAGGCTGGGCGGCAGTTGTGCACGCCTTTAATCCTAGCACTCGGGAGGCAGAGCCAGGCAGATCTCTGTGAGTTCAAGGCCAGCCTTGTCTACAGAGCGAGATCCAGGAGAGGCACCAAAATCATTTTTATACATAGTATATGAAAATAGAAGCATGGCTGACTGAAGGAAGGGAACTACCAGGGGGAGACGAGAGAAAGGAGAGGGTGTGGGGACTTATTATGGTCAGAGTAATGGTATACATGAAAGATACCGTCTTTATGAAATGTGTCATTATGTATAATGAATATATGCCAATTTTAAAAATTAAAACCATTATTTAACAAAAATGTTGCAATGTTAGAATGTATACTTTACTCGGGAATTGAGAAACTGTGGAACATTTTTTAAAGAAAAACTTTACTTTGATCTATTATATTATTTTCATCATAATTGTGATTTAATAGTTAAAATATAGTAAATCCATTATGATCATAATCTTCAAAATAGAATTACATTGTTGTATAGTTATATTTACCATACATTAACACTTGAAAATATAAATATTTTAATGAAAAAACAATGCATTGTGTACACATACAAACACACACACATATACACACACGTATGTGGATATATATGTGTGTGGTGTTTGTGTATCTATATATGTGATTATAAGTTTGTGTTTTGTTTTGGTTTTTTCCTTTTATTTAAAAATAGATTTTTCTCATATAATACAGTGAATGAAGTAAATGAAAATTTTTGACTTGGAAAAATGACTTCCACAGTTATATGAATGGGTCAGAAGGAAGAAAAACTGAAAGAGAGAAAGGCAAAGTGACACAGCATAAACATATTCAATAATAATTTTAATATACTACTTATGGGGTTTTAACCCATTATCACTCAAAAAGTTTTTCCTTTTTTTTTTTTTTGTAAACCATTCTCATAACATCCAGAACGGTACGTTACTTTTTTATTTTAAAATTTTATTGGTGAGCGAGAGGGGAGAGACAGACAAGGGAACAGAGATTAGAGAAAGAAATGGTAGAATCAATAGAGAAGAGAAGGGGGGTGATGGAGACAGGGAGGGAGGGAGAGGGAGAGGGAAAAGGAGAGAGAGAGGGAGGGAGAGAGAGAGGGGAAAGGGGGGAGATTGTGAGCACATGCCACAGATTGCATGTGCAGGTCAGAGGACAAGTTACGGAAGTCATTTTAGTGTTTCTACCATGTGAATCCTGAGGCCCAAACTTAAGTTACCAAGCTCGGTGGCAGGTGCCCTTACCCCCTGGTTGCCCCAAGGATGGTGCATTTTAAAATCATAATGACATTTCCTCAGGATCAGAAGTATGGAATGACAAACGCCGCTATATGTTGACCATGCTCTTTTGACCATTTTTCTTTAATGGTTTTGGCGATTTTCTGAGTCCATACTCTCATTCCAATGGTTAACATGCCATGCATGTTTAAGTTCTAGAATACTTCTTATGGTGTCCATCGGGAGAAAGTCGTTGTTAACGGGTCTCTATCCCTGACTGCTAGCTCAGATCATCATAGACACTTCCTTGATGTTATCATTAAGGTCTTCTATGCATATTTCAAAACTGGGCATGCTTATTCGCACAAATGCCTCATTTGCTGGCAGCACCTAACTAGAGCTCCAAATTTTAACTGTTAATCACCTGGCCTCGGGTAAGTTCAGGCTGTCCTCGTATAACTGCCCCCAAATGTATTTTAACATGGACATCACTAAGAGGAATTTAAAAGAAATTTAAAACCATAACACCTTGAATGAACCACACACACACACACACACACACACACACACACACACACACACACACACACACGTTTACGAGTTAATAAAGGTACATCAATAACTACTTACAATATACTTGTATAATTAACACAATTACAGCCTCTTTTAACTGCCAAGCTTTCTAACCCACAATTTTCAACTTTTTAGGCCATGAAAGGTAAAGGCAATATTTCCATCCCAATCTCATTCTTGAGCACCCTCTGCTTCAGAACTACATTGGTCCTCATTGGGTGGATCAGCATCTTCTGTGACAAGTCTCTTCAAATAGGTTGCAGACGACACACCTCAGCTTTCTTCTGTGTTCCCTGAGTCTAATTGTTCAACAGGCCATCTGCCTTAACAGGTAGTGTTTCTGCTATTTCTATGCTGCTATGTTTTCACCGAACTCTCATTGCACATGTCTAAGAAGGCCCTGCCTTACATGACTTACAAGAAAACACCCAATCTTACCATTTTTTCATGTGTTTCTGCTGTACCTTGCACTGAACACTCCGCCCCGTGCTGTTTCCATGCACAATACAAAACCCTGGGCTACTTTGGCCAGAATGCCTTTTTAATACTGACTTCTGCATCTACTTGACAATTCTGCTTTTGTGAATAACAACCAATTTGTGGACTTCTAACAAACCTTATTTCATGCCCTGGTGGCTGACCCTTCTATCTAAAGTATTCTTGGTTTTATTCCTCAGATACACACTACCTTCCTGCCTATGGGAAAAAGTGTGAGCTAGGTACAAAAAAAGGGACCATCTCCAAGAGTCAGGTAAAGGAAGTCAGCACAGAAAGAGTCATTTTTTTTAAAAAGTGACAGTGTGCATGTTCGTGTGTTGAACATTAATTTAACAAGTATAGGCATTAGATTGTGATGGAATACAATGCCAGAAGAGGCTGGTCAGTGGGGCGTACTCTTAAGATGCTGATTGTATGAATAGGTCCTGCACTCGGGAATCTTCATGTTTTCACTATCTAGTTAGCATTTTAGGTTCATCATTATTTGAGAAGCTTGCAGGCAATTATAAAAATACAAGCATTTTCATCTTTTTGCTCTCTTGAGGTGGCAACAGACTGACCTACTAATCTATAGAAATTTGAATTCTCCTAAATGCTGAGACTGGATGCTCAAGGTTTGCTTCAATGATACACACGCGTTATCTATGCATGTAGGTGCCTGATACTGAACCACTGGAGAGCTGTGCCTTTTTAAGCACAAACTTCCTCAAGAGAGGCAGTACATTAAATACCTCCAGTCTTTAGATTATGATTTTTCTCCAATATTTCAGATGTGAACAGGTCTCTAAAACCTGGAATCCTAACAGTAAGGTTCTGATAGGGAAGATTCCAGATGTGCCTGAAGATGGTAGGCCTGGTAAGTTGCTACCATGGGACTGCTAGAAGCCTAGAGTCATTGCTACCATGGGACTGTTAGAAGGCCAGAGTCAATTAGGGATGAGTAAGATGGTGCACAAAAGGATGCTGTGGAATAAAGTGAAAAGTTCCTAAGACAAACTTGGTTGATATCTGGCTTTGCCTACAAGTCAACTTCTGACCAACAGAAACTCCAAATCTCCATTTTGACAATAGTTGGGAATGTCTGCCATGAATTACTAAATGAAACAATTAAAATAAAACAAAAAATAACATGGTTCCTATTGTCCAGTTCCTATTAAACTCTAAGGCACATTCCAAAATACATGAGAAGTTTCTGTGTACCAGTTACACATTTTATCCTCTACTTTTAGTATGACATACCAGTGCTGTTCAGTTCATTTTTGTTAAGTTGGGTATCAATGGTTTCAAGTTTCTGAGGGACAATAGAAACCACAATATTAATTTTTTTGTTTTATTTTACTAAAATGTAACTTTTTGTGTTACTAACTACAACCTTATGGGAAAAATACAAAGAAAATGTATATATCATCTACCTATTTCAAAATACTTAAGGCATTTGGAAATAAATTTACTACATGTTTTACACTGAGCCAAATCACAAACTTAAATTTTATATTAGTTATTAATGTCAAGTTTGGTATACTAGAATATGAGTAACTTCTGGCTGAATGTCTGTGTGAATACAAATTCATAAAAGAAGACATAACAAAGGAATTTGCAAACTTTATTAAAAGAATAAAAAATAAACATAAAAAGTAGCATACTAAATTGAGCTATATAATGCATACTTCTAAACACAAACAGGGAATACAATACTGTAACTTGAAAAAGTCCAAACATTTGCAGTTGAGGGAATGAATTACTGCATTTGGGGACAAAATAGTATGTGAACAGTTTTTATTTGTAAAATATTTTGGTCATTACTTAAGTTTTTAATTGTTGCACGAGGCTAAGAATTTTCTTATTGTAACATTTTTTTTTTCAAGACACGGTCTCTCTGTGTAGCCTGGCTGTCCTGGAACTTGCTCTGTCGACCAGGCTGGCCTCAAACTCACAGAGATCCACCTGCCTCTTCTTCTACTTTCTATAATCCAGATCATTGTTAGATGGAGGTATAAACTATCCCTTTAAAATTATATAAGGGAGTAACCTAGGCCATCATGTTAAACAAAATAAGCCATCTAGAAGGCTGACATGGGAGAATCAAATCATTTAAGGCCATGGAATTTGGACTCATTTACAGAGTATAGTGAGTGAGACCTCACCTTCTAAAAAATGCACTTCATTTAAATTATTATAATTTGGGAGCAAATGGCTCATTTTATAACTAAAGCAATAGCTACAAAAATAAAAAGAAACTTATTTTGAAAAAGTTATTCCCAGAATCTAATGAAATGATGGTCATATCATTCACTCAACTGCTAGACACAAAAGACATAGCAACAAAACAATTTGGTTTCTGTCATTAACAGATAGCATCTGTACACAGAAATAAAGCTTTGGAACCATGTAGTTTTATGACAGTCTTAAGGTTGTGTGTTTGGGATAAAAAGCTCGCTGAATTCTTCTAGGTCTTGCTACAGAGGTATTTTTAAAAGTAACATGATGTAAAAGAATACTAGGGAGGATTCTTGCAGTATGTATAAAGAGTGGCAACTTATCTCAGACAAAAGCACTTTTCATTTTTAGGTACACTATAATTGAGGAAGGGTTCTATATAAACATAAAATTTCTCTGGGATAATCCAGATTTTTAGTGTCAGTGAATAATTCACTTATAAGCAGGGGCAGGTAAAGGGACTATAAATTATGAATTAGTCATAACTTAATACCAATTAATGTCATCTTTTGGCTTTAGCCATGTGCATTTATTATACTTAATCCTCTACTTTGTCTTACTGCTTTAAACACAGTCACTATGTTTAAGCTTCTGCATGTGACCAAGTGGCTGTGAGCATGCACGTATTATAAATTCATTGGCTATCTTTTGTGATGCTCCAAGGCTCATCCCTACTAATTTATGGTTGGTGGTTCTGGACTTAAACTCTTATACCTGGATAGACACACTGTTGGAGCACTTGCACAGCACACAAGGCCAGCACCACACAAAATTTCCTCTCTATTATCCTTAGGAAAATATATTTTTATGACTTAAAGATTCACAAGGGAATGTCCACATAAGGACATAATGAAATAATGGGGGTAATAAGGCCGAAGTGGGAATTCCTAACTACAAAATAAATGTATGTTTACATTTTCTATTGGCCAAAATGGCTGCTCAGATTGTTAGGATGGTTGGTATGGCTGACTCTTAAGTGACCAGGAGCTGAGGGAAAAAGAAGAGTAATTTCTAGCCAGCTGGCCCTGAGCTATGGAATACATGTAAGGCTTGGGTTGCTTTCTGGCTTTGGTTTGTTTTCCATCTTTCTCTCATTTTTTCCCTTTTTAACTTTTGCAGTGCTGGGGATGAAATCCAGGGCCTCACTCACCGAGGCAAGTGTTCTACCACTGAGCTACAGTTGCAACTCCTTTTATATCTCCAAGAGTTAGCAGTATGGGTAGCAGCATTTCACAAGAACTACCCTCAGGGGGGAACAGTGTCCTTCTCCAGTGTGAATGACACCGGCCTCAAGATGGGAAAGACTCTAAGTGCCAGTGGTGATCCATCCCTTAACCTTTCAGACTTCCACCTGTTGCTAAGCTTCAGTGCCTGCGTGCGGGGTGGGGGAGGGGGGCGCAACAATCAAGTTCCTTGGCTATCTGTAAGTGTGGAGTGAAAACTGACAGAGTGGGTTAGACTGGCACTATCTTCCAATTTCCGTGTTATGTAAGCTTTGGTTGGTTCTCTTCTGCTGAGTTAAAACATTAACAATTTGTCACTTAAATCCATATTAATTGATGTATGTATTAACTATGAAGGATGAAGTCTTGTTTTATTTGATTTGAGATTAACTATCTTGTATTTTTTTTCCTGCTTTCTGTAATTGAAAAAAGAAAGCCTCTGCTGGGAACCTTACCCATTATGTGTTGCATATATGGCTGTGTGTGGTGGTGGTGGTGGTGGTGGTGGTGGTGGTGGTGGTGGTGGTGTGTGTGTGTGTGTGTGTGTGTGTGTGTTTACAGTGGGAATTAATCCACAAAGCACACAATCTTTGCTAGTAGCCTTACTAAAAGAAGTGCTTTGTACTTTTGCTCCTTGCGGTTAAGGGGGATCTGGCAGATGTTAGCAGGCTGAGCTTCTGGTGAACTGCAGCAAACTTGCCAGCGTCCACAACAGCACCGCAACACTATGCTTCGTTACTTCTCCGAGCAAAGGACAACTGCCTTCTGCAAGCCTCAGAAACCATTCTCACCAACTCTCTGCTACTACCACAGACTTCTCATTTGAAAAAGCTCCAAGGACTGCTTTCATGGACTATGTACATAAGTGCAAAAAAGGTGTGTCTCACACATTCGCACCCTAACTGAGACAGTCAGGTAACTGCAGCATATGCTTCTTAACACTATTCAGGGGCCAGTCTATAGTATCTTTATGTGTGGGTTCACAAAATTGAGTCAATTTCAAAATGTTGAGTTATGCTTTAATCCTCACACATTTTTGTATATAATTCTAGAAAATAGGATTCTTTTTTATAGCTACAGATACTACATGAATAGGTAATTTTGAATGAAGTTATGAAAAAGGTCAGGTAATTAATTATATATCATGCTTGTTCTGGTGTCAAAATACTGTATGAACCCTAGCAACATAGCCAATTCTATAAACTATAAAGCCTGACTCTAGAATCCATGTGTTAAAAACTTTTTTAGACAAAAGGCTACAGGAGGACACAAATCCAGCTTTCACATGGGACTCAGGGCTTCAAAAACATCACGAGTTTTCAGCTGTATCTTCTATATGTTCACACTGTCATGACCCACATATAGCTTACCAATAAAAGTTTTACATGCACAAATGTCTAAAGGTAGCCATGTTGTAGTTTTGTTGTCAAAGCAACAACTAAATATATTTAGCTGATAACTACTATTTGTGTACAAAGCTAAATTTGTTCTTAAACTGTAAATTGTAGAGTGTAGTTATGGACTGCAATCTATACCGTGTTATGCTACAGTGCCAGTTTAGAACCTAATAAATGGTCTGATTATATGTAGTAAAAACTTAAACTTTCTCTAACTCTTCTTCAAAATTAAATTCATTAGTTACTTAGATATAAAAATGTGGTACAATTAAAAACCTTAAAAACTAACAATAATTGGGAAAGAGGGCTGGGGGTGGGGGTGGGAGGGAGGAGGGGTCTGTGGATAGCATGTGGAATGAGTAGAAAATTTATTAATAAAGAAAAATGAAAAAAAAAAACCTAACAATAAAAAATGAAAACATGGCACCAATTAGTGACTTGGTACTCAGAACCTATATTTGTAATTATATTTACAGTTTGATTAGACTATCTGCTAAATTTGCAAAAAAAAAATGTTTAATTCTTTAACCTATTTTATTCTACTACCTGTCAGGCACTGGTAAAATTAGGCCACTATCTTACTAATTTTACAAATCAAAATTGGGAATTGGAGCCCCCACCAAATTCTACTTATTTCCATTTCAGTGTAAGTGAAATGAAGAAGAGCTTTTTTTTTTAAAGGGGGAAAAAGAAGTACAGTTACTAATGATTCTGCATAGCACAGCTCATCCCACAGACTGCCAGATCTCGGCCACCTTGGGCTGTGTTTCACCTAAGGGCATCCTCAGCAACACTCTTCAAAGACGAGGAAAAGAACCAACTGGCATTCCAAGTAGCACATGAGCTGCCTCAGCTACCTCCATCATTTCCTACAATGTAGTGTAGATGCTGTTCCTTCTTCACACATCACTGTCTTACTGGTCATGCCGTTCAAAGCCAATTCAAGTCAAAAACATTCATTTTGTTTGTTTCCTGCTGATAGCTGAGAGCAGGTACTGGCTTTTTCCTGGAGACCAGGGGAGTTCAGGGCTCCCATTAGTGGACAATACTTATGGCAAGATAAAAGTGCTTTAGCATGCTCAGAAATGGATGAGCAAGATGGATGGAACAGAAAGATTGCTTTCACGGTTAGATGCAAATTAAAAATTAATCTAGAAAAGTGAGATCAAAAGCAACAGCTGGGTGTGGATTCATGCTCCAATTTCAAAAGTAAATACTGTATTTAAATAGTAATTTTATGAATCCATTTAATTTAATTTTAAGTCCCTATTTAAAATATTATAGTCTCATAGTGCTTTTTGTAAAAACTGAAACTACTAAGTCCTTAAATGACACATTTAGATTGTTTATATTTGACATGTTTTATCCAAGTTTCAGCAGTCTTGCAAATTTTGGCAAAAGGCTGAGAAGATGGACAAAACCGATTATTTTAGAGAAATAAAAATAGAGGCCATTGTAAAATACAAAGACTACAAAATGCTAACTAAGAATCACAACTGATTAGAATTTAGTTTATTTACAAATGATTCGGTAAATTTTGGTTTAGAGTCACTGATTCGTTGTGACTTGTCTTGTTAATTCAATTTATAGTCAAATGACTTGTGATTTTCTTCAATAAGATCATTAGTCATTGCACAACTAAAGAGTGCCAACTTAAAGTTTCATTTCCCCCAAAACTCGGTTAAATTTCATCAAAATGTTCGAGCTTTGAGCTTGCTTTCTTAAACTTTTAAAATGTCATAGAAACATGTTGCACCAAAAGACAACTCCCCTGAACGTTCCTCACTGAATCTCTTCCTAAAAATAAGTCAATGCTAGCTAGTATCTTCCAGTGCTTAGAGCAACACGAGAACAGCTCTCCTCTAAGTTCACCATCTATGTCTTTGTCAAAAGTTTAAGAAGTTAAACGAGATAGCATGTTGCATCAAAATGTCAAACTACAAAAAGTTCATTTTGCACAAAACATTCCCATATCCATTAAGAACTACATCTAGACTAGCTCAGGTATATTCTTTCTGGAATTATGATTTTAGAAGACAGAAATCAAGTGGTTCAAAGAGCCCAAAGGTAAAAAGACACACAACTCTCAATGTCTAACCAGGCAATAGTTAACAAAGGGCAAAGGCCCAACACACGAACAAGACTATTTAGAAATCACTGGTGACCAGGATTCACCTGGATAATTAAGATCAACGGGATACCAATCAACAGACGTAATTTTGCTTTTTTTGTATTCTGAGCCAATCTGATCTGCTTTGAGTTGGAGTCTCAAATGTTCCAGAGAAAGATGTAAAAAGGAGGAACAATTGTTTCCCATAATGGCTAGGCAGCCTTAGGCAAGTCACATGGCTTGACTCTGTTTTATCAACCATGGCAAAGGCAGTAAAGTCTTTGCCAACTCCACTGTTCTGAAAATCAATCCAAGTACCTGTCTTAAGGTATCCCAAATGTTTCCTCTTTGATTGTAATTTTCATGAAGAAAAACAACCTTTATACATACAAAAAATTGATTTTATACTTTCCAATGGGAGAATACATATTGAGTAGAAAATGTTAAATCTACTTCAGCTGTTGGAAAATGTTTCCTCCCTATTATAATAATAGTAATGTTAATAACTATATAAAGTAGAAAAGGTACACTATATGTCACAGAAATAGATGGATTACTATTTGATACTTGTGAGATTATTTCATAAGTATTAGTAAGAAGAATTCATACCACACCTCCATGGAATATTGCTATTCTACATTAGTCAAACGATGGTAAAACTGACTATAATTTTGAAACACACATAAAAGAAAATAAGTTCAAATGAGAAAAAAAAGAGGTTTTGTTCTGAGACAAAAACCAACCAAACAAAAACCCCCAAAACTCTGATTGACATTTGGGCAGGGAAACACTTGCCAAAGCTTGCGACTTCACTGCAGCTTGTAGAGAACTGGAAACTCAGCTAAACTGAAGTGAAAGACAATTGTGAAAACCTTTTCTAGTTCTTTTGCATAATCAGTCATTTTAAATGTCTCTCTGCTCCCATCCCTGCCATTTCTCCAAACCTGTACTCAGCCTCCTTCTGTGATCAACAGAAAAGATTGTCCATTTGGGGAGGTAAGGCCTCTTTTGGAAACAATTCTCTTTCACCTGGATTCACTTTTGCTAGACTGCATCTTACTTATTATTCAAAGAATAGTCTGAAGAGCACGAGGCATTTGCATTTGGAAAATGGCACTTGTGCAAAAGGTTCCAATACAAAGGTTTTACACACTTTCTGCCAGTACATAAAAACTCTCTCCATGCCCTCATCTCTCTACTTGATTTATAACCTATGATTAGCATACCTTTAAACTAGTAAGTACCAGTTTCTCAACTGAAGATGACAAATGGCTCAATTTTAGACACTCAAGCTGAGAGGCAGGATTCCTGTGACACAATAAATGTAACGGCTACTCTACATAACTTTATACATGCTCAGAAATTTATTGGAATGTGAATACTTGATTTTCAAGTTATTTAAGAGGAATGATTTGAAGTTAACATTTGAACTTGTTACCATATGTAGGTAATTATTTTTTCTTTTAAAAATTGAGTATATTATTGACTATGGAAGGTCAGATCTACATGTGAAATTCTATGAACAGATTTTGTGTACACTCAAAAGTGAGGCCTTTTAAATGTATGCCTCAAGAAACTTATAGAGATGTTTTGAAGAGTGCATATTAACATGAACCTGTCATGTTTTTCTATCACATATACCTCTGTTCCCCACTAATGACATTTAACTGAAATCAAACACCACATATAAACAACAAAACACTAGCATTGAAAAGCTAAACAGAACCCAATTTAATACAACATATCAATGGGGGAAATGGTATTAGGTATATTAGTTACATTCTACATCAATCCAATAGACTAGCCTGTAAACAAAACAGTAAGGTAACACTTCAAAAACAATTTATCCACCAAGAATGTACAGTAAGCCTACAGTACATCGTGGAAATTCATTTAACATAAATCATTGTTGGAAAAAAAAAATCACAAAATTTTACGGTTATGTTCAATATGGTAATCCATATCAGATGGAAAAGCTGTATGGTTGTATTCTATATGCTAATTCATATACAATTGATAATCCATATTAGGTAACACACGGTGGTCAATTTTCTATTTGCTTTAACATCTCCACAGATTTCTGAATGCTTTCTTTTACATTTGAATTTTTCAACTGGTGTATGTGCTTTACTATATTGACTGCACCATGCTTATTGTTGTGTTGGTAGAAGAGGACATACGAGAATACACATAGAAAGGCCATGTGGAGTTTCTTGTTGAGAGATTCTGATACTCCATAACTCTGCTGCTCAGAATTTCAACTGAAATAGAAAACAACACAAGAGAGTCAGTAAGAAAGAGTGAAGGGTTATTGAACAAGGCATCAGGAGACTAGTTCTTATTCCACTTCTACAAATGAACTAAGCCAAGATATGCCCCACTCTGAACTTTAGACCCTATGTCTGTGACAGTGGGGCTAATGCAAACAATCACTAAAGAGACAGACACACAGCTAGAATAGTCTATGAACGGGTCCCATAATGGGCCATATTTAAGGCATTAGCTCACAATGCCAAAACTTGTTGCTCCTCATCCAACCATCAATTCACCTCATTCAACAGATATGTACCCCCAAGAAGTATTTAATATCAAACACTTTGCAAAGGTCCAATAGTAAACAAAGCTTTGCACTTTCAGCTGACTATCTTATACCCTTGCAGAAATAACCCGAGTAAGTCCTATACTATTATACAAAACAACATTTTTGATCTTTGGAGAAAATCTTCACATGTGTTACTCGTGAAAGTTATTATATTCTGCCAAATGTCTTATTTTTTAAAGGAATCAAGTAGAAGAAAAGTCATTCTTCCAAACATATTTTATGTAAATCAGCTTTGTTTGGATTTTCTTTCCCCTGATGTGCCTGTGAGAACTGAGCAAACAGTGGGCAAACCTCCCCTCTCACGTCAAGGGCTTCCCCAAGTTGCTACTATGCTAAATAACACCTGTGAAAACTATTCTAACTGTCATCTCCTCCAGTCCTCCCATGGCCTTTTAAAAACATTCCTATGACTGACGGGACTTGCTTATCTAGTGTTCAATAACCATGGCACCTATTAATGGGAGATGGGGAACTACGCCAGCGGCAGGCATATCAGCTACCTCCTTCAACCAAATGACACACTAAAGGTGCAATTCAGAGCAGACTCACTTGTTAGGTCTCTAGAGTTCAGCTATCTAGGATTCTTAAGTATCTTCAACAGACATGTTTCATGTGAATGACGGCTTGAACTAAGTGTGTGCTACTAATGGCCCCTCAACTGGGCAACGTAGAGGTCCAAAGTTAAGGTGGGGAAACAATGAAAACAGTTATTGGATTACTCAATTATTTGATGTGTCATTCAAACTTCAAAACAGCTAGCACAATTCCACTTGACACACTGCAACATACAGAAGGAGCACAGCTTTTTCTTTTGTTTTTTTTTTTTTTGAGACAGGGTTTTTCCGTGTAGTTTTGGTGCCTGTCCTGTCCTGGATCTCTGTACACCAGGCTGGCCTCAAACTCAAAGAGATCCCTCCTGGCTCTGCCTCCCAAGTGCTGGGTTTAAAGGCGTGTGCCACCACTGCCCGGCAGGAGCACAGCTTTTTATACTGACTCACAAAGAAACGGAATCCTCACTGTCTTTAAGATGATCCTATCAGCCAAATTCTGACAAATTGACTTTGTTTTACTGCAACAAAAAAATGAAGCTTAAGAATCTTAAAGAATTAAGCCCAGCATGGCAGTGCGAGCCTTTGATCCCAGTATTTGGGAGACAGAGGCAGGCAGATTTCTGAGTTTGAGGTCATGGTCTACATAGTGAATTCCAGAGCAGTCAGGGTCACAGAGAAATTTTGTCTTGAAAACAAAACAAACAAACAAAAAAGCTTAAAGAATTCAAATTCAAATGTGATTTGTGCTTTTGGCTAAAACAAACAAACAAACAAAAAACCTCTTGCCCCTTTGAAAATAGAAAAAAACATTACTGAGTCTGAGCTCATTAGAAAAATACAGTAACAGCTGTCATCTCCACATCAAAAGAATCACCTCTCTCACATTTCAGTTTTGAAACTTTGGAATTCACAGTCAAATTCAAGTTATAAGCAATGTCTTTAAGTGAAAATGTTTACCCAAACTTTAGCAAATACAATTGTGTAAATAAAAGACACAACCTACAAATACCACCTACTAATACTTAAACTTACTGTTCTACTGGTAACTTCTACATGTGTGAAACAAACATGCTCCTATTCAGCTCATCTATTGATAATTGGGGCATCTATAGTAGTAAAAAAAAAAGATTTTAGATTAAAATGATTTCTTAGGAGAATCCTGTTTATTTTGTTCACTGCCTGAGTTTGTTACATTAAAATGATGCTCAATTTCACAGAAAACTTTAAGCATATTTACTATTTGCACCGTGTCAATTTTGGAGAGCATGGGGTGGAGTGTGGTTTATCCAGCAAATGAATGATATGCCTTGAGTCTTAGCTATCATGCTTTAAATTTAAGCAGCAGCCTTGGGGCAAGTGAGCATTTTGATAAGGCAGATCAGGGATCACAGTACTCAGTAACTACTAATTGCTTCGAAACTTCAAGATATCCTAAAAGTTGGCCATTTGCCTGTGACTCCGCCTGAAAAAACCTAAACCAAATGAAAAGTGGAAACAACACAAGCACATCTAATGTCTGCATGAGAAGGAATCTCTGATGTAATCATTGGGTGATAATAAAGATGTGCATTCCTTGGAAAGAAATGTGATAGCATGCTTTCTTTCCAGTGGAACTAAAGGTGATGTGTTTACTAAATCAAAGTTCAAACACAATAACCAAAAACAAGGGGAGCAGTAAAATAAATTATCCTCTTCACCAGGATGAGAAAGCTTTTAAGACATACTCAGTACAGCATATACATTTGAGGATTGGTGTGGTAGCAATAATTTGATATAGAAAAGCATGAATAACATCTGCTCACCAATTAACAATGAGTAAAATGCTGCCAATTTACTCTGAGATAAAAGAGAAAAATCACATACAATACCCTAATTATACATAAAAATAAAAGTTCCAAATCTAATGACTGGTTAAGAAATGCATAAGCATATGGATTAAGCACTTTCACCAATCCAAAAGGCATATACTGTGCCTTTTCAACACACTGTGGTTATCTAGGTCTGAACAGATGAAATAAATGGCCAAACCTGATTGCCTGTAGTTGTTGGAACGAAGGGAACGCTGGTGGCAGGTGTTGCTGCTGCAGACACAGTGGAGGGTGTAGCACCGTGCATCATGGGCACTTTCAGAAGGAAATCATGGAAGCAACACATGGAAGGGTGAAGCATTTACACAACCATGACAGATACGATGGAATGGGGCACAGTAGATATCCCAGCAACAAGCCACGTAACATCATCATGATGGATATACACCAGGGTACAACATGCAATCAAAGTCAGTGCAAAGCAGCACAGCATGGAATGGAAGAAAATTTAAAAAGAGAAAAGGGGAAAGCCAATTATAGTTATCATTAAGGAAAACAGAGCCATTCTTAACAATTTGAGCAAAATAACATTGTAGTGTATTCAAAATGCTGAATTTTCAGGAAGGGTTGTAATGAATGCATATGAAAAAAAATCTGCTGTTACCAGGGCTACCTATTAAAGCTAGTTAAGCAGACAAGTCACTGGGTTGCATAGTCAAAATTAATTACAGAATTGTCAACTGGTGTTTGGGTTCACTGACAAGTGCTATTACTAGATTTTTCTGGTACAAATGGCAGTTTGATGTGTACTTACCTGATCTGAATGTAAAAAGGATGGTGGTTCTGTTGATAAGTATGTGGTAGAAGAGCAGGTATGAAGAATACAGTGGACTATGTATTCAGTTTGGTAAGTTCCTTGGAAATTTTAGCTATTGTCAAATACACGAGTGCTCCATAGTAAATCTTGTCTTCACAGCAAATATTAGAGCTACAATGGCTAGCAGCTGCAAAATCTCTTTCAGGATATTTTTTCTTTGCTTTGCTACTTTCTATTTCATTCTCAAAGCCTTTGGATGCTTTTCTAATTTCCAGCTTATTTTGGAAAGCCAACTAGGGAATTGATGTGTGAATGGCAATGTGTGAATGTGAAGCATACACATATATTAATTTATCATGTCAAATTCAGATTTTCTGAAAGTCTACTGACAAAGTGAATGGCCAGGAGGAAAATGCAATCAATGCCAAAGTAAGCAAGACTTTCCCAAATAGTGATAAACAGAAACTCCAGAGCTGTCCCTTTTCTCCATCTCTGGTTACTTACTTCCTACGGCCATCTTTCATTGTCTCACGTGCTAATTCTAAAAACACTCATGTTCCTCTCATTGGAAGTACAGCAACTGTGCAGGAAGCAGCAGTGCCAAAGCATGCAATTGCATTCATAAGCAGAGCTCTGAAAGGGAAAGACCAAGGAAGCAGCCCCAAGAAACAAGTCACAAGGTGTGAAAAGAGAGACACACTTCTCAAAGTTGCAGATGTCTGTTCTTCCACTTACATTCACAGAATGTTCCTGTTAGTATCAACGCAATGTTAACTCCTATGGGGACATCTAAGGCTTCAACAACAGGCCTCATCCCTTTGCCAGGGTTCAGATAGTGCTGCATTTGTGTGGCTTCTATGTGTTCATCATTTTAACCTTTCCCTTTATATCTCAGTAACTCCGCAATCACTGCAGTCTACCAGTGGGATGGAGGGCAAGCTGCTGCAATTCTTTAAGATGAGCGGAAGTGGGTTGATAGGAGAAGCTGATGTGTTCCTTCTTCCTCACTTGAAACAAAACTAACTTCTCATGATCTGTTCCTGGTCCCCATGAAGACTATAGGAACTGTGACAACCCAGTGGCTTTCTTATCTTCTTTTCTATTAGTGAAATACAAAATGGCTTAGGGATGGCTATCAGATAGTGGTGGTAGCTAACGAAAGAAGTGTGTGTAACTGGCTATTCCACCTGATCTTAGCCAGAAGGCGGAGAGGATGTGACTGGTAGTTTAAAAATCACATCATCACCCCAAATCACTTTTGAAATGATTCTGTTGTGTAATTTCTGGGCAGATGATGCTCCATCTTTGAACACCAAAGCACCCATCACAGGGGCTGGAGAGATGGCTCAGCCATTAAACACCAAGCTCACAATCAAAACGTAAGAATCCATCACAGAACATGGCAGGATGTTCTAGCTTTGCTTAAGTCAAACTTTCTCAACAACTGTGTAATGAATGCATTACACTATAAGGATAACTTTGGGAGAGGATCGTTTCATTGTAGTTTATAAGTTATATATTTTAAATGTATTTTTTTTAAATAATACATACAAGGCCAAGAAAATCATCTAGTTTCACTACAAAAAGAAACATTTAAAAATATTTCAGTTGCTTTTTTTTTTCAGGATAGAAATGGAAATGGCAGGGTTAAAATTTGGCTACTGTGGCAACCTATTAGAGCTTGAGAAATATATTTATTTTGATTCCAAAAAATACCATATTAAACCCTAAATACTCAGAAAATGTCCACTCACATCATTTGGTCACTCAGGTTTTCATAGTTACAGTAGAAAAATGTCTTTAGGTTAGAGAAAGTTGAGAATTTTTGTACAAAACCTACCAAAAGTTGAAGCGGGTGCCATGCACAGTATTGGCCCTGTACACCATGCAGAAAAGCGTGGAAAGTAAAGAAAAGAGAGATTTCATTATTAAGGCCTTACAGATAGAAGTGAATTTTAACTAGAAAGATATTTTTTGCAATATCAATTAATCAGCACATGCAAACCAGTAATCACCCATGCTTATAATTACAGGTTAGATTTATGACCACAGACCCAGGGAATAAAAGTAACTCACAGGTTAAAAAAGAACTTTATCTTTTCTTTAAAGGAATCATATCACTTAAAATATATATTTATTCTAGGCAAATGCACTGTAAATAATTTATCCATGAAGTAGTTTTTTTTTGTTGTTTACTACACACATTCTTTTAAAGGTATGCTCCAGGATCTAAGCCTGTATTTAGAGAATTAATCTATTAGCTAGCTGATCAATTTATTATTTTCTATGTCTGAGTATACAGCACTATGTATTTGGACATGTTTATGTAATTTTTAAGTCTTATAAAAATGATTTTTAAAGCAAATGGTACCTTCACTTTACATTTTTCAAATAAAATTTCCACATTTTTTTGATAGGGGATTAAGTCCAGGGCTTTGCACATGTTAGACAAGTTCTCTATTAGACATACATCCCCAAATATTTACTTTCACTTAATAATAATTTCTAAGACTTAAGAGGCTAAAACTACCTGTTTTACATAGACTATAAATATACTATAAATTTATGAATTTAAAAAAAATTACTGATCTTGTTATAGTTACATGGACTACAGAATTTTACAGTATTGAAGTTGGAAAATTCTTTTGACAGATAATTGCTATCTGTGAAATAATAGCTACAAGTCAAGTAATTAGTTGAGATAAAACCAGTGAATCAACCTTTAGAAGCAAAAAAACAAACAAAACAAAACAAAAAACCGATCAAATATAAAAACTCCTTTCCTATTTTAATTTCAATCCATTCATTTCCGAAATCATACACATTATTCTTGATAACAGCAAATCAAATGTAATTGTTTTATTTTACTTGTAGTCAAAATGCACGAATGTGTCCTCCAACAAAAGTCCTTTAGAAGCTGCTTTGCAATGTACAGATTCAAACTGCTAAACTCAAGCCTCCCAGAGCTGTGTTCTCACCTGTTGGGATAAATGCCGCCGCCGCCGGCTGCGGAATCTGCATGTTAGCCAGAGCCTGTTGGCAGTGGAAAACATTGGGATTAAAGACTGGGGTGGCACCATTGGCCTTATCAAGGGCTGACCTCTTTGGTATCAGCTGAAGTGCACCAGGTGGCAGAGCCTATAGAGAAAGGATGAAACAGTTACTATCATCAGAGAAGAAGTAAAAATGTACTCAAACCAAGCAAGTGCCACTTATCTAAGATACAGCCGGGGGAGCCACTACAAGGGAATCCACAGAGCAAGACTTTCCATAAGTAGTGGATATTCAGCAGGGCAAACAATTACAAAGATTGGCTGTTGGATGGGGAAAAAGTTAGTATGGAACAGAAATATAAAGGGAGAGGACCTTTTAATGTCCCTAATCCTTAACACTTGGGGCAGGATGTGACAGAAAACTTCAACAGCAAATTGTCATACACAATTAACTTAGATGTGCTCATCTAGTAAACAACAGACACAAGAACAGAAATGACACGTAGAAGAGAAGATTTCTGCCCATTAAAGTCCCAACATGGATGTAGGGGGTAAATGGCATGTGGGTGATAAAACAGCCATTGGCATTAGAATACTGTAGTCCTACAAAACAAAACCTAATTTAGACAAAGACCTCAGGTTCAAATCTTACATCTAGAAAGTGTCTATCTAGAAGCTCACCTGTAAGGAAAAGGCAGGTGAATCATTCCTCCCCACCACCGATCTCACTCTTGTATTGTAGATTTAAGTGAAACGTAAAGTGTTTGCAGTTTTCTTTTATAGAGGCTCTCTGCACAGCTTAGTATATAACATTTGATTCGTTAAATATCTCTAAGTTTTGATTCTAAACCTACCAAAACTTTTAAGCCCTTCTATGTCTAAAGTTCTTTCAGAATATCATTGTGCTTTGACTATCCAAGGCAGCTCCTAGATCAGAGTCGTGGGAAAAGTTTAACATTCCTTTGCATTTTCCCTTCAGCAAATTATGTGCTATTTCAACAAGTGCCAGCAATAGTGAGGTGTGCTCCAAATTCCTAAGGAGACAGGAACACTTCCGCTGCGGAACTAGCTTGCCAAGCACCAAAAAGAGTCATGCCATGATCTCCTGACGTCAATGGATACTAAAATCCTAAATGATCTACATTTTCTTTTGAGAACCCTTCCTTTGATATATATATTATTTTGATTGTTCAAATAAGTTAGATAAAAATAAACCAAGTAGATTTAGTTTCTCTGAGAACAGATTGCAAAGTTCATGGCAGATCCTCATTTGTAAAATATTATTTATCATTCAAAAGTCCTTTTATTTTAAACCATTAAAGGTGAAATGGATTCATTTAAGATTTTACTGGAGTAGGACAGGAGACGCCTTATTTGGCTATCTAAAATATTTCCCTTTGGTGTAAGTTGAGGCTGTCCCTTTCTCTGGAAAATGGGAACAATCAGAATCAAAGCTGTGCTGCCCAGCAAACTCAAAACTGAGGCAGGGCCTAGAAGAACATTGATCCTGATAGGATAGCACTGTCTGTTTACTACTGGAATCTGTCTTCATACATTTGGGTCAAATTCTCATTCAGTGGTGCTTAAACTATTAATAAACATTTCTCTTATTGATACTGCAGGCTTTCACAGGCTTATCAAAAACTTACTAAGTTGCCAAAGAGGTGTGAAACTATGGAAGAAATAAATAAACCCTCTAAATCTTTTTCTTTCATTTTGTGGGGGAAGGTTTGAATGTTTCACTCTGTAACTCAGGCTGGCCTTAAAATCATGACAATCATTCTGCCTCAGCCTCCCAAGTTTTAGTATTATAGGCATGAGCCACCATGCCCAGCTTTTCAAAAATTAATACATGTAATTTTTCTTCAGTAAACTCAACTTGAGCTATACACATGAACAAGGAAAATACCATCCTTTGAGAAAACATTTATACTCTATAAAAAAGATTAAAAACACCAAAGGATCAAACCTCTTCCTGGAATCCTCCTTTATTTAGTCTTATATCACACTATTTCCTTTGGGTCAGTCTGACCCATAAGGTCACTGCTAAAGTGAGACCCTGTTGTAATCAGTTAGAAAAGGACTTTACGTTGACATTCACATGTTCTAATGAGAACATGCTCTATAAGATTTAACTGTCTAAATGGAAATAATTTGAGATTAATACATTATATACATACTCTGCCAACAAACCCAAATTATCAGTAGAAAGAAACATGAAATTCATCCCTGAGTTTAGGTACATGTACGTAATTGCACAAAAGCAAGACATTGCTCCTTTTTTCATATATCCTGCATGTGTATGTATGCATGTGTGTGAACTTTTACAACCAACTTAAGTAATCAGGAAGTTGAAGGCTTACCCGGGTGTGATACAGACCAGCTGTAGGACTAGAGGCTAAGTCAGAAAGATAGCTTGAGAGCAGCAGTTAGAGGCCAACATTGGCCCACATCTCTTCAAAATAAAATTAAGGCTTAGCTTCGGCACTGACTATCCTAGAGACCTTGCTATTTTCATGACTTAAAAGCATTCAAAAACATCTAAAACCAAAACTATTTGAGAATGTAATTAATATTCATTAACAGACTTGTTGCCGAGATCAAAGGATAAAGTGAGTGTGTTCTACTTTGGTACCCAGGAGTCAAAGGAGTCAGTTTTGAAAGAAAAGGTGTATTAAGAAAGTAGAGCCAGGTCAATAATGATGCTACATCCTTCAAATCACAAACTATGAGAAAAACCTACAGAAATATGGAACATTTCAGCTTAGGGAGGGACATGAGACATAATCCCTTTAGAACAGTGGCTCACTTTACATCATGAAATTTCAGTTACAGAAAAAATAAATTTCATCTACATATGAGGAAAACCTTCTAAAGAGGGATGGCTGAAAAGAAAAGTTGAAACCGATAAATGGTGAAATCCCGGCCAGCCTGAACTATACAGAATCTGAAGTCAGTCCGGATTACATAGTGCAACTCTGTCACAGGAAACAAAAGAAAGAAAGGGAAAAGGGAAAGGGCGAACAGAGAGAAAACAGAGACAGAAATGGGAAGTGGGGATGGGAGAAAGGAAAAAGCGAGGGGAGGGGATGATCTCTCTTATGAAAACACATGGTCTTTATCATGTCAATTTGAATAATGCATACACATGTAATTTGGTTCATATTGATTATTGGCTTTGGGGTTACACAGGTAACATGAAGTTTATTCAGTTTTGTCCCCCACTGGAAATATGAGTGGAGGTCTTTGGTAGCAAAAATCAAACAAGCAACGAGTGTGGCTAGTAACATATCAAAATAATTCATAGTTGTGAAACACTTGAGTATTTCTAACTTTGATTTCTCACACTACAGTGTCACACAATTATTTTTTTCTACTTGCTATTTGTTAGTGTTATCAATCAGAACTAACTCTTCCCCATAACTGACTGTTAGGGCAACTCAAAGGAGAGGCCTTTTCCCCCAGTCATGTCAAAATCTCCCTGAAGATATGGCTGGCTTCTGCCTTGATCTTCCCCTCTGTCTGCACCATACAACCAGACCAGAAAGGTAATTTTCACCTTTGGGAAATTAGAAGCTACTTACTACCTCAACTTTGAAGCACGGTGTTTTCAAAGAGCACTAAGGATGTGAGTAACCAAGTGCCCATGTAAATGACTGATAGAATATAGAAGCAACTCTACTATTTTTGAATATTTGGGCTAGTCAGACTGTAAAAGGCACTCAACATAATTTACTGTTTAAATCATATAATTTACCTTTTCCTAAAATTAAGAAAAAAAGAATAGTGGGTTAAATCATTAATAAAGCTTTTAAATAATTATCTTTAGAAAGTCTTAGCAAATAAAGTATAATAAAATGGTTCTCTCTTTTCTAGCATATAACTTTGGCTATTCATATTAAGATGTACCCATGAGTAACCAGTCTTTTATGTATGCTAAATATTAGACAAAGCGGCCTTACATGAAGCCCACAGTCCCAACCTGTTCTTACCATCGCAGCCGCCGCCGAATGGTTCATCTGGTGATGAGCTGCCTTGAGTTTGGCTTGCAAGTGTGGAGGAGGATGAAAATACTTGCATTTCTCCCGGGAGCATCGGCCTTTAATGTAATCCATGCAGATTGTCACAGTATTATCAGACACCTCAATCATAGAGACATCCGTAGGGTGAGCATATCGACAATCACTCTCCCCACGGGTACAATTTCCACGCTGAAATTCACGGCAAACCTTAAAAAGGAAAGAAACAAAAAAACACATACATTCCCAGTGATGATTGAAAGGTGACTGGCTTTTATTTACCTTCCAAGAAGATACGAGAGTCACATATGAATTTTGTCATTTGTGTAGGAAACAGCTATAAAAGATGAAGTGTAATACAAAGCAATATTCACCCTAAGATAAAAACACAATTTCATAAAAGGGGGAAAGATCACATTTTCCACAAAGATAAGAGTGTCTATTTGCCTTACACTGACATAATAGGACTTGAAAGTATTACTGAAAATGTGTTTTAATCCTGAAGTTAACATATACCCTCAAGCGTAACGATTTCTTTAAAGCCTAGGCTGGTTCTTTATCATACAGCAATACACTAGTGGTTTTACATGGACAATTTGTAAACCACATTGAGTCAAACCTATATTTAGGTTCCATTATAATACATGAGCAGGCATTCAATTGGTTGCCAGTGGAGCTGACATTCTAAGAAATCAACCAGTTATTTATTCTAGTGAACAAAGACTAGCAATTAAAGGAAAACTAAAGGGTGTCAATAAATCAAAAGATGTTTGAAATTTCCTTTAAATTCTTTAGGTTTCATGTAATATTTATTGTGAAGTCCATCATTCTTAACATGAAGAAAATCTTTAGGTGTGATGAAATTCATTTACAACCTATACTCATATAGCTTTACATTCTATAATTGTAGAATGTTAGGTTCGTTTTTCAGTTTATCATTTTGGAAAGTAGAGACTCATGAACAAATCTAGTTATTACATTTTATAAAGCTCCAGCATGGGTACAAAGAAAATTCTCACTTAGAATTCCTATACAGCAGTTCATGTTTGGGTATACTTGAAACATTGTTTGACCTACTACACAACAAAATTCATTCACTCTAGAACAAGGTCTAACTGAAGTTAAAAAAATGTTTAACATTATTATTTTTTTTTTCAAGACAGGGTTTCTCTGTGTAGTTTTGGTGCCTGTCCTGGAACTCGCTCTGGAGACCAGGCTGGCCTTGAACTCACAGAGATCCGCCTGGCTCTGCCTCCTGAGTGCTGGGATTAAAGGCGTGCACCACCACCGCCTGGCTTAACATTCTTTCTCAGGCTCCTTATGCTAAAAGGTACTAGGATATTCTGATTTTAAACATTCAACAAACTAGGCTTTGAAAAGGTACATTATGCATAAAGTTAATATCCATTCTACAAGCATTTCTATACGTAGTCACAAATACCTCCAGTCTATCTGTACGAATTGGTTTTGGGGCAGGAACTCCTGGCAATGCAAGATGTGGGTTTCCAGAAATCAGAACTGGAGTATTCGGAAAAAGTTCAGCAGGAACCAGGCCCATCCCAGGATGAGGCATGTAAGGATTGAAAGCCATAGTAGGATTAGCTGCAAGCGATGGATTCATAGGAAAAGATGCCTGTGTTCAAAAGAGAAAAAAAGAGGTATTAGAGCTAAACATATCCTTCTTACTATTTATTACACCAGGCATTCTCGAAGGAATTACAGCATTTCCTAAGCCACTATTTCTGTTTTTCTTTTGTTTTTGAGATTATAATCATATTATTTTACTATATTTATCAAATAATTATGTATTTTTATTTTATATCTTAAAATTTATAAATTATATATATTAATCTTTATATATTCATATTATATCATTATATCACTTCTCCCTTCCCTTTCTTCCTTCTAAATCCTCCCATATACCCTTTCCTTACTCTCTTTAAAATGTATGGCCTCTTTTCATTAAGTGTTGTTAAATGAAATAAATATATAATATGTATATATTCTAAATATAATCACCACTGTTTCTTGATTTTTTTGTCTTTTACTAATTTCCATATAGGAATTGCTTTTAAAATGACAACTATCTATAGGCATGGACTTGACTGGTAAGCTGATTTTTGACAAAGCCATAATTTCCCCAATGAATGACAGCACATGCACACACGCACACAATTTCTCTTGGTTCCTCACACAGCTATGCCTTTAAACGTAGACTCTGTGATCTCCTGAAAGCCCATTCCCTTCCACTTTCCCCTTCCTCTTCCCAGATGGAATGCTGCCTGTCCTACCACATGTCCAATCACCCAATAGCATCCTTCTTTGTTTTCTTGGCCCACTGATATTTATACAAGACTTGAAAAAGAAAAGGATAATTTAGAAAAAGTGAATGCTTTAACAATCTACCATCCACCTAAAATGAGGATAGCATTGGCATTTTATTTTACTATTTTACTACTAGTCCTATTTCATAAACGAATCTGACTTGCTGTGGAGGCTCACAAAGGTTTCCTAGTGAGATCTGAGCTTGCTTTACCCAGCAGGGCTGCATTAGAGGAGTGCTTGACCACATGCGTGGTTACTAAGTGATTGAAAGGGTTTGCACGTGGATGTGCTATGGGGAGGTCTTTGCTCCACCTTTTGACATTCCTATAAAAAGCCCTTTAGAAGAGACAGAAAGGACTGGTGGATAAGGATCTAGGCCCTTCCCAAGGCTATCCTGTGTTTCTGTCTGTCTCTCTCCCCTCTATATTTCTATCTAAATCTCTTAACACTTTCTCCTCAAGAGTACCCTGGGGAAAAAGTGGGAGCTGGTCTCCCACAACTTGTCCAGCCTTGTCTTTATTTAGGGGCCAGATGATACTCATAGTTCAAAAGGAGGCTCTAGAAATGCTACAAGGATCCCTATTAGGGAAGAAGAGATAACAGGATTGTATGGTCATGATTCAGAGTATAACTAGTAAGGAAAAGCTTTATAAATGCAAAGGGTTGTTACCTGTTTGTCTCTCTTTACAGTTCCTGGATTCAAAGAGATTGGTATATGCATTGCCTTTAGCATCAGGAATGGCACATTTTATCATTTTACTATGCTCTTTTCCAGTTCGTGCCACATGTGTGCATCTTTTATCAATGTGGATATTGTTTCATTGATAGTTCTCTTGTCCTCCCTAAAGTACTGAATACTGACTCAATGACTTGTAGATACCCTTGAAGGTACATTTTAAAAATAAAATTTAAGTATTATAAATGATAATATATATTACTTATATATTTCTAATAGCAATTTAATAAGGTAATAACTGGTGGTATCTCACTATATTTTACTAAGTGCATGTGATCTTTCTTGCATTCATTTTCTCTTTTTCACCAGAGAAATCAAGCTACACCCATGCCTGCTAAATTACAAAGGGCTTCCTCTAAAACAGGGACAATAGGAATCTGTGGAGTCTGGTGGGGCCATATATAATCTCTACCTCATCCTCCATGCTTACTTCAAATTTTCACTAGCACAGCTGCCTGAAGAAACCCCAAAGGCCAAGTTGGCTGAAATGGAAGTGCTCCCACTTTAGCATCCCACCTTATGTAAATGTATCAAATAACCTGACTGCTCTGTTAGGAAGAACAGAAAGAATCCAGCTTAAAGGAACTGGACTCATTAGGGGAAGGGAGGAAGCATTTTAAGATGAAAGGACCACACTAGACACCAAGAAAGATGATGGGGTAGTTTGCAGAGGGACTCTCAGGTTTAAGGACAGATAGCCTTAGGCTGACCAAGCCAGGCTAAGTCTTGTGATGAAACGTTCTCAGGAACCTGTCAAAGTTCTCACCATCTTTGGGAATTAGACCTGACAAGTCAGATCTTACTAATTCAATGATTTATACTCTTGTCAAATTCAGCAAGAATCTTTGAAAGTCAAAACCCACATATGAACCACACAGCAGTCTTGTTTGTTTCTATTTGTTTTCTCTCAGAATTTTTGTTTTGTTTTGTTTTTAAGACAGGGTTTCTTTGAGTAACAGCCCTAGCTGTCCTGATTTTGCTCTGTAGACCAGGCTGGCCTCGAACTCAGAGATCCGCCTGCCTCTACCTCCCGAGTGCTGGGATTAAAGGCATGTGCCACCACCACCTGGCTTCTCTCAGACTTTAATAGAAATTTCTCACTGAAGTTACTCTTCCAATTCTAGATTGTTTTTAGTTTTACTTTTTTCAAAACTGAAAAAAATTACAACTATGATGTATTGAACAGAAACAAAGGCTAAGGGGTGGGTGAATTGCCAGACTAAAAACAATAAGGAAACTAACAAATTAGTAATAACTTATCTAATTAATGTTCAATTAAAAGCCAAGCCTAATGTTTACCTAAGCAAGGCTTTCTTTTTATAGCTTTAAAACTCTATTTTTTTTTTTTACGCCAGGGAAAAATTTCTGCTTAACTTCTTTCTTTTTAAAATCATTTTAATTTACTTAGGGTCTGTTATTTCTTCTAACAGTATGAAAAAAAAATCTGTAAATAAAACAGGAGATGTTTAGTTCTTTTTAAAGGTTTAACCACAAACTATCCCAAGTTGTTATTAGATTTTAAAATTAGTGTTGTAGCTTTTATGACCATTTCCTCTTTGAGAATAAATTTCATTCTATTACACTTTATTGAGAACAAGTTCTTCCAATTGCAGCCCTGGAGCAGAGGCAGGAACTCCTGAGCTGCTCATTTCTTTTCAAATAAGCATTTCTATTTTCTCACTACCACCTCTGCCCCAGGCTAACTACTCCATTTTATGAATCTGAACATTCAATAGCTTAGCTTTGACTAACAGCCACAGGTTAAGTCAAGCGGCCTATAAGCTTGTGCATTCGGTTGCAATAAGCTAAGCAACTTAATCCTGCTTCTATGTATATCATAGCACTTCATGTCAATTAAACTAACATGAACCCATCTGTGAGTTATTACTTATTTCAAAGAAAAAGGATAGGGGTTTGTGTGTATGTATGCTGGGGCTAGAACCCATGGCCTTATACATACATGCTAAGCACACTTTACCACTCAACCACATTCCCCAGCACTAAGGAAAAGGTTCTTATTATATAGAATCTGATTTCTCTGTATAGCCTGTAGTAGTCTACACATTTCAATTGCTTCTGATACTTAAAGCTTGACTAAAATCATTTACTAAATATTTGAAAGTATGAGAACTTTTCTCTCACAACCAGATGTAGATTTTCATGCTTCTGAATAAGACAAAGCATAAAGAATTGTGCAGGTAGCAGACTTTAGGAAACAAGATCACTGGAAAATTATTGATCTCAGTGTCTAGCAGTTTTTTCTCCTATCATACAATTTTCTAAGACTTCTGGGGCACTTGCACAGAGCCTAGAAACTACCATGTGCTCAAGAAATGCATCCAAATAGGGAAAAGTCTTCAGAAAAAAGGGCTCCTAACCTTTTTCATCTGGGACTTTCTGAGAGTCAGCTAAAAGTTGTATACAGGTGTACACACACACACACACACACACACACACACACACACACACACACACACACACAATGCTCCTTCGGATCTTAGGAAGTTCAAGGGCCCAGGGATATTCATCCCTGGTGCAGTTTTCTGGCTCCTCAAAGGCTTGCCCAACTCATGGTCTACAGACCACATGAAGCTGGAGAGAGCCCCAACACAAAATCAAAAAGCTATGTTAGACATTATAAGACTGTTTTGTAATTATTGATTGGATTGCACAGCTCTCAAACATGAGCTTTGTGAGCGACAATGTCTTGTCACAATGGCAAAAGGTTAGAAAAGCCCAGGTGAATAAGGATCCACAAATCAAGATCCCTTAGGCAAATCTGACCTGTCCCTAGTTTTGTATGAACAGGAACCTGCCTCTTATATTTTTAATGTTTAAAAATATTAACAGAATAATATTTAGTGACAGGGAAATTACTATATTTTTATTTTAATATCTATTCACTGATCTCACTGTGCTGCTTTGTAGACCTGCATTACAAAAATTTATGGACATTCAATTCATTTCAAACACAAAAATTCCTACACACACACACACACACACACACACACACACATTTATATTTACATATAAATGTTTCTACATGCTACTCAGTGATTAACTATGGGGAGACAATACTTGGAATCCTGCCAAGGTAAAAATCTGAAGTACCCAGCAAATATTCTTCTTAAAGGACTCGAAGCACCTTTGAATAGTAAAGCAATTCAATAAAAATTCTGGCTCCTTAATCAGTTACCTGTTGATGATCTTGGTTGATTTCACATCTTAGCTACTGTGAACAGTGGGGCAAGAAACCTGAAAGTATAAGTGTCTACTTCACATAATTATTTGAGTAACTAAAGTCTAACACAAATTTCTGATAGTCCTAAGGTTCCCAACACATGGAACAGATAAGTGAGGAGATGAAAATGCTAACTGCACTGATTAGCATTTCACATTCTATGCACATATTATTGTAGTGTACCTCATAAATATGTGGGTGGTAAATATGCTTCCATTTAAAAATTAAGAAAAAATGTCTCAAGTACACCTGTCTAGTTTGTAAATATGTTTTGGGACACTAACCTATTACTTAAAATGAATTATTAATCAAGTTAATGAAAATTAAATGTTGTGGCAAATCCATTCCTTTGTCTCTCTAACAAAAGAGACCTACTTGTTCTCGGTAATATCCAACATCAGTTACAATTATTGACGAATACAAAGATTTTAAGTGATTTAAATGATATCACAGCCTGAAGGCCACAGAATAGCAGTGGCCTTCCTTCTCTGAACTTCTATTTAGAGGTAGAAGACTAGGGTAAACATTTGTTAGCAATTTGTTGACTCAATTTTAATACCAGAAAAATAGTGCCCTTAAATTTTCCTAGCACTCACAATACCTTCCCTTTACTGTTCCGTTGAAGACATTCATGCTGTATAAAAGAAGTAAGCCATTTTCATCATCACCGGCTTATTTCTGTCAGAAAATTCTTAAGAACAATGAATGCATGGTTGTAGTTTCTATCTCCTCCATAGAAGCACTCATTTGCTCTTTTCCTATGCTGATCTGTAATTCCTAGCCCTCTACTGCAGCTTCTCATTCCACTGGGTAGATTTGAACTGGGGTGTATGCCCTCTTTTGTGCATCTCTGTATCTCTTATACTCACAATAATCTACCAATCATTTGTCTACCTGACTACTTTAATGTTCCTTTTTACCCAAGTCATCTATATGGACCAATAAATATTAACTAAGGTTACTGAAAAAAGATTCCTAAACCACTAGTTGGTTTTAATTTACCAAATTTAAAAATCTCAATTCAAAAATCACAGTGCAAAACAAACAAAAGTAGTTTTTCAATTAAGGAAGATTTTAGGCAAATGGGTACTCCTATTTTTGAGAAAGTTGGGACATGTTAGACCAATCAGTTTGAAAAGCACAAGGCATTTTATACCCACATGCATACACGTATGTTCCACATGTATGTACATATTTTTATTTGTTACTAGTTAGTAATACCAATACTAGTTAACTAGATAGTACCAGAGGCTAAGCGTTTCAAAAAACGGTTTTGTGATGTAACAAATCAAGCTATGTAACTTCCTGTTTTTAAATTACACATAATTAGATATATTTATTGGGTACAATGAGCTAAATGAACACACACACATCCCCTCTTTGTATGATAGATGTTCATCTATCTTAAATGTAGTATTTCAGTAGAATGAAAACTATTTTAAAGATACAGTTTGTGGCATGAATTACTCAATTGTGCTATATTATGCACTGCTTGTATATAATACAATTATCATTCCTTCCATCTAACTGTAAAATTTTAACCACGGACTTACCTCTCTCTTCTCTCCTCTCCACTACCCTTCTTAGTAACAACTATTCTATTCTCTACTTCTATGAGAACAGCTTTTGATGACTCCATATATGACTGAGGTAAAATATACAACTTATTACAAACTGTTTATAGGAGATTAGTGCATTACTAGTGTAACTCGTATCCACTGGATAGTTAAAAGAAAAGAGTACATGACGAATTTAAATTAATATTGAGCATCCCTTAAAGGCAAGCTAGGAACTTAGTGTTACAGACTTAAAATCATCAGGGAAACCATAGTTTTTCACACATGGTATCCTGGCAGCCCTCTCAGTGGCAAACTTCTAAACTATATTCACCTACACAAGAGAATGATTTTGATAAAGAAATAAACATTATTTATAGATGAGACTGTCAAGTTGCTTTGTTTAACTCCTATCAATGAAAAAGATTTCCCAGCACCCTCCAAAATCCTCCTTTCATTTTTGTATTCTCCTCTCATACAATACAGCCTAACTGTAGTTTCCATCCCTCCACTCCTTCCAGCTCCCCCGACCACACATACACTGCCTTTCACTTCACTTGTGAACAAGAGCAAACCGTTTTGTGATGGCAGGCTCACAGCTCAGACTAAGAACAGGAGTAGTGAGGCTAGGATGCCCACACGGTCTCATCAGTATCATGCTGAAAGAAACTTAGCTAAGCAGCCCCGGAGGAAGAGGAGGAGGAGGAGGAGGAGGAGGAGGAGGAGGAGGAGGAGGAGGAGGAGGAGGAGGAGGAGAAGGTGGAGGTGGCAGAACAGGCCACGGCCAGGTTACATTTAATTTGTCCCATGAGAATACTGAGGGAGGAAAAAGGAAGGATGTTGAGTTTGTCTACAAAACCTAGATAAATCTAGATGAAATTCTGGTCTCACATCATAGCAGCACTCCAGGAATGCTTGTGATGTAACTTGGTCAACTTCAATGTGGCACATCACATGATAAGGACAATCACAACTATCTTAAGAGCACATTAACCTTATAATTGTATAATATCTATTGTCTAGTGACTTGAATATTTAAAAAAAATCATTTCATACAACATTTTTGTTACTCTGTCGAGATGGAAAACTAGGTACCAAATTGCAGAATCTTCATTACAATACATTGTAACTCCTTCTATTTCTGTTTAATTGGTTTATTAGTTAAATTTTATTTAGTGCACAAAATAGTGGGTTTCATTATGACATGTTATATGGAATTATATATATTTTTGTACTTTGCTGTTATTTTTCCTATTACCTTCCTTCATCCCTCCTCCCAACACAATTGTGTGTGTGTGTGTGTATTCAAATCTGAATTCTGTTGGATGTATGTATTCAGTTTGAGGTGACATGATCAAAGCCATTTTGAATCAGGACCATCATGATCTCCTTAGAGTCATTACTAGACTTTTTATGTGTAGTTTCTCAGCAAAATGTAACTAGATAAAACCATTAGAAAGTTACATGGTGCTTTACAGGTTGAGCATGGCAGTGGGAATGTGCTAGAAACTTTGGTACTGGTTTATAATAAATTGGTTATATTCTTCCTAGAGTAAAATCATGTTTCACTCAACCACTATATATGCTGTTCTTTCTGACACAAATCTCAGGATTCTAGCTGGTCTGGCTGCCATTCATGACTACACATCTGTCATGAAGTCTCACAATAAACTACACTGTAGCCAATTCTGGATCTGAGTATCTATGTCTTCAGTATTATAGCAGTTTGAAACAGGCATTCATTGACACCACTTTAATACCAGCTTGTTCTGGAACAATGGACATAGTTTCCTTTTCCACTAAATCCAGAAAATATCTGGCATATCTTGTCATCAGGATTTTATAAAAGGATCATGACAATAACTATTCTTTATAGCATGAACTTATCAGTAGATGAAGTGAGTTTGTGTCAAGTACAAAGTCATTTGTAACTTTAATACAAAATTTCAAAATGGGCATATCTTGTGAGAGATTTTCTTATTTTCAAATTGTAAGTTCTTTACTGATTTTCAAAAATTGATAAGTAAATAAATATTTTCCAACTTTATTTGCACTTACTTAAAATCGTTCAAGTCCAAATATTAAGAGGATAAACAACAAAAACACTGGAGTGTACAATTACTAGCACACAGCTAATTAGTACATCCCCTTTCAACTTCCAGTTTTTTGTTTGTTTGTTTGTTTCTCTCTCTCTCTCTCTCTCTCTCTCTCTCTCTCTTCTCTTCTTCCTGAAGGGCTACAATAATTACTTCAGTCCCTATTATATTAACACATGATACTGCTTTAGAGAATTATATTTATTAAATATAACTATGATTTAACATGATAGGCATGGGTCCCAACAGACATTGTATGACTCAACCTGAGATACCCATGATGAAGGTAAGCTATGGAATGGTTTATATATAGCATTTGTGGTTTCGACGCCTTAACTTAGTCAAAATGAAAGCCATGGAAAGCATAAGGCAGAATTGGAGGGCTTGGCATACTGCAAGGGGACCTCAAATGTGCTGAGCCAACACCTTCTATGTAAATCATCAGGTGACTGTACTCCACTAGGTCAAGGTCACCTGTTCATCAGGATCTGTTTTCATGGCAATTACTAAATTCAAAGAAGTAAAGGAATTTCCTGATATTGACAGATCCAGGTATATAAAATGTCTAAAGAAAAATATGCGTAGTCTTACAGCATCATATTTACTTTATATGTACGTACATCATCTGTAGTAGTGAAAATTAATATCTATCACTAAAATTCATTTTTTTAAATGAAGAATTTTTTAAATTTTTGCTTTATTTGAGAGTTTTCTAGTGTGTCTACTTCAACTACTCTTTTACAGTGTTCTTTTGCTTCCTCACAATGCAAACAGTCTGAGCATAAAAAACAATGGCTTTTAAAATGCATTGGAAAATGCTAGGGAGCCACACTGTTTGCTCTACCTGCTAAACTTTCTTAATAAAGTCAACAAAAAGCTTTCAAAGGTAGATCTTTACAGTAGCAAATGTCAGTGCAGACTTGTTAAACACAGAACAAACCTGCCTGCTATCGCAAGCATTCCACCTAAATTGACTAGGTGTGGTTTTTATTCATTGTTCAGTTGCACTGAACAGAATCTATTCTCTTGCTCTCATTCTTTGTAGGTTGACATTCCCTTTATCTAGGGGCTTATAATAAGCAAGCTATATTCAATTTTCCAAAGGCAGATGCACTCTCCTGGTATCCTAGAAACAAATCAAAGTATGCTTTGTGGAAAGACCTGAGGTTCAAGCCAGTGATACAAATGGTTATTAATGTGTTATCACACAAACACAGGTCTGGAAAATTTTAAACAAAATTTTTTCTAACAACAAGTATCAAATTATCAGTAAGGGGATGATTAAAAGAGATAAAGAGAGCAGTTCATAAGAAAAGTAGATACCACAGAAATTAAACAAAATTATACATTACCTTGTACTATTGAGATTGGGATTCATATTAAAGAGATTTATTCCAAATGAGACTGGTAAATTTCACTTAAAATTGCACACACTAGCTCAATTACAACAGATCTACAAAAGCTAGTTCCTAGACCATAGAGGAGGAGCATATCAACCATCTCAGGATTAGATTTTTATGCACATAAAAGCTGCAGAAATTAATCTATATTAACTTATTATATCACAACAGCTATCACTAAATAATATGAGGTAGAAAAATTTCTAATTGTTCCCTGGGGGTCTTCCATGTAATATTTATATAATGTAACATGCCATAAAGTAAATTGTACTTTGTTCAGTCCTATCAATTATCGTCTGAAGCCTGAGATCTGAAATTACCCCACTGAAGAGTAAAGAAAATACAGCCTATTATTACACTTATGGAGAACCAAATTAGAAAGCACAACCGAAGAACTTTCAAAATTCCATGATTGTCTTCCTCATTTCCTTTACAATGCCACTCCCTATTTGCCCAGTAGGAGCCATTTTAACCATTAATACATGGGAGTTGGAACAGAAAGGGTTGCACAGGCTGAATAGAAAGAATATAGTTGTCTTTCTTTCTTTCTTTTTTTTTTCTTTTCCTTTGGTTTTTTTGAGACAGGGTTTCTCTGTACAGCAGCCCTGGCTGTCCTGGAACTCACTCTGTAGACCAGGCTGGCTTTGAATTCATTGAGATCCACCTGCCTCTGCCTCCTGAGTGCTGGAACCAAAGGCGTGTGCCACTACCATCTGGCTGTCTTTCTTTCTTGCCCCTACTTTGCCCTATGCCTGGCTCTCTGATTCCATGCAACAGGGCATTACTTTTCTGTGTGAACATTATTCCCAGTATCTTCCCATACACCTTCATCACATAAGAGCCCAGAAGAGTTCAAGTACTTGGACCATGTAAAGTATTACTGAAGGTCAAGTGATCTCTAAAGAGCTCATTGGTTACATGAGGATTAATTGATCAACACGATCGTCATCACTGAGTTAGAAGGCAAACATATTTGGCAAATGGATGATGCAGACCATGAAATATATCTTACCTTAATCTGTCTAGATATTCTGGAGACAGAGTATCATAAAGAACAACAAGTACTCAATAGCCTCCTGTGGTTGGACTTAGTAAACAGATGTGCTAGTTAGAAGACCATATCAACATGCTGCTCCTTGAAATCTGAGAATCAATTTTGTAATGAGATAAGCTTTCCTGACAGTAGATTGTCCCACTCCCATATTTTCACTGCATCTAAATGCTGCAGACATCTTTCAACTTTCAGCCACAGTCCCTGATGAACAGGTAACAAAGGAAGCAGTCTTTTCAAATTGGTCTTGTTCGTGGGTAAAAGGAAGCATGCTAGCTAGAATTTGAATGAGAAACCACTGAGTTAAATCAGAGACGTGAAGAACTATAGCAGAGAGGGGACAGTTTTCAATTTCCACGGAGAGGTGCCAGACTAAAACACAAATTTGTATTTTAAGGTGTTAGGATAAGATTAATTCTCAAAAGCATAATATGAATAGATAGAGTTTAATTACATTTTTGAATGTCAAGCTCATAGGAAATAGGAAACAACTGAGAAATGGTCACAGACCACAGGACAGAAGGAGAACAATTCAAATAAATGCACCATGCTGCTACTAGATTGGACACTGAAATAGAAAGATCACGTTAATGGAAAACCTGGTGAAGTCTGAATAAAACTTAGAGTGTATATAATAATACTTGGATACCAGCTTCTTGGTTCTGATACATCTATAATGGTAACATAAGATATTAACATTGTGTGAGGGAACTACAGCCTAGTAGTATTGTGCTTGTATAGCATGTATGAGGCCTTAGATTTCATTACCCTCATTGTTGAAAATCTAAGTGTAAGGATAAATGTACAGCTCAGTGGTAGAGCTACTGCCTGCCTACCCTGTTCAAATCCCTGAATTCAATCTCTAGCACCTCACAAAAAATAAGAAAGAAAGAAGTCTGGGTAAGAAACAAAACAGGAGATTCCCTGCCATGTTTTTGGAATTTTTCTTTTTCTTTTCTTTTTTTTTTTTTTTTTTTTTTTTGGTTTTTCGAGACAGGGTTTCTCTGTGTAGCTTTGCGCCTTTCCTGGAACTTGCTTTGAAGACCAGGCTGGCCTTGAACTCACAGAGATCCTCCTGCCTCTGCCTCCCAAGTGCTGGGATTAAAGGCGTGCGCCACCACCGCCTGGCCTGTTTTTGGAATTTTTCTAATCTGAAATTATTATAAAAGAGAATTTATTTAAAAGTAATCACAAGACTAGGTGTTGTGGTACATATGTATGAATCCCAGTGTTTGTTTAAGAGGCTGAGACAGGAGGATGTTGTGTTTGAGGCCACAGTAAAATTCACTGCAAAACTAACAACAAAGCAACAAATAACAAACTTTCCTAATAAGAGAAATTTGTTTGAATTAATGTCCTACAAGTCAAAAGTTTCAGTGTAATAATCACTCTCCTCATTTTACAATGCTCCATTTCTTTTAATATACTTTTAGAAACTCAAACCCTCTATAAATGTGACCAAGTTTTTAATCCAACACACCTGATTGCTTCCTTCATACGAACAGCTCTGAACTGCTAAGTAGCACACAAGAATTGCCCTCAATTTTGTAGTACTTAACTTCCCAAAGACCCTGCAGAGAGGTATTCCAATGTAAGCATATATGTTTTGACAACAGCCGTGGAGCTGGTGAGCAACAGCACCCAGCATTAGGAAAACAGTCATACAGCTACTCGAATACTCCACATGCACTGGCAGTTTTCAAAGACTCTGCCATAACTTACAAGAGATGACATCTGAGCGTTTTGGAGCATAAGCTGCATCTGCTGGGCGAACATGGCTGCGGCAGTCTTCTGTTGAATCAGATTGTTCCTCCCATTAATTTCCAGCTGCGACTTTAAGTGGGGTGGAGGGTGGAGGTACTTGCAGTTCTCTCGAGTGCACCGACCCTTATAGCAAAAATTGAGACAAACTTTTGTTTAGTGTATCTAAAATTGTGATATGACTAAAGAAATACTAGAACCTTTCGGAACTCTTAGGAACCCACAGTCGCAAGCACTATACATGAAGTCACTCCTTTGCTTTGTACCAGCCCTGTAAAAACTGAGAGATACTCTTAAATCTTCCTCTCCCAGCCGAAGAAAATGAGACTAGGAGAAATGAAGTGACTTGCCTATGGACACATAGCCACGGAAAAATGAACTGGAATGGAAATCTAGTTGGTCTAATTCCAGAATTCTCTTACTGGCTCTGTTTTGTTTTACTTTGATATGCATCATATTGTATTTAGAACATAAAATACTAGGAAAGGTATGCCATAAAATGTAAGTAGAAATTTAAAAGTTAAATAAAAATCTTTCAATAAGAAATGTAAAATCACTTGTTTAAGAACTGGGATCTGGATCGATATGTACAACTAATTAAGAAAATTCAGGGAGGATATTTAAGAATCACATGCAAGTATATAAATTCTGTACTCTATTACCTGGGACCCCAAGCTTTTTATTTCCTCAAAGCCTTAAGATGTGAAAAATATCCTGGAATCCAATGAGGTTTTGATAATCTGAGAATAAACCTGTATGCCTGGCAGTCACATTGCTCCTCAGGTTCTAGCAGCAATGTCCTCAGGTCCGTTAGATACTTGGAACGAAAGTATTGGCTTCTCATCCATTTTTATTCATAGTTTAAGCACTTTCAAGAGAGGCTCCTATTTGAATTCCATTGAACCATGCATAGTGGCTCATGTCTGTAATTCCAGCATTGTGGAGACTGAGGCAGCAGGCCTGCCATGAATTTGAGGCTAATTTAGGCTACAGAGTGGGGTCCAATTAAAAAAAAAAAAAAACAAATACAAAAATCCCACATGCCTTTGATGTCACCTAAATGCTGACTCGGCTGCTAATTATGTGGTAGGACAAGTTGTTTATTACAATGTCTTAATATGCCCTACCACTCTACTGAACTATGACCCTTACATGAAGCAACTAACAACTATCTTGTTTGGATTACTAAATCCACCATAAGCTTTTTAAGACAAGCACAACTGCAAGTAAAACATTTTCCCACAGATGTTCATTCTTTACAGTGCATGAAGTTATTTGAGGAGGAAGATGAAGGGAGAAAAAAAATGCAAACTTTTCAGTTTGGACTCAAGAATACAAGTTGCTAGGCTACCTGAATTCCCAGGAGAGAAATGAGTTGGT